>NC_047086.1:218076076-218379730 GCF_902459505.1 Geotrypetes seraphini
CTAGGTTTTGAGCATGACACAATGGAGACCAGCATCCCTCCTCTCAATTTAAAAACCAAAGTTTTCCAAAGGGCTAGTACTATATATACTTGAATATAAGCTGAGATTTTGGGGCCAAAAAAAATAGAGGTCTTTGCTTATATTCAGGTCAGCGCCCATCCATCCTCCTCCTGGACCTGTGTAGGCCTCCAGTGGGCCTGCCATAAGACCTGGTGGTCCAACAGTGGGCTGGGACAAGAAGGATGCCTTCTGCCTCCTATCCCAACCGACCGTGACAACTTTTACCTTCCGCCTCCCCCACGCACCTTTCAATTCCCTGGTGGTCCAGTGGTGAACTGGGGCAGGAGTAATCTTCCTGAGCTCCTGCCCCATGTAGAGCCCCTAGCTGAATGGTTGCTGTGAATTCTCAGAGACTGCAGGAACTCAGCCATGTAAATGTACCTGAGCAGAGAAAATCTCTGACATGATCTGCATTAGTACTCTGGGAACTCACCCACAAAAGAGAATCAATTACTCCAATAAATTTTTATGTGAATGTGTACCCTCAGTGTGTTCAAACGAACTAAGAGAACTATGGAGTCCATGCTCAGAAGCTCATACACTGAAAAACCCAAGGCTTTATGGCAGTCCTTGGTTACACACCATCATATGAGTACACGTGTGTTTTTGTAAAATAACAGTGAATTTTTATTTATTTATATTCCACTTATATCCTAAGTGGTTTACATTCAGGTACTTTATCATATTTCCCTATCTGTCCCGGTGGGCTCAAACTCTATCTAGTATACCTGGGGCAATGAGGGGATTAAGTGACTTGCCCAGGGTCACACGGAGCGGCAATACTTTGAAGTGCCCAGTGTACTAGTGCTTGAAAAAGGCTGCACTAATCGCAGTACTTGTTTTGGGAAAGTCCGTTTTCTTTCATCTTCAGATGGCATCCCGGAAATCTATGCAATAGCAGGCACTTTTTGACTGTGCCATGAATTTTCAATTGTCACTACTGTGGTTCAACAGAGCTCAGTTTCGGGATGGTCTCCCCTTGGTTAGGAACTGTAGAGATGCTTATCTGGAGCCAAAATCTCAGTATAAAGTCCACTTCTGAAATTACCACTCAAATCAATGGTGCAGTGCAGGCTGAAAGGAGAGGAAGTCGTCACCCACTCTAAATATGCTCCTGTGATGTCACTTTCAACAAACTTTCTTGTTCACATAATAAAGCTTACACAATGGTAAGACATGAAAAAGGTTTCAACGCTCCATAAAAAAAAAAGAGAAAAGGAGCCCCACTGTAATCTCAATTAACAGATCCAAAAATATTGGGAGCTCAATAAAAGGCTTCAACAAAAAGAACCTCACACTACAGCAAACAGAGGCTAAAGGATAATTTTATAGATCCTTTACAAGTGCTCTTCAGCATAAACCAAAAAGAGCAAAAAGCTAAATTATGGTATTTCATTCAATGCAGTGGCGTACCAAGGGGGTGGGGGGCAGTCCGCCCCAGGTGCAAGCCCTGAAGGGGTGCTCCCGGCCTGAAGTCATTGGCGTCCGGTTCTCCCGTCTGGCGTCTGGATTTCCTCTCCCTGGCCTCCCCACACCATTTACCGTAGCGAAGCAGCCTGCAGCAAGATCGTGATGCCAGCAATCTTGTGCTGCTTCGGTGCTGTTTCCTCTGCCGCGGTCCCGCCCCTCCTCTAACGTCAGAGAAGGGGGCAGGACTGCGGCGAAGGAAACAGCACGAAGCAGTGCAAGATCGCTGGCATCGCGATCTTGCTGCAGGCTGCTTCGCTACGGTAAATGGTGCGTGGAGGCCAGGGGAATAAGCAGTCCTTTGGGGTGGGGGGGCGAGTGGTCCTTCAGGGTGGGGCAGCAGGCCTTCATGGGGGAGACAGGCCTCCAGGGGGGGACAAGCCTTCATGGGGGGAGACAGGCTTTCGGGGGGACATGCCTCGAAGGAGGACAGGCAGGCAAGCCTTCAAGGGAGGGACAGGCCTTTAAGGGGGGGGGACAAGCCTTCAAGGGAGGTCAGGCAGGCAGGCCTTCAAGGAGGGGACAAGTCTTCATGGGGAGACAGGCTTTCGGGGGACATGCCTTCAAGGGGGGGACAGGCCTTCAAGGGGGACAGGCAGGCAGGCCTTTAAGGGGGGGGGACAGGCAGGCAGGCCTTCGGGGGGGGTGCAGGTCTTCAGGGGGGGACAGGCCTTCAGGGGAGGGGGGCCTTGGTGTAGAAGTACATGGAGGGAAGGGGGGGTTCAATGAGATGTGCATATGCCGGACTTTGGGGGGAAGAAATAATGGGTCTGAAAATAGAGGAGAGGGAGAGAGATGATGGACCATGGGATTTAGGGAGGGAAGGAACAGAAAGGGAGAGAAGTTGGACACAAGGGATGGTATGGAGGGGGGGATAGAGATACTGGATAGGAGGGTAGTTGGGAAAAGAAAGGGAGAGATGGTGGACCCTGGGGTGGTGGGGAAGGAGGGAGAGATGGCGGATGAAAGGGTAGTTAAGAAAAGATGGATCTGTGGAGGGAGACAAAAAAAAAAAGAAAGATACCAGACCTCCTGGGGAGGGAAGAGGAGGACAGAGATGGCAGATGGATGGTTAGCACGGAGAAAGAAGGAGACCCTGGCAAACAAGTTATCAGAAGACAACCAGAGCCTCGGACCAACAAGATTTGAAAAATAACCAAACAACAAAAGGTAGAAAAATTAATTTTATTTTCTGTTTTGTGATTACAATATGTCAGATTTGAAATGTGTATCCTGCCAGAGCTGGTGTTAGACCGCAAACGTGAGCTAGGATTTAACAGAGAGAGGAAAAGTCCTTTTTGTTTCTTTATTTTATTTGCACCACAGTGCCAGTGTGGTTAGGAGAAGCTAAAGGGGGTGAAAAAGCTATAAAATAAACCCACCAGGATGTTTGAAAAAAAACACCCAATTGGGCAGGAAAATCAAATTGAAAAACCAATTCAATAGGCTGAGTCAAATTTTTTTTTCCTGAATCGGGCAGTACTAGTTTGCGCTACTGTCTTAGACTTTAGGACCTGGGATTGGGGAGAGATGGCATCCTCAGTACTTTATAATGCAAGTGAAACGAGGATTTGGTGAGACTTTTAAAGGGGCTGCAGAAGAAAAATATTATATAGGCCGGGGACATGAGACAGCAGGAAATGGGAATTTTTCTTCCTTCTATTTTTGTGAATGGCAAGGCTGAGGATGTTAGAGAGTTCAGTTAAAATATGCTCTTTATAAGAAAATATAATAATGTGTTTTATAAAGTTTATAAACATTGCTGGCCTACCCAGTGAGGTGTTCCTAGTGGTGGTGCTGGTGGCAGCGTGTCAATGTGTTGAGAGGAAGAGGTGGTCTGGGAAATTCTGCTGAGCAAACTCCGGGCCCATTTCCACCCCTAGTTAGTCCACTCCACTCAACTGGTTCACACACTGAGTGGGTCTTTGGATGTTGTGCCTGGGTAGTTCTTTTGGGATCTCTTCCAGTGGTTTGTCAGTATCTCCTTGTGGTCCAAGGAAGGAAACTTTGTTAACCTTAGCATTGACCTTCAGAATATGTTTGTAACAGCGTTGCTTGTGTGGCATTAGGCTATGTAGTGATCGAAAGAAAAAAACAGACCTTTGTACATTTTTGCACTATATGGTGGGTGTATGAGGAGATTCACATTTCCTGCACAGCTAAGTCCGTGTGAAGTTACCTTGTGCTGTATTTGACATCTAGCAAGGTCTCTGTTTGGAAGGAAAGATCTAAGCTTAAAAATGAAGTGGCCAGAAGTTATGGTAAAAGCAGATAGCGTAGCTGGTTTTAAGAAAGATTTGGACAAATTATTGGAGGAAAAGTCCATTGTCTGTTATTAAGACATGGGGGAAGTGTCTGCTTGCCCTGGATCGGTAGCATGGAATGTTGCTACTCTTTGGGTTTTGACCAGGTACTAGTGACCTGGATTGGCTACCATGAGAATGGGATTCTGGGCATGATGGCCCATTGGTCTGACCCAGTTAGGCTATTCTTATGTTATGTTCTCATCTATAGGGGCCTTTGTTTTCACTTCTTATTTTAATGTATTTTTTTCTGGGAACTTATCAGTGTTTTTTTTATAATGGGAACAAAAATGGAAGAGAATTAATGTGTGTGGAATGGGGGGTAACTAATTTCTTCAGCTAAACAATTCAATCCACCTCAACCAGACATAGGAGAACTCACGCACCATTCACACACCCTCCAACCAAAAACGTCAAAAGAAAAAAACTGTTCGACAACCTCCTAGCCATTCGAGCTGCAACACTCGACCCCCAATTGACCTTGACCATAGACTACAAAACCTTCAAAAAAGAAATAAAAACCCTTCTATTCAAAAAATACATATAACCGAACTAATACAATCAGAACTGTCCCAAGCATCACCTGCAACTACTCCATATGTACTTCTGATGTCATGATAATTCAGACATAATTTATGTTATGTTATGTTATGTTTGGAATAATGGTTACATATATGAGGTTCAATAAATGAAAATTTTCACTGCCTGTTTCTATTCTGACCATTTATTCCATTTCATGGTTATTACAAAAAATATTTTTTTATATGGGGGGTGGGGGGGTGTCAAAAAATGATGGGCTCTGGGTGCCACATATCCTAGGTACACCACTGATTCAATGCATTCATTAAGGCCGTTAGGTATAACTATATTAAGTTTAAAGATCCAATATTGTTCCCTCAGCTGTATTTGGGCCTTTCTATCTCCCTCATAGGAGTTCGGAATCTGCTCAGTGACTAGCCACCTCAGGTCATCAAAAGTATGACCCTTTTCAATGCAGTGGGGGACCATAGGCGCTGTAGCTACTGCAGTATGTAGTCTACTGTTATGTTCCAGTACACTTCTCCCTCTGTATTCGCTAGGGGATTAACACCTGCGAATACAGAAAAACTGTGAATAACTTTTTCATATGTTATTCGCTGTTTCCTATTAAAAACCATCGTGAATACGATGAAACCGCGCATAACATGGTGGGAGACCTGGCCTGTTCCTGAAGGAGAGGCAAAACACGGTGAAGAAAGTGCTGGGAATCAGCAATTTCTCTGTAAACGCTTGGAATCAGCGATTTCTCTATGGAAGCTGATGTAATTGGGGGAGGGGGGGAGGAGCCAGCAAGCTAAAAACCATGAATAATCGAAACTGCGATTGCTGAAACCGCAAATACAGAGGGAGAAATGTAGTCTGATTTTTACTTGTCTCATTGTGCGCCCGACATATATCAGGTCACAAGATGGCGTATACCACCCATGTTGATCTGCATGTTGTCTAGTGGTACGATCTGTATGTTTTACCATTATTTGGATGAACCGGTGAATTACGACTCAGGTAGTACATACAGAATATTGTCTATTGTCTACAGGAGTTGTGACCCCCTATCTCTTGGTGACGAGCAGGCTGAGCAGGATATTGTGTTCTCACTAAATGATTGGCTAAGAAGTTAGAACGGTTCCTGACGAAGGGGAGACCATCCTGAAACTGAACTCTGTTGAAGTGGAGCAGTTAAACAATTGAAAATTAAATGGCACAGTCAAAAAGTGCCTGCTATTGCATGGGTTTCCGGAATGCCATCTGCAGATGAAAGAAAACGGACTTTCCCAAGATAAGTACTGTGATTAGTGCAGCCCTCTTTCAAGCGCCAGTACACTGGGCACATCAAAATATTGCTTTATTAGTTCACTTTTATGTTATTTCACAAAAACACACACACGTACTCCTATGACGGTGTGTAACCAAGGACTGCACTAAAGCCTTGGGTTTTTCAATGTATGAGCCTCTGAGCACAGACTTTGTCCACAGATTTCTTAACTCGTTTGAACACACTTGAGGGTACTCATTCACTTAAAAATTTATTGGAGTAATTAATTCTCTTTTGTGGGCGAGTTCCCAGAGTACTAATGCAGATCGGGGATTTTCTTTACTCAGATATTTGACATGTCCCCTTATTGGGTGTTTTGTTAAGACATGTAAATGTAGTACAACAATGTCATTACTATTAAAATAGTATAACAATGAGGTCATTCTCTAATTTACAACACACGTGAGGTGCCCAAACCTTAGCCTGATCTCCAATTATGCAGCCAAAATAGAGTTCATAGGCTTTCCTTATGAGTGGAATCATATTTCTCTTCTGAGACTTAACTGCATACTCATCACACACGTAAACAGAAGACGTCAGGGTGGTTCGCACACTTTCTTGACATTATACTAACAAAACAACAAAAACGTTTCAAAAGCAACAAGTTGATAACTAAGAAGCAAAACCCTGATACAAAATCGACGATTTAATCTCAACTGTGCTGATGAAGCTTAAAAATTGCTGATGATGCAATAGGCATACAAAGAACTGCATATTTCAGTTCTACCTCCTCAGCCTTAATAATTTGATTATATAAAGCACAATATTTTTGCATTATAGTGCTCTTTTGCCAACAATCAGAGTGTTATACTGAAAAATTAAGGTCAGTTTTGAATTCAGCAACCCCATATCACCATAGAACACCCACTACAATTCATGCCCCAAAACCTCTGTTGCACAGTGTAATTGAAGTCATAACTCCTTCCTCTGCTAGTGCATCCTGGAGCATGCCCAGTAGAGATTCCAGTCTTACTTTCTACATGCTAAGCCTGTAGAAGCTTATTTTTTTCTAATCATGTTTTCTTTTGATAGTTTCAGTAATGTTTTGTTATTTCTCTTGTAGGTCTGCCCTTGTGCTGTGGAGGTTCCCTGCGGGGACATTCTTGCGGCAGGAGATCGCAGATGGTTGGAGAACGTCTGCTTCTGCAAGGCATTAAGCCCCCTAGACAGCCTGCTGGACAGATCTAGGCTTCGGGATCTGGAGCTAGCTCACCCCTGGTTTGTCTTCTAGTGGGTGTAGTGCAGGCCAAGCGGTTCCATGGAGGCGCGACCAGGATCGGAGCCAGATTGCATGCCTCCGCCAGGTGGTTGTGCAACATATCAGAGGGTGGTGGATGTCACTGGTTGTTATGGTCGGGCCAGTGGGGCAGTCAGAAGACTTGAAATCCAGTTTTACAGCTTCCTGAGGCTTTGGATCTCCCTACATGCTTTCCCAGCATTGCCTGTATTCTCTCTCATTCAGGACAATGGAACAGTGAGTAACAGTGTGACAGCCTGTTTTGGTGATTTTTGGAAGTCTTAAAAAAGGGATTTTTGAGTGGTTTCCCTGCATGCCCTACCCCCCACCCCACCTCTAAAATCCCCAAATTGCCATTTTCTGGGGATTCCTTTTCCTTTATCAGATGATTTTATTGCAAAATTGGCACCCGGTGGCCATCTTGGATTTTCCTGATTTGAATAAATCCATATTTTTGATAGTTAGGAGCTTCATTTTTGCTCCAAACTTCATAGTTAAGTTTCGCCTCAGGGTAGATCCTCCTTGAGCCTTCTTCCCCAATTTCCACAAAAATCGCATTTGAGGGCACTCAGGTGAGCACTGTAGCGTTTCGGTGAAACATAAGTGCGGTTCTGGAGAAAAACCTTATAAGTCCTCCAGGTACTCTAAGTCTTTTGCCGAAGGAGTCCTCTTTTTCCCCAGGAATTGTGCTTAGGCTCTCTCAGGCATACTTTTTACAGAAGTCCATGCTTGTGATCATCCCACTGAAATCTAGGCCGTCCGTGGGGACATTGCCATCACTCAACCTGAGTCTTTTGCTTGGTTCCCCAGCAGGAATTCCAGAACGTAAAAGGGCAATGCCCGCGATGGCATTTGGAAATCTCGCAATCCCTCTGTTTTTGTACGGATGTTCGGCGGCAGCCACTGATGTGGAGTGTTTGGCGGAGCTCCGTGATCAGGCTCCGTGTGGGTCTTTAGACCTGACTGACAATCTCACAGCATGCAGGTTCCTAAAACCTGCTTGTTTGGAGGACCTTATTACAGAAGCTCTACAGGAATGGACACTGCAATCGACTCAGCCTGTGCAGCAGGAATATTCCCTCATGAGTGATCAAGAGGCCGCTAACTGCCTCCTTTCCTTGATAACCCCAATGCTGTTTATATCCTGTCAGAGATTTGGGGTAAGCCGGAGGGTCCCCTGTTTTGCGCTTGGGCCATAGCAAGGATTTGTCCCATGGCGGGCGGTTTTACCAAGTGCTTTGCTTCTTTGAAGGTGGATTCAGCTTTAACTCAGGTCACCAAACCTTTTTTGATTCGGCTGCGGCCGGGGTCAAGGCAGCGCCAGCCTCGTCCTTCGTTGCATGGACGTGCCTCTCCACACTTCACCATGTCCTGTCATTGTGGCGCTACGTGATTTGGATTTTCTCATCTCTGGGGTAGATTGTATGGCTGATGCCGTAATTGACATTCTGAAAGTTTTTGCAGAGCTGGGCATTTCTTCATTGTCTTCCCGGAAGATGCCGAGGATCAGGCAGTGCTCTGGGGACTCCTCCTCTGAGGCCACCTTGAACAAGTTTCCCTTTTAGGGACAGGTTCAGTTCGGCCAGCATCTGGATGACCTCATGGCAAGTGTACAAGACTGCAAACCGAAAGCTTTGCCTGGGAACAGATCACGTCCCACCAGGGGTTTGTGGCATTCTAATTTTAATCTGGACGTCCTCACCAGTGTGACTGTCCTCCCTCCTTAGGGCAGAGGAAATCTGTGATTCCAGGCCCCGTTTCGGGGGGGTCTGGACGTCAGCAGTCCTCAAACTAATGTCCAGCAGCCCCCCCCTAAGAGACAGTTCTGGCGCCAGGCCTTAGGCCCCTCTTCCGTGCATCAGGGAGCGACTGTCTGCTTTCTTGTTGGAATAGGAGACTGTCACATCTGGCTGCTGGGTCTTGGAGGTGTTGCATGACGGGCTCACATAGGAGTTTCTCCGTCCTCTCCGTGTACTTTCTAGTTTCCCCTGCAGGCCGCCCTGCGGTGGCGCTTCGGGTGCAGGCTGCGGTCCGCAAATGTTTGGATCTTGTGGCCATTGAGCCTGTGCCAGAGGGCGACTTGGGCTTTGGGGGATACTCGATATGCTTCATTCCAATGAAAGACTCCAAAGTTTGGAGACCGAGCCTAGATCTCAAAGCAGTTAATACGGCACTCAAGGTGCCCCACTTCCGCATGAAGACGCATGGTTTCATCATTGATTCACTGACGCCGAGGGAGTTTCCAGCCTCCATGGATCTCACGGAGGCATATCTGCATATCCCCATTTTTCCTGGAGCAGCACTTTCAGTTTGTGACTTTCCTTCGGTTTGGTGACGGCTCCCAGGACCTTCACCAAGGTGACAGTAGTAGTGGCAGTGCATCTTTGCTATCTGGGTGTCCTAGTCCATACGTATCTGGATGATTTGCTGTTCAGAGCTCCCTCTCTGGCTGATGGGATCCAGGCAGTTCTGCAGGTGGTCCTGTCAAAGGAAAAACAGTTTGTTCAACTAATAAACAGACAAATTGATCTTAATCTGAGTGATATGAGAAGAGCCTTCGTGACATAAATGAGGAAACTTGCCAGTGAAACAACTGGGTAGCTGCCGGGCCACAAGTTAAGTGCTCTTCTTAATATCAATTATTGCACCATAGTTGTAAAATTTGTTTTTGCTTGCACTAAATAATAATTTTGAAACAAGACCAATGATGAACACTTCACCCCCAGTAAGGACACGAAATACATTCAAGTAGTGTCTTGGGTGTTTGAGGTTTTGGACACTAAGTAAATCTGCACCGGTTTGTTCATATCCAGTTGTCAGTTCAGCAGGTGGTCCACTTGCTGCAGCATCTGGGCTCGGTGATCAACCTTCGGTGGAGTCACTTGAAGCCCACCCAGGATTTGGAATACTTGGGGGTTTGCTTTCACATGGGATAGAACAAAGTGTTCCTTCCATTTCCCGTCAAGAGAAGATTCGGACAGTCATCAGAGACATTCTGGCCAATCAGACCCCGAAGGCCTGGCAGTAGAGAATGACACAGGGAAAAAATTTGTCCCTGTCACAGCCCCGTCCCCGTGACCACTGTCTCTGCCCCTGCCCCATCCCTGTCCCCGCCCTGTCCCTGCGACCACTGTCTCCACCCCGTCCCCGTGACTACTGTCCCTGCAGCATCCATACAAGCCTCAGTACTGCAATATTTAGCTTATTCCTTCCTTATAAATCAAAGTTCTGGCTGCTGAACTAGAGAAAGAGATGTTCACCTGGCAGAGCTTTATTTGTAAATTTTTATCAACACAACTAATATACTAATTTATACTAAAGCCAAAAAAAAAGAAAGAAAATAAATATAATTTTTTTTTCTACCTTTGTTGTCTGGTTTCTGCTCTCCTCATCTTCTCATTCAATTCCTTCCATCCACTGTCTGTCTTCTCTCTACGTCTTCCATTTGCTCTGTTACTGTACCTCTCTCTTCACACCCCCCCACTCCCAATTGGTCTGGCACCCATCTTCTTTCTTCCACTCCCCCCATAGTCTGGCATCTATGTCTTCTTACCTTCCAGGGTCTTCTCCCCACTCTCTGTTCCCCATTTCCCTTCAGCGTCTTCTCCCCACTCTTGTCTTCCTCATTTCCCTTCAGCATCTGTTCCATTCCTTTCCACCTCCACCCTTCCCTCTTGCCACCCCCTTCAGTGTCGGTTCCTTTCTACTGCCCTTCAGCACCCTTCACATGGTCCGACCATCTCCCTCCCGCTTACCTTTGTGGCACGTTACAATGGAATTTGTGCAAGCTGCTAGAGTTTGCGATCTCAGTCCCCATCCCGTCCCCACAAACCATCTGATCCCATCTGTACAAATCATCTTGCTTCTGTGTTCCTATTTTCCCCATTTCTAATATATCTCCTATGTATCTGGCATTACCCCCCATGTCCATATACCATCCTCATGTATGTCCCCTTTATGTCTCTGTCCCTATGCCCCCATGCACATAATTTCCCCTGTTTCTGTAACCTTCCTTTGTCCAGATTTCCCCTCTCTTCCTCTTCCACACTAATGTGTCTCTTCTCTGCAACCCCATCTAGCTTCTTTCCCTCTTTCTCCCCCCCTGCTTCCAGAAACTGGCTCACCTGCCTGTCCTCCCCTTTCTTTCCTGCTGTGGGTTTATTTCTCTCCCTCTTCATCCTCTTGGCCCAGCATCTCTTCCCCTTTCACTCCCTCCTTCCTAATATGAGGGAACATGCGTGATCACAGATCGCATAGTCCAGAAGCCCCCTCCCATCTGATCGCCGCATCCCGCCATCTCCCTCCCTCCACCTCACCTTAGGTGCTGACTTTAATTCTTCTCCCAGTGGCACACTTTAAATAAGCCACGTGTGCCTGCTTGAACTGTTGAATTATCTCCTCTGATACAACCGGAAACAGGAAGTTGCATCAGAGGAGAAGAACCTTATCCCCATCCTCGCTGCAACCACTATATTTTCTCTCCCCGTTTCGGCGGGTTACTCGCGACTACTTTCTTCAGCAGGATGCCGCTTTTGGTGCTTCAGTGTTGGTAGAGAGCTTATCAGTCCCACCCTGAATTTGCGGGGACTGCTCTGTTACGTTCCACTGGTCCCAGAATAAAGTGGGATTGCATAAGAATGAAAGATTAGTTCTTACCTCTGCTAATCTTCTTTCTTGTAAATCAACACTTTATTCTGGGAACCCACCCTATATATGTCTGATTCACTGATCACCTGCCTTGAAGTACTGGTAAGTTGGATTTATGTTTCAGACCAGCCTTTATAAGAGTACCATCTAACTAGATGTAGTACTATATTTGGGGGGGGGGGGGGAGAATCCCTGGGTTAGCCTCCTTCTGACATTGCAGGTTGTGCCTCCATTTAGCACAGTTTTATAGTTCAGGTTCTAATGTTTCATAACCTGTTTTACAGTTTTCATTGTTACTGTTTTGCATATGTTCATATGAGCAGAATTTATTTGTTTGGTGGGAAGTTCTCCGTTTCCCTTTCTCTCTTGTTTATTGTTTTGTATAGATGTTCCTGGCTGCTTGAAGACTGACTGGAATCTATTGGGCATGCTCCAGGATACACTAGCAGAGAGAGGATTTATGACTTCAATTATCTGGAGCTTTCTACAGTGCCTAGCGGTCAGAGATTCATAAAACCCACTGGCACTCGCTGAAGTTAGAAGGGAAAAGATTCTGTACAAACGTAAGGAAGTTTTTCTTCATCCAGAGTGGTAGAAACCTGGAATGCTCTTCTGGAGGCTGTTATAAGGGAAAGCACCCTTCAGGGATTCAAGACGAGGTTTGATAAGTTCCTACTGGAACAGAACATACACAGGTAAGGCTAAACTTTAATAGGCACTGATCTTTGACCTAAGGGCTGCTGCATGAGCAGACTGCTGGGCACGATGGACCACTGGTCTGACCCAGCAGCGGCAATTCTTATGTTCTTATGACTATAAACCCATTTCTGTCCATCCACCGGTATCAGGATTCATGAAAGGACTTTACCATTCCAAGCCTCTACTAAATCCTCCACCGGTTGTTTGGGACTTGAATGTGGTTCTTTCCCAGTTAATGAAGCCTCCTTTCGAAGAATTCTTCTCCATTTCACTGACGTATCTCACCTGGAAAGTCATATTCCTGATTGCTCTTACCTCTGCTTTTAGAATCAGCAAACTACAAGCATTAGTTTCTACCAAAGGTGATCTCTGCTTTTCATCTCAACCAGTCCATTGTTTTTCCTGTTTTCTTTCCAAAGCCACCTGCTCATCCTGGTGAGTCAACTCTCCATACCCTTGACTATAAAAGAGCTCTGCCTACTAAATAGATCACACTGAACCATACAAGACTACAACTCAATTGTTTATCTCTTTTGATCCTAACAGTCTTTGAGTTCCAGTTGCTAAGCAGACTTGATCATGCTGGCTATCAGACTGTATATCCTTTACCTATTCTCAGGCTGGGCTGATGCTCGAGAGTCAGGTCACTGCATATAAAGTATGAGCTATGGCCGCTTCTGTCACTCACTCTAATTCCACTGAGGACATGTGTAAAGCAACCACCTGGTCCTCAGTTTACACATTTACTTCCTATTACTGCTTAAATCAACATTCCAGAAGAGACAGTCAATTTGGTCAGGAAGTTCTCAAAAAATTATTCTCTCAATAAAAGCCATCTACCCTCCATCCTCAGGCATTTCACCAGCCTCATGACAGTTATATTTAACCCCCTTCCTAGAGGCATAAGCCTGGCAGCTTGGAATTTCCATATGTGAGAATATACTGTCTACTTGTCTTCAGAGAAAGCATAGTTACTCAGCAGGTGTTCTCCAAAGACAACAGGCAGATATTCTCACAACCCACCCACCTCTCCTAGCTGGCTTTTTAGTTTTTGAATGGAACCGGGGTTCATGCGTGCCAACATTGGGCAGGAAGGCACATGCACACATGAGGTTTGGACAGTGCTAAAGATTTAAAGAAACAGAACTCTTTAGTACGTGTCCGGGCTGGGCTCCGTGGACGATGACATCCATAGCTGAGAATATCTGCCTGCTGTCCTCGGAGAACACCTTCTACAGGTGAGTGAGTATGCTTTTCTACTAGCCATGGCTCCCCCTAACTTTAATTCTTACCGCTTGACTCAGTTTGTCAATGTTCTCTGTAGTCCTTTGATCTTCTGCTCCAGGCTGAATAGTGAGTAAACCTGTTTCTTGAGATAACAAAAATGTATGATGATTTAACCACAAATTATAACATCCCTCCTTGGTGTCTTCCCTTCCTCCTCAACATATTTATCCTATTAAACTCAGAAATACTGAAAGAACTAGCAAGGGTTTATAAAGTGCCCATTCTTATTTGTCTGAAGCTCCTAATCTTTACTAAAAATATTATCTGAAGTTCCAGGTCTAGCAAATCTCATTTTAGAAGAGGATCACTAGCCCATGTTATTTAAATGTAATTGAAATAGTATTTATACCTTTTCCAACAGTTACCAATACTTAAAATGACATAACCCCCCTCCTTCCTTTTACAAAGTCGCATTAGGCTTTTTTTATTGCCAGCCGTAGTGGTATTAGCTCTGATGCTCATAGAATTCCTATGAGCTAATACTGCCACAGCCAGCGATTATAAAAAGCCTAATACGGCTTCAAATTTATTACAAATTTAAATCCAGTCAAAGATATACATCCATTCAACATCATAACTATCTTATACTGCATCTCCCACCCTGCCATTTTGAAATTCACAGTCTCAATCAATCAAAACTTTTTATTAACCCTTTACTTGGCAGATGGTGAAATGGCTGCTTAATGTAACTTGATGTTGAATGAGAGCAGCAGTGCCAAGTAACAGGCATATGGAGATGTAGATCTCCCATAAGAGCCATAGGAAACACGTTACTTCTGAGCAACAATGCCAAATAAAAGGTTTAAAAAAATCAGATAATTCACTGCCACATTTCTCTTAACCACCCTTGCTCTCTTTTTTCTATTTTAGAGGGTCCCACCAATCCAATTTCAAAGTTACTTAAAATTTTCACTATACGTATGTTATCTCCTGGAACAAACCTAATTTGGAAGGATCTGACTGACATTACCTTGAATAGATATGAACATTGATTCCCAAACCTTGTCCTGGAGGCACCCCAACCTACTGGACTTTAGTTTAGGTTTTCAGGATATCAACAATTAATATTTATTTATTTAGTGTCTTCCTTTCCCCCCCCCATCCTCCCAAAAGAGCCCAGAACAGGTTACAAGTCAACATACACAGTATAAATAGGCAACTGGATAGTATGTGCAGACACTTATTTCTACATAGATTAGCAGAAAGGAAAGATTAGATTCTTACCTCGGTAATCTTTCTAGTAGACTGACAGACACATTATTATTCCTGAATCTGCAGGTAGTCAATCTATTTCCACAAGAATTCTTGTAGAGAGCCTCATTAGCATTCTTTTGCTCCACCTCCCATCCCTCTGGGCTGCCTTCCAATTCCTCAGTTTGTACCAAAGCAGATGGTCAGCCCTAAAGAGGAAGCAGAAAAGGGAGGGGTATGGGGGCTCTCCCCAAGAAACATGTCTATTCTGCTCATATCATTTACATGTAATGGATGAAACAAAACTTACACCATTTACAATGCATAACAAGGTAAAAACAAACAAGTCACCTACTGAAGTGCAAACTGCACTAAGAGTGTAGGAGATTCATCAGATACCTTTGAAGCGGCAGTTGCGTCCTCTATTCTTGTCAATCCTGGGTAAAGGAAAGAAACAAGATGTCTGGATTCCCCGGCACATTTGAGGCAGTAAGTAGACAAATGAACAACTGACATGAAGGACTTTAGGAATAATGTGTATACTAGAAAAAAGATTACCAAGGCAGACACATTATTTCTGAACCTGTGGAACATATCAAAACAGTCCCCTGCGTTTAAGGCAGGACAGATGAGCCCTTCTGACAGAATGGATGATCCAAATGCAGAGTCTGTTTTGGCTGCTATGTCCACCCTGTAAAACTTTGTGAATGAATGGAGAGAGGGCCATGTGGCTGCTCGACATATTTCTTCTGGGGACACCACTGAAGATTCCTCCCACGAGGAAGCTACGCTTCTAGTGGAGTGCACCTTTATGGATATAGGTGATTTCCACTTCTGATATAGGCTGAAGAAATGGCCATACGAATCCATCTTGAAATAGTTGGTTTTGAGGCTGGTTGATTTTTACAAGCAGCACCCATCAGTATAAAGAGATGATCTGCCAGTTGAAATTTGTTCATAACCTCCAAATACCGTAGTAACACTCTGCGCATATCCAACAATTTCAGCACTTTTATCATTCTTCCTCAATCCTGAGGGAGTGAAGGCAGGCAACCACACTTTCTAATTGATATGAAAGTTGGAGACTACTTTTGAAAAGAAAGATGGCTACTGTACACAGTACTATGCCTGAATCTGAAATTCTGAAGATGGGATCTCTGTGTGAAAATACCTGTGATTCCGACACCTGTCGAGCTGAAGTGATTACCACCAAAAACACCATTTTGACTATAAGCTTATTCTGGAGATTCATAAGGTACTCTAGCTAATGTCGGTAGAACCAGATTAAGACTCAGTGCTGGAAAACGCCATTGTACCGGAGTACGTAGGCACAAAGCGCCCTTCAAAAACCTGTCCACATCTGGGTGTGTGGCTATGGTGCTCTTATTAACCTCGCTAACTGAACTTTCAGGGAGCCAGCTGCTAGGCCTTTTTCTAGTCCTTCCTGCAGGAAGGCAAGCACCACAGATATTGGAACTGAGCTCAGATCTTCACTTGTCTGTGCACATCAGGCTTGGAAACACTTCCAGGCTTTCACATTTGTGGCTATAGTAGCTTTCTTCCTACATCTTAGAAGGGTGGTCATCACTCCATCTGAATAGCCTTTTATGTGCTAGTGCTGTGCACTCAAAAACCATGTCATAAAACCAAAGCGTTCTGGATTCTACAAGGTATTTGGATCTTGTGTAAGCAGTTTCAGATGGTATGGAAGTCTGAGACCCTGGTCCCTTTGCAGATGGACCAGATATGCATACCATGGGTACCTCAGCCAGTCTGATGCTACTAGAATCACCAGGCCTGGGTGTATCATGATCCTGTGCAGAAGTCTGCTTTTCATGGGCCACAGAGGGAAGACGTAGAGAAGTCCTGCCTTTGGCCAAGGTTGCACCAGGGCATCCAAGCCTTCACTTCCTGGTTCATATCTTTGACTGAAGAACCAAACTGCCTTCTTGTTGGCTGCTGATGCTATCGGATCTAAAATCGGGTTCCTCTACCAACTCACAATGCAGGTGAAGGCTGCTTGAGACTGTGCCCACTCCCTGGGATCCAGAGTCTTGCAGCTGAGGAAATCCGCTTGCATGTTGTCCACTGCTGCCACATGTGCTGAAGAGAGCACCATGAGATGGGTTTCCATCCATCAAAACAGCATCTGGGCTTCCAAGCGCAGAAGAGAACTCCTGGTGATTGACATAAGCTACCGCTGTTGTGTTGTCCAAGAAAACTCTTAGTGCTTTGCTCTGCAGTGCGCTCCTGTATGCCTGAAGCACCAGATGAATGGCTTCAAGCTTTAAGCAATTGATCGACCACTTCCTCTGAGAAGGGGACCTGCGTCCCTAAACTGGATGCCTTTTGCAGTGTGCACCCAGTCGTATAGGTTGGCATCTGTCATCAGGATCACCCATGCCGAGATGCAGGGGAACTCTTCTGGCTAGAGACTGAGGCTTCAACCACCAGATGTCCAAGGGCGCTGCTTCTGCAGCGCATCTCTCTGCAGGCACCATCGAGAGAGAGAGCATTAGAGAAAGCGTATTTTGGAGAGGACACATGTGCGCCCTTACCCAGGAACCACATTCTTGGTCACTACCATTGATCCTAGCACCTGCAAGTACCATATTTTCCCATATATAGGCCGCGGCAGAGGAAATTAAGCCAGTAGAAGACCCGAAGCAGCGTGTTTAGTGTGCCTGGGACGCTGCTGGAGCTGCCAGGTTTTTCAGCCGTCTAGCGGTGGAAGGGTCGGCTGGGAGGGTCAACGGGGGTTTCTGTTGTGCCGGGTAGGGTCGGCGGGGGGGAGGGGGGAGTCGTGGCGTGTTAGTGGTGTGCCTAGGGTGGGGGGAGGGGGGATTCACGGCGTGTTAATGGTGTGCCTAGGGTCAGCGGCAGGGGGGAAGGGGAGTTGCAGCTGTTACCTGGCCGATCCTTACACGCACGCAGATCATGGAAGCACGCAGTTCAGAGTGCGCATGCACGGCTAGGGTTTTATTATTATTGATGAATAATTTTTATTGATGATAAACCATAACACTCACAAACACACAGCAAGATCATATCATAAGCAGCAAATAGGAGGTCAGCAGAACAGAAAATAAAATAAACATAGTTGTATCATCATATTTTACAATATTTTACAATAACAAAGGTAACATTAATCTCCCACCCCATGGAATCCAAACCCCTCCCCCAAACACAAAAATTGAAGTTCAAAAACAGCCAACTCCCCCCCCCGGAAACCTCTCAACCCCCCCTCCTTTGTTTACCCCCTCCCACCCAACCCTCCACCCTCGCAGCCAACCCAATGATAAGGTCCCAGGTAAATGAGGACAAAATACCTTCGGAGCGGGATACGTGTCCTACGTTCCAAGTTTATTGAGAAAATAACTGCCCACACGTGGGGGCAGCCGATGAATATACAGACCCCAGAGTAAAAATAATTAGATCATTTAAAGGTAAAATTCAAAGCACGAAATTGCAACAGCAGCAGTGCATGTAAGCGATTTCTCCATTGCTAAAAAGTGGGGGTTTCCACCTGAGCCCAAAATTGAAGAATACATTTCTTGCCCACGAGACAAGCTTTCAGGACCCAGCAGTGAGCTCCCTGCCCTCGAACCTGCAAAGCAGACACTTGCCCGAGCAAGATCCCACCAAGTTGAAGGGTAAGTGATTGTCGTAAAACATCTCCCAAATAGGTAAGAATCTCCTTCCAAAAGCCTGTTATGGGAGGACAATACCAGAAGGCATGTAGAAAAGTATTGGAGGCCTCCTTACAGCGTACAGAAAGAGCCGACAGGATTCCATCCAATGAAAGCAGGAACTAGGCCTAATTTCCTCTGCCGCGTCCCTGATGGAAGGGGGATGGGAGGCAGATAGGCTGGTATCGGAGGTGGGATGGAGGGGTTCAATGGAAGGCAGGCAGGCAGGATGGCATCGGGGGGGTTTCCATGGAAACATGCTGCTCAGGGGGATGGGAGGCAGGCAGGCAGACTGGCATCGGGGGTGGGGTGGGGGTGGGTTCAGTGGAAGGGGGATGGGAGGCAGGCAGGCAGGCTGGCATCAGGGGGGGTTCAATGGAAGGGGAATGGGAGGCAGGCAGGCTGACATCGAAGGGGGGGTGGAGGGGTTTCAATGGCAGGCAGGCTGGCATCGGAGGGGAGGTGGGGGGGTTTCAATGGCAGGCAGGCAGGCTGGCATCGGGGGGGGTGGTTTCCATGGAAACATGCTGCTAAGGGGGATGGGAGGCAGGCAGGCTGGCATCGGAGGGGGGGTGAGGGGAGGAAGGAGGCACTGGGGGCACTAAGGACATAGAAAGGGGCACTGGGGGCACTATGGACATAGGAAGGGGCACTAAGGACATAGGAAGGAGGCACTGAGGGCACTAAGGATACAGGGAGATTCACAGACAGAAAAAATGACAGACAGGCAGCGTTCAAGGAGAGAGAGACAAAGAAAAAAAATACCCAAACAGATAGACATCTACTCTAGCACTCGTTAATGTAACGGGCTTAAAGACTAGTACATAAATAATGTAGCTCCCTCGCTGGCCTCCTGCCTCCAACAATGTTGCAGCTGCGGTGCAATCCCACGAGAACTGACGCAGGCATTGAGGAAGCAGCGCGGAGTGGGCTGGACGCTGAAAAGATCGCTCCTACCCTGCTCCATGGCCACGATATTGCAGGAGGCTGGAGGCAGCTGGCGGAGGTAGGGGGGAGGGATGTATTCAAGGGGGAGGGATGTATAGGCTGCCCCATGTGCTTTTAAAACTCTTAGATAAGCCGCGGCGTGTAACATGATTGTCGTAAAACATGGGGAGACCTATTTAAGAGTTTTAAAACATGTATAAGCATTTTTTGCACCTATACACTGGGACAGCCTATATGCAGGGAAATACAGTAATGCCAGGTCGTCGGAGCTGTCGCACTCTGATACAGAAACTTCTCTCTGCGGGCTTCTAGCAGAAACACCTTGTTCTCCCTTGTGTCGAACCATACTCCCAGATACTCCAAGATCTGCCTTGTCTAAGGAAGTTCTTCTTCACCCAGAGAGTGGTAGAAAACTGAAACGCTCTTCCGGAGGCTGTTATAGGAAAAACACCTTCCAGGGATTCAAGACAAAGTTAGACAAGTTCCTGCTGAACCAGAATGTACGCAGGTAAGGCTAGTCACAGTTAGGGCATTGGTCTTTGACCTAAGGGCCGCCGCTTGAGCGGATTGCTGGGCACGATGGACCATTGGTCTGACCCAACAGCGGCAATTCTTATGTTATTTAATCGATTAGTAAGTTAAGGTTTTACTGTTTTTTTTACTTTCACATTGTATGTACGTACTGATGATTTTATATTGTGTTTTATTCCCTGATTGTCCAGCACTTCTTGTTGTAAACCGCCTCGAACTATTATGGCTTTGGCGGTATATAAGAATAAAATTATTATTATTATTATTATTATGTTCACCCAGCCTCTGCAGTAACTGAATCACTCTTTGCATAGCTGGACTCTTATCAGCTAATCATCCAGATACAGATGCACCTGTATACCCACTCTGCATAAGTATGCTGCAACTACCACAAACTCAAAATCATGGTTTCATCTACCTCATATTTATTAAAATTTTAATATGCTCATAATATTTTCAGTTTTTAATAATAAACGTTAATGTATGTGGTTTTTAATATGGTTTTTAACAAGTTTTTAAATCTGTTACCATATGCTATTTGATATATTTTTTATTTATATTTTGGTTTTAAATAAATTTTAATAAGATTTTTGTGTGAATATATATATTTTGTATAATCATGTTTGTATGCTTTGTAACCTATTCATAATGCCTGTTTTATTTATTATATGTATTATTAATCATTGTTTCTCAATTATTAATGTTTATTATATTTCATAATTATGCGGCAATAGTAATAGTACAAGATTGTTTAATTCATTTCCCCATATTTATTTACTTTGTGTATTTATGTTTTAACATATCAGTTTATTCGATTTATTGCTGTTTGTTACAATAACTTATTTACCACGGTATGTCAACTCTCATCATTTTATCTATTTGGGTCACTTGTCACTTTAATTTTTACTTTTTACTTTTTATTATTATTTATTATTTTTATCATTTATGATCTTCATTCATTTTTATTCATTTGTTTTTCTAAACATTTATTTTTAATCACATTTCACTAGGGCCTACTTATCTCATGCTTTTCCTTTCTTTTTTCAGATTTTATAAGTTACAGTAACTATGAGATTGGTTCTCCATATCAATCTCTTCACATTCTTCCACCTTTCTGCTCACACCTTTGGTTTCATCATTTCTGGGACATTTACACTTCTACTTTAATATTTCACTAATTTCATCACACCATCACCACAATTATTATTTCATCTAAAGTATTATATTTAATACTAGTATCATTATCTGTGTTTATTAGGACCCCTGAGGAAGGCAATTTGTCCGAAACACGGACCGTGTTGGGTCCCCTGGTTGGTAAATAGTTGTTATACCATCTACATTACAATAAACAGTGCCTGCATCTTGTACATGATCTGCAGTTTTTGTTTTGTTTTTGCTGGTTCTTTGGATTACTGCAGTTTTTGTTGGGCTCTTTTTGTGTTCCGCAACTACCACCATCACCTTGGTGAAGGTGTGTGGTGCCATGGCCAGCCCCAAAGGGTAAGGCCGCAAATTGGAAGTGTTGCTCTAGCACATGAAATTGCAAGAACTTTCTGTTCTCCAGAAAAATGGGAATATGCAACTAGGCCTCCATCAAATCCAGTGAGGTGAGAAATTCTTCAAGTGCCAACCTCACCATCTCCATCTGGAAACTTATCTTGAGGGCTGCATTGACCACCTTGAGGTCTAGAATCAGCTTCCAGTCATCTGAGCCTCTTTTGGGTACTATGAAGTATATTGAGTATCAGCCGGAGCCTATTTTAATTCTGGTACAGGTTCTATGGCTTCTAGATCTAGTACTATTGATCAGACTCTGCATTTTCTGGCTTCCCAGCCAGAGAGTCCAAAAAGAGGTCCAGGAGGGAACGAAAGAACTCGAGCTTGTACCCCTCCTGGATAATATCCAGCAGTCTGTAGTGATCTTTCCCCACACCTCCCAATAGGCCACTAACCTCCCTTGATGCATGGAGGCCTGGCTGAAGGCCTGGCATCATAACCGCTTCATGGGAGCGGCTGTCGAGAGGGATCCTGAAGATTCTTTACCTTAATCTTTGAAATGATCGCTCACCAGAAGGTCCTCCTGAGAACTGGTGATAACCAAAAATTATTGCGTTCTGACTCCCTAGGGGGTAAAGCCCTCCGCTTGCAATCCTGCACATTGGCCATAAGATTATCCAGACCTTTCCCAAAGACTAATTTTACTTAAGGTCGCCTTGGAGGAGGAGTCCCCCACCCACTGTCTGATTCACAGCATCCTGCGGGCAGAAATGGAATAAGCAGACATTTTGCTCATGACTCTGAAAAGATCATACAAAACATCAGCTACATAATCTGCTCCAGACATTAGAAACTGGTGATCCCTCATGGCCACTGCCTCCAGATTATGGCACAACTTGGAGTAGCAAGCAAGGGTGACAAAGGATGTCACTGCAGCTGTTTTTAAACCTGAGGCTGCAGCTTCAGACTGCTTCTTAAGAAAAAAAATCCAGCCTGCGGTCCTGACTATCTTTTAATACCACACCACCTTCACTGGGAAGGAAGAGACATGCTTGGTTACCTGTGCTACCAGGGAATCCACTTTTGGTGGAACAAACAGCTAATTAAATTCAGCAACCATTGGACAGAACTTTGCCATGGCTTTGGTCACCTGAAGGGGTCCCTTTGGGACTTCCCAATGGTTGGTTAGCAATTTTTTAATGTCTTGATTTGCGCTTTAGTGCTACTCATAAGCAAGCGCTGTGCATCTGAGGACTGCAGAGACTCTATCTTTAATTCCTGGAGAGATTCCATGATTACCTCCAACAGCGCTGAGAGCTTAAACAGCCAGCACACAGTCGGGTCCTCTCCAAGATCAAGGGCCTCCACCAGGTCTTGATCCAGCCCCCACTAGACATGAAACAGCATCTCCTGCTACTGCGGGCCCAGACTGGAAAAGTAAAGGCACTGATATAGAGCCCTCATTGTCCTAGTCCTGCTCAGACTGGACCTCCCCGTCTTGTGCAAGGCACTGTTGCTGGGGAATTTCATTCTTTTATGGGGGGAAACCCCTGGCGCCAGTATGGCCATAATCTCCGAGGGTTCCACGCAGCTCTTGTTAATTGTGTAAGCTTCAAACATCATATTGTCCAAGCCACCCAGCTGGCCCCTGAGCTCCTTTCTAGGGTTTTGTGGCAGCTGTGCTTTGCCAGGGATGCATTTTTGCTGCTGCTTGGCTTAAACCTGGACTTTTTGCCTGGTCCTCGCACCATCTGGGCACTAACACCCCCAAGGAACTAGAAGAGGCTAAGCCAATGGCTACCCCCTCCCCCCCCATGCTGCATGGCATGTCAGCCATCCAGCACACATCTGGCATGAATCCAAGATATCTTGGCCTGAGGAGTCCATAACACCTGTTTTTGATCAAAATCCATGTGTTTTTAGGCAGATAGAGGCTTTTAGTTTCAAATCAGGAAATCCAAGATGGCCACCATGGCAGTAATTTTAGCACAAAAAACAGCCTGTGAGAGCTACACTGGGGGTTCAAACATTAGTGATTTGGGGTTGGGGACCTTGGCTTTAACCCCAGAACCCCCCCCACCCCACCATTTTGTTTTGAAGGCTACCAACTGTTATTCATTGTGTCAAGTAGTGTGCTGGGGCTACTAATGGTGAAGCTGCAGACAACTTACAGGGAGAACTTTCTGCCTCAAACAAGCCTGGAATTCGGACTGCTTGTCTCTTCAGGCTGCCATTTGGATGCAGACCTCTGACCTCAGAGTCTGTACTCTCCTGCAGCCAGAGATGTCCTAAGATTGGGATCCTATGCAACAGAGAAAAGCCTCGCAAACAGTAAGCAAAAAAACAAAATTAAAGGAAAAATAAACATGAGCAGAAAAGACAGGCTCCTACTATCTCGCTTATAGAGAGACAACTGAGGAATTGGAGGACAGCTCAGAGAGATGGAAGGCAGAACATAAGAATGCGAATGAGGCTCCCTATAAGAATTCTCACTGGTTCAGGAATAATGTGTCTGTCGCACTAGAATTTTCATTGTTACAGAGTTGAAATACCTTCAGTAATCAATTTAGCAGTCAGAGTTGACACTTGCAGTCATTTTCATGTAAAAAGGTAGATTTTTACAGCTTTCCTGAAGCTCAGTAACTCTTCCACTGATCTAATGGTTCCAAACTTTTGGCAAGATATGAGAATAAACTTACCTACAGGCACTCTTTAAATGGAGGGACCGTCCTGAAAGTATATATAACTGTCTTTCTTGTTTTGACTGTAATGGTTGGCCAGGAACATAAAGTGATAATTTATTTGATATTCACAAGAGATTTGCATGCAATGGAGGCAGCACGTGCACATCTCTCTCATAGATATTCATTGTGGATATCCTGAAAACCTGACTGGCTGAGGTGCCTCCAGGACCAGGTTTGGAAATCACTACCTTAGGGCCTCTGGTTGCATAGTCTGCTATAGGAAGGATTGTCACGGGGATCTGTTACACTTTCTTGGAGAAGCAGGACTGACTACAAGTCTCTAGATCCGTGCTTCCCAATCCAGTCCTTAAGATACACCTAGGCAGGTTTTCAAGCTCTCCGTAATGAATAAGCATGAAAGATTTGCATGCATGGCCTCCTTGCTATGCAAATCTATCTCATGCTTATTGTTGGCATCCTGAAAACACAACTGGCTGGATATGCCCCAAGGACTGGGTTGAGAACCCTTCGCTCTAGGTCAGTGTATCGCAAACTGTGTGCCGTGACACACTGGTGAGGAGGAGAGTCATCCATGCCGGCTGCCTGCCTACAGGACGTATCTCTCGTTGTGAGAGGCACATCCTGTAGGAAGTCAGCCGGGTGGATGACTCTCCTCCTGACTGGAGTATCTCCTCTCCCCACACCTCCCGGATCCCTCCACCGAAGCGGTTTGAGGCCAGATGGGCCTCCGCGCATGTGCGGATGGCAACGCGATGACATGCATGCGTGTGACATCATTGCATCGACCTCAACACACTTCCGGGTGCGTTCCAGCTGGGGCATTGGATTTAGTGTGCCACTGACCAGAAAGTTTGCAAGACACTGCTCTAGGTGAATGACACAAAACTAAGATCAGCCTTGGTGAGTGGACCTGAGCCAGGGGAGAATTCTAAATATAAATGAAAGGCTTCTTTTTATCTTGTGGAGGATTACAGCTGTATTACCTGGCACCGGTGAGGGGCTACTGCAGTCTGCATTCAAATGATCAGCCTGGAAATTGAACTTCTGCTGGTCAAAGCTAGAACCATCTTCTTCTATGCCATCAACCACCCTAAAAAGAGAGCAGGAGACTAAGTCAGCATGTGCGGTAAAACACAAAGCCCGAGTACTGCAGTATGCCAAAACAAAAGCTGACAATGAATCCTTCCTCCTATCTTGCCTCCATAAACACAAGTATTACTGGAGTGAGGGCTCTGATACCAGACTTGCCTTCCCACAACTGATGCTGGTAGTGTGAGAAACCAGTTCTCCCTTTCTGAAATTCCTTAGATATAAGTACTATTGGGCCTGGGAGTAGAATTTGGACTCTTACCTTGGGCTGAGGTCTGGGGGTCCATTCCAGGGACTGTTCTGGATATGCAGTTCTTTTAGCCCTTTATTACTGCCCGTGATGGAATCTTGCTGTGTTCTGTTGGTTTGACTAGGCCTTATTCGGGAATGATCTCTTGGTGGGGCTCTTCTGGGAGAGAGGTGTTTGGTATGTCGAGGGGAGAGAAGAAAGCTCGGTGATTTCTCTGAGAGGATTTGAAGAGTTGTGCTAGGATGGGACAAAAATGGTGACATTCTGCCTCGTTCAGCCTCATTCTCTTCCATTGTGGACTGAAGGGTGTTCTCTGCACTGAAGGAGCTGGTGCCATCTGCCTGAAGGATGCAGAAAGAAGGCAGTTATACATGCTGACTAGAGATAATGCCCTCTTTCCTTTTCTCTCAGCCTAGCACTTTCTTTCTTGGCAGTTAGGCCCTGTAACTAGGGAGATCATTGATTCCAGTCAGGTCATATCAGGAAACTTCCAGAACATGGTTGAAAGAAGAGCTAAACACTATTTTCTGTCCTATATACAGTAGAATCCTGATTAACTGGTATGCAAGCAACCAGCACTCTCGCCCAACCGGCAAAAAAATAAATAAAATAAAATCATCATCCCTGAAACAGTAGAGGCAGCGGCCTTGAGCCACAAATCCCCCTCCCTCCAGCCCTGAAGCAGTGGCAGCGGTCCTGAGCTATGAACCCCCCTCCCTCCAGCCCTGAAGCAGCGGCAGCGGTCCTGAATGGTGAACCCTTTTCTTCCAGTCCTGAAGTAGCAGTAGGGGTTCTAAGCCATGAACCCTCCCTTCCTCCAGCCATGAAGTAGCAGCGATCCTGAGCTGTGAAACCCCCCCCCCCTCACCGAAGCAGCAGTGGTAGCCAGTCAGCAGAGACAGAGCTGAAAATAGGCTATTCATGGCCGCCTCGGCAAGGCCTTTTTCTCTGATACATCACTTCTGACACAGCAGAAGAAAGGCCCTGCCAGGGCTGGCTGCGAGCAGCCCAGTATCAGTGCTGCCTCTGCTGACTGACTTCTGCTGCTACTTCGGTAAGTGAGAGGGGTCCAAGAGGCCAGACCCACAAGGAGGGAAAAAGGGCAAATGGTGAGGGAGAGGTGAACCAGGATGGGGGAGGGAGGAGATGGATGGATGGATGCTGGACCCATAAGGGGGGAAGAGAAAATGGGAGAGAAAGCGAGTCAGAAAGGAAGAACAGATTCTGGTCCTACAGGTGGGGGTAGGAGGATGATAGAATGAAGTGGAAAAGAAGACAAAACTATTTGTAGAGTAACTCTCAAGCATCCAGAAACTACAGTTATCCGGGATCCACCAATCCCCATGGGTGCCGGATAACTGAGCGTTGATTGTACTCAACTTACCTCAAACAGCCCATCACCTCCTAAATTGTAGCTGAGCTCACAGCGAATCTCACGGGTGAACTTCTGGGCATACTCTGGATACAGCTCCAGGGTCTCGTATAATCCCTTTAGTTGGATGCCTTGCAGGTCACAGTAGGTCAGCCCTTTCACGTCTGCATTAGCTTTAATCACCTGGTCCTTGGATGCCAGGTCACAGCCAATCAGATCTCCTTTTCCTAGAGAGAAACAGAGAAAATGACATAAGATAAAAGGTCATGTCTGCCCATGCATACCAAACCCACTCTACAATCCCTTTCTCTGCCTTAGAGATCTTCTGTAGTCTTGAATTCAGCTACAGCCCTCATCTCCATCACCTTTCCTGGGTGGCTGTTCCACAGGCCCATTCTTCTGTAAAGAAAGATTTCCTTAATTTTTTCCCTGTGTCTACATCTTTTCATTCCAGAGCTTCCTTTCATTTGAAAGAGACTTGACTCTTGTGCATTGATGCCATGGAGGTATTTAAATGTCTCTATCATTTCTCTCTTTTCCCATCTTTCTTCCAGAGTATACATACTTAGAACTTTATCTGTTCCCATATCTTTATGATAAAGTTTTATTAGTTGCCCTCTGAGCACGATAAAGCATCCATGTCAATATGCAGAAGGCTGTTGGGAAATCCCTTGGGCTCAGATCACAGGGCTCAGGGTCCTCTTCTAAGGCTTCCTGGGTTAGTAATGTTATTTTCTTTAAAAGGGAACCCTTCCCATAGTTCTTTGGGTTAGGAGTTAATAATAGGAAAATTAGTTCCCACTAGCCCACTGCTAGCCCACAAACCCACTGCTGCAGCTAGTCTAGCCCACTGCTAGCCCTCTAGCCCACTGCTGCAGCCAGTCTAGCCCACTGCAAGCCACTAGCCCACTGCTAGCCCACTAGTCAACTGCTGCAGCCAGTCTGGATTCCCATAAAAAAAATCACGATCCCTCACATCACTCATCTACCTTTACAGTATATCTCCTACATCACTCCCCACGCTCATCCTGCTGACATTACATACTCCCATCCTTATGACACCGTACCACTCCACCCCTCATATCTCCTACATCACATCATCCTCTGTACCTCCTACATCACACCTTTGTCCATCTGATCACACCCCCCCTCTAACTTTATTCTACTGCTCCTCTAGTATCTCCACCATCTCTCCTTACTTTCTGCATATCCATTTTCCAGCACCTTAAAGATGTTAATGTTATATCCTTTTTCTACCACAAGAAGCCCATCTTTTCCCCAGTTCCTCCAGTCACTGTACTGCAGACCTAGTATGGCCAGCACGACGTCATCCTTCAGTACTTCCATGGAGCCAGAACAAATGAAATAAAAGGCCTGAAGGGCATCACCCTGGCGAATGAGGTACTCTCCCGGGGTGCAGAATGAAGGTTTGATGTTGAGGGACAGGGAGCGCAGGCAGCCACGACTAGCAGACTCGAAGATAGGCAACTGCAAGATCTCTTTGTTCAAATGCATGGCAATATCTGCTCGTAACTCATCTGGAAGACTCTGCAGCAGCTGAGGAGAAATAAGGAAAACTGGAAACTGATTCTATGAATGGGCTGCACCATACTGCAGCGAATGCTCCTTGGTTTTTGTGCTAAAGCATAGTAGACTTACTTACCTCATTAGTATCAATGCCATTGTTGACGGACCAGGTGGTCTGAAAATACTCCAGCATTCTCTGCTTAAGTGATTTGGGGATGCGGTGAATCCTGATATAATCTCGTAGATCTCGGGTACGGCTGTGGTACAGGAAGCGTCTTGCATACATCCGCTGGATGATGGCGGTGACATTTCCAAAGACTACTGCGTGCATTAAGGCTGAGGATGAAGAGGAAACAGAAACATTAGGAATGCAAAGGAACAAAACTACTGAAAGATCCTCATTTGGCATTGATCCTTCTGCCTCCAGGTGGGCATTGCCTTGTGACTAGCTTTTCCACCCACAGTCAGTCTCTTAGAACATAGTAAATTATGGCCGATAAAGACCTGCATAGTCCATCCAGTCTGCCCAACAGTCACACCTCCATCAAGGCAATGTTGAACCAACAATCTAATAATTATTAATTTTACTTGCTAAGTTCCACAACAAGATGTTTTCTCCTCCCCCCTGAGATAGGCTAGACTATATGAATGTGGTATAAAATATGCACACTTGCTATTGATCCATCTTGCTGCATATGGGCACAGACTGTAGAAGTCCATTTGGCATCGGCTACACTGTCCCACTGCTAGAGTGCCTCAGCACTTGCTTGGTGTTAACTCTTTCATCCAACAGTCAGTTTTTTGAATCCAAAGCTTTCAATTCACCAGTAACCAAATGAGTCAAGCTGCCCTCCACCAATAGTCTGCCTTTCATCATTGGTCCTTCTGTTTTTATGGCCGGATAATATCTTAAAAGTGACCCTTCCATCTACAGTTGACTTATCTTCTGGCAACAACCCTTCCATCACTAGTGGCCATTCTCAGCCATTCGTTAATATTGAAACTCCTGAAGTTAACCCTTCTGGTTAGTATCTTGCAATTACTCTTTCTGTTCTGAGAGATGAAAGCATAGTCCTTTGTGAGAGATGCTATCAGTGACTCATCTTTTGAGGTCCCGATGGTGCCAATGCATATTCTGCTTGTTTGATAGATGTGGAAGAACAACAGCAGGCTGTATGAATGCAGTGGGTTGTTCTAAGGGTTGAGGGGATTGAGAGTACTATGATAAGTACATGAGCAGTTTTCTATGCCCCAACCTTTTCACAATCAAAAGCTAGCAAAGATAATAGCAATTCAACAGTATCATGAAACAGTGACATATTACTGTGATCACCCTCCGCTCCCATCTTCCTCTCTCCCCTTAGGAGGAAGCAGGTTGCTAAGACTCATCCTCAGTCCTTCAACAATAGCAGTCTGCTTAGGGCTGGGGAGAGATACTCTGAGATGACTGGAAAAGCTGTTGACTTTGGGAGAAAGGAAGGACATGAAAATTATTTTAATTACAGCCTGGTGTCTGGGAGCGGAGATGCAACACTATGTGGGAGTGAGGGGCCGTCTTCTCCTGCTATTAATACTACCGTTCACCGGCACCAGCATTGCCCCCTCCCCCTCCCACCGCCCACCGAGCACACTGTATCTCTCTCTGTCTCCATGGCAACACCTTGCCAATTTACCAGGAACAGAAATTAGATAGTTACAGAATGCCTTTGGATCACTCAATGATAGGCTCTCTTCCAGTGAGTGGGGGTGGCAGTAGATAAAGCAAGGAAAGAAGGGAAAAGGGGGTTACAGAAGGGTGAGAGCAGAGCCAGTTGCCTTTCTTATAATGCAGACTAGTGCTGCCCGATTCAGGAAAAAAAATTTCGATTCGATTCAGCCTACTGAATTGATTTTTTGATTTGATTCGATTTTTCTGCCCAATTGGGTGTTTTTTTCCAAACATCCTGGTGGGTTTATTTTATAGCCTCTTCACCCCCTTTGCCCTCTCCTACCCACACTGGCGTGTTGGTGTAAACAAAACAAACAAAAAAGACACTTCCTCTCTCTGTTAAATCCTAGCTCACGTTCGTGGTCTAACACCAGATCTGGCAGGATACACATTCAAATCTGACATATTGTAATCACAAAACAGAAAATAAAATTATTTTTTCTACCTTTTGTTGTCTGGTCATTATTCAGATCATGTTGGTCCCAGGCTCTGGTTGTCTTCTGATAATTTGCTTGCCAGGGTCTCCTGCCCATTTGTTGTTTCCTTCTTTCTCCATGCTAACCATCCATCTTCCATCTCTGTCCTCCCCTTCCCTCCCCCGGAGGTCTGGCATCTTTCCTTTTTTTCATCTCCATTCCTGCAGCTGCAGTGATGGACCCCACTATCCCCAGATCAAACATCTCTCTTTTTCTCAACTACCCTTTCATCCAGCATCTCCCTCCTTCCCCACCACCCCAGGATCAACCAGCTCTCCCTTTCTCTTCCCAACTACCCTCCTATCCAGTATCTCTATCCCCCACCCCCACCCCCTCTACCCCATCCCTTGCGTCCAACTTCTCTTCCTTTCTGTTCCTTCCTCCCTAAATCCCATTGTCCACCATCTCTCTCCCTCTCCTCTGTTTTTAGACTCATTATTTCTTCTACTCCCCTCCCTCCCCCACAGTCCAGTGTATGCACGTCTCATTGAACCCCCCTTCCCTATCTCCCTCCATGTACTTCTACACCAGGGCCCCTCTCCCCCGAAGGCCTGCTTGTTCCCCCCTTCTTTGCCGCATCCTCCCTGCCCCTCCCCTGAAGGCCTGCCCGCCCCGAAGGCCTGCATTTTGTCCCCCTTTGCAGTGTCCTCCCTGCCCCCTCTGAAAGCCTGCATGCTCCCAACCTTCTTTGCAGCGTCCTCCGGTTTCCCCCTGGCCTCCCACTCTTACCTTCAGATAATACCGCAGCCTGCAGAGAGGTTCGCCAGTGCTGTAGCGATCCTTGCAGGCTGCGTCGGCCTCTGCAGCATGTTTTCTATGCCACGGTCCTGCCTCTCCTCTGACATCAGAGGCAGGATCATGGCAGAGAGAACGTGCTGCAGAGGATGACGGCAGCCTGCAAGGATTGCTACAGCATCGGTGATCCTCTATACAGGCTGCTGTATTATCTGAAGGTAAGAGCGGGAGGCCAGGAGGGAAGATGGAGGACACTGCAGCACTTCCCAACTGACCCTCCCCCCTTCTCCCCTATGCAGGAGTGGCAGTGGACAGCCAGCAAGAGGCAGCACTACCGCTCTTGCTTTAGGAGACCTGAAGGCACGAGGAGGGTTGGTCACCAAATTAGGAAGCCGATTTTTTTTTAACAAATGAATCGATTTGAATCAGAAATCGGGCAGCACTACTGCAGACCCACAATTGTGCCTACGTATTGAAAGGTCTTCATATGGGTGACTCCATGAAAAGCCTAGGGAACCAGGCCATAACACAACATAAAATCAATTTCTAGGCCACATAACCCAAAGAGTTTTATGCGGTTTACATAAGATTAAATAATTATTAACACCAGGGTGAGAGATTGGAAGAAGGTAACGTAAATGTCAGAATGAAGTAGAATAAGAAATAAATTTGAAGGTGTTGGTTACTTTATAACTTGGAAAACAAATACGTTTTCAAATGCCTTCTAAAATGTAAATAGGAGAATGAATTCAATAACATATTCTTAAAGACCTTGTCCCAAGTTGCTGCTTGATCGAGAGTGCACGTTCATGATATCTTTTAAAGTTGCAACCCCTGACCAATGGGAAAACGTATAGAGCATGTGATCTTCAAAGATGCTTTTGAGTAGAACTGAGAAATGTTTTAGTTAGATAAGACAGGGCTCACTTCACAAGCTCCATTCCTAGGATTCATCCTCTGAGCTATAGGTAAAAAGGTACTAAGTATTACTTCATAGGAAACACCCTGGGATTCATTCTCTATGAACCACAGGGATTACATTTCCATGAGGCACTTCTGCCCTCTACATATGTAATCTGCCCCAGGGATTCACCATCTAGAATGCAACTTTAGCTTCCACTCTTGAGTTTCCCATATCCTCCCCCTAGACTTGGTACTGATCTCTACTTTTCCCAGGAACTGCACTCTGCTTGTCATCATATACGCCTTTGCCACCTTAGAGCCACCCACAGAGCATGTGGGAATTTGGGTTCCGTCTTACCTCCGATGAGCATGGTGCAAATGGAGAATATTTTCTCAGTGTCGGTGTTGGCTGAGACGTTGCCAAAGCCGACGCTGGTTAAGCTGCTGAGTGCAAAGTACAAGGAGGTGATGTAAGAGCTACGGAGAGAGGGTCCCCCCAGGAGTTCATAGCCAGAGCTGTTGATTCCCGTTGCACTGCAGTTCCCAGACTCGGCCAAGTCACTGCTATCGTTTTTCTTCACTATGTAGTAGGGGGTCTCCAGACGCCTGGCCAGCTCCTGAAGCCAACCTGCATAAATACAAACCCAAGGTCTGTGATTAGCAACCAACAAATCTGCCTGTGACCTGTTTCTGTGTACAGTGGAGGAGCTGGTTTCTCGGTGCTGTATTAGGAAAGCTCTTGGGATGTGAGTTTCCTGCTTATGTCACCTCCCTGTGTCTCAGTGTAACAGGCAGTAAATAAATGTCAGTAACAAGAGTGAGTTTTTCTTCCCTCTCTTCTCATGCTATGTTCAGCCTAGCAGTCATAACTATCCTTCTGAAGGGCTTTCATGATAAGGTGCATTTAGATGCTCTTTCTATAAAATAACTGATTAGTTGTCATCCTCTATAGGTTTTTGTGTGCATGTTACATGCCCTTATGTATGTCTGTTGGCGCTGTGCTTGTGCAGTTCTGTGTGTGTTGATTTGAGGGTTGCTCAGTGGCGTAGCAAGGATAAGTGGCACTCGGGGCAGTGGCGCTCCTCCCCCGCCCTCTTCTCCAATCTCCCCGCTCCTTCCTGACCCCCCCTTGCATGTGCCCCCTTCCCCCTAACCTTTTTAATTTTCCAGGCGAGAGCAGCAGCACGAACTTGCTGCTCGCGTCATGTCAGCTTAACCCTCTGACATCACTTCCTAGGTGCAGGGCCCGGAAGTGACATCAAAGAGAGGCGATACCGACACGGGCAGCAAGTCAATAATGCTGCTTGTGCAGGAAAAATTTAAGAAGTACGAGGGAAGGGGCGCACGCATGTGGGGGGTGGGGCGGAGAAGAGGACGGGTGCCTGCGCCCTTTACAAAGACCACGCCCGGGGTGGACCGCCCTCACACCATCTCTTGCACTTACCAATCTCAGGCAGTTCTGATTGGTTGCTTTCAATCTCCCGTTGGCCTATGAAGTACCAGATGCAGGCTACCCAGTGGGCCAGCAGTGCAAACACTATCATTAGCAGCGTCAGCACCACTGCGCTGTACTGTGAATAGCGGTCCAGCTTTGGGAGGAGCCGTAGTAGTCGTAGGAGCCGGACTGTCTTCAGCAGGTGGGCACCGAAGTACTGTGGGAAATTTCAGAACAGCAGGTTACCTCATAGAAACATAGAAACATAGAAAGATGACGGCAGAAAAGGGCTATAGCCCATCAAGTCTGCCCACTCTACTGACCCACCCCGATAAGTCTAGATGCTAGTGATTCGTCCTACGTAGGGATCCCACGTACATGTCCCATTTACTTTTAAAGTCAAGCACGCCGGTGGCCTCGACCACCTGCACCGGAAGCTTATTCCAGTGATCTACCACCCTTTCCGTGAAAAAATACTTCCTGGTGTCACTACTAAATTTCCCTCCTCTGAGTTTAAGCAGATGCCCTCTTGTGGTCGAGGGTCCTTTGGGGAAGAGGATGACATCTTCCACCTCGGCACGTCCTGTGATGTATTTAAATGTCTCATAGAAACATAGAAACATAGAAATAGACGGCAGATAAGGGCCACGGCCCATCAAGTCTGCCCACTCCAATGACCCTCCCTATCTATCTTTGCGGATAGATCCCAAATGTTTGTCCCATTTGGCCTTAAAATCTGGCACGCTTCTGGCCTCAATAACCTGAAGTGGAAGACTATTCCAGCGATCAACCACCCTTTCGGTGAAGAACTTCCTAGTGTCACCGTGCAGTTTCCCGCCCCTGATTTTCCACTGATGTCCCCTTGTTGCCGCGGGACCCTTGAAAAAGAAGATATCCTCTTCCACTTCGATGCGACCCGTGAGGTACTTGAATGTCTCGATCATATCTCCCCTCTCTCTACGTTCCTCGAGTGAGTAGAGCTGCAACTTCCCTAACCGCTCCTCGTACGGGAGCTCCTTGAGTCCCGAGACCATCCTGGTGGCCATTCTCTGGACCGATTCCAGTCTCAGTACATCCTTGCGGTAATGTGGCCTCCAAAATTGTACACAGTACTCCAGGTGCGGTCTCACCATGGATCTATACAGTGGCATAATGACTTCAGGTCTACGGCTGACGAAACTCCTGCGTATGCAACCTATGATTTGCCTTGCTTTGGATGAAGCTTGCTCAACTTGATTTGCAGACTTCATGTCTTCCCTGACAATCACCCCTAAGTCTCTTTCTGCTTCAGTTTTTGTCAAGATCTCACCATTTAGGGTGTAAAGCTTGCATGGATTTCGGCTTCCCAGGTGCATGACTTTGCATTTTTTGGCATTGAAACTGAGTTGCCAGGACCTAGACCAGTGCTCCAGTAGAAGTAGGTCATGCATCATATCATCTGCCATTGAATTATTGTCTGTTGTGCTCTTGTTCACTACATTGCTTAGCTTGGCATCATCGGCGAATAATGTTATTCTTCCTCGGAGCCCTTCTGTCCAGTCTCTTATGTAGATGTTGAACAAGATCGGGCCCAGGACGGAGCCCTGTGGCACTCCACTTATCACCTCTGACATTTCGGAGGGGGTGCCATTCACCATTACCCTCTGAAGCCTACCTCCAAGCCAGTTCCCAACCCAATTTGTCAATGTGTCGCCCAAACCTAAAGAACTCATCTTGCTTAGCAACCTGCGGTGTGGTACGCTATCAAATGCTTTGCTGAAATCTAGGTAGACAATGTCCAGGGACTCACCAGCATCCAGCTTCCTCGTCACCCAATCAAAGAAGCTGATCAGGTTGGATTGGCAGGATCTCCCCTTAGTAAATCCATGTTGGCGGGGATCCCTTAGTTTCTCCTCGTCCATGATTCTATCCAATTGGTGTTTGATTAGGGTTTCCATTAGTTTGCTCACTATCGATGTGAGACTCACTGGTCTGTAATTTGCCATCTCCATCTTGGAGCCTTTCTTGTGGAGTGGGATGACGTTAGCTGTCTTCCAGTCCATCGGGACGTTACCTGTACTAAGGGAGAGATTGAAGAGTCTCAATCATGTCCCCTCTCTCCCTGCGTTCCTCTAGAGTGTAGAGCCGCAGTCTGCTCAGTCTCTCTTCGTATGAGAGACCCTTGAACCCCAAGATCATCCTAGTGGCCATCCGCTGAACCGACTCGATTCTAATCACGTCTTTACGGTAATGTGGCCTCCAGAACTGCACACAGTATTCCAGATGAGGTCTCACCATGGTTTTGTACAGCGGCATTATGACTTCTGGTTTCCGACTGACGAAACTTCTATTGATACATCCCATCATTTGCCTTGCCTTGGATGTGGCCTTCTCTACCTGCTTGGCAGCCTTCATGTCTGCACTGATGATTACTCCCAAATCTCGTTCTACTGAGGTCGTGGCTAATGTTTCTCCATTTAGGGTGTAAGTTCTGCATGGATTTCTGCTACCGAGGTGCATGACCTTATATTTCATAGCATTGAAGCCTAGCTGCCATGTCGAGGACCAGTTTTCCAACGTACGAAGGTCCTGTGTCATACTATCCTGTAAAAAGCTTTCACTTACTATGTTGTACAGTTTTGCATCGTCGGCGAATAACGTTACTTTACCCTGTAGCCCTCGTGTCAAGTCCCTTATGAATATGTTAAAAAGGAGAGGACCCAGGACCGAGCCCTGCGGCACTCCGCTGGTCACCTCTGATGTTTCAGAGAGGGTACCATTGACCATCACCCTCTGAAGTCTACCACTCAGCCAATCATTGACCCATGCAGTTATCGTCTCACCCAACCCCATTGATTTCATCTTATTTAGTAGCCTGCGGTGTGGGACGCTGTCAAAAGCTTTGCTGAAATCCAAGTATACTATGTCCAGAGACTCTCCTGAGTCCAACTTTCCTGTTACCCAATCAAAGAAGCTGATGAGATTGGATTGACACGACCTACCCTTAGTGAATCCATGTTGACTAGGATCTCTAAGATTCCCCTCATCCAAGATCGTGTCCAACTTACATTTAATTAGTGTTTCCATGATTTTACATACTATCGATGTGAGACTCACTGGTCGGTAATTCGCAGCCTCTGCCCTGCAACCTTTTTTATGCAGAGGAACAACATTCGCTGTTTTCCAATCCAGGGGGACTCTCCCCTTCTTTAGGGAGAGATTGAAGAGCATGGCTAATAGTTCCACCAGGACCTCGCACAGCTCTCTGAGCACTCTTGGGTGCAATTCGTCTGGACCCATGGCTTTGCTCACCTGGAGTCTTGACAATTCGCTGTAGACATCAGCTGGTGTGAACTCAAAATTCTGAAATGGGTCTTCCGCGCTTAACATTGCTTCCAGATGTGGCCCTTTCCCTGGTGCCTCGCAGGTAAAAACCGAGCAGAAGTATTCATTCAGTAGTTTGGCTTTATCGGAATCTGTTTCCGCGTAATTCCCGTCCAGTGTTCTGAGGCGTATTATCCCGTTTGTGTTTTTTTTCCTGTCACTAATGTACCTGAAGAAGGATTTGTCCCCTTTCTTAATGTTCTTTGCTAGAGTTTCTTCCACTGCAAGCTTGGCCTCCCTGACTGCTGTTTTGACTGCTGCAGACCTGGCCCTATATTCAATGTTAGCTTCACCTGTTCCCATACTTTTGTATGAAAGAAATGCTCTTTTTTTCTCCTTGACAAGGTATGAGACCTCTTCAGTGAACCATTGGAGTTTTTTGTTTCTTTGTTGTTTATGTACCAATTTTATGTAGCGGATAGTTGCCTCGTGTAGGGTCAATTTCAAGTTTGACCACATGGCTTCCACATTATCAGTTGCTTCTTGATCCTGCAGCGTCTGCTGGACGAAATCTCCCATACATGCGAAATCAGTGCCCTGGAAATTGAGTACCCTCGTTTTAGTTTGTGGTCCAGAAACAGAGAAAGCAGCAGCTCCCCAGAGCCAATGCATGCCACGTGATCCCAGGAATCTGCCTACAGTCATCTGAAACCCAGCAGAAGTTTTGCAGGGACCTCTGTGCCCCTCACACCATGAGACATTCAACAGAGCTACCACTTTATGCAGTTCGAAAGAGATTTCTAGCAGTCCTGTTCTGATGTTCTCTGAGGCCTGCACAGTGGTGTAGTAAGGGTAGGAGGCACCCGGGGTGGTGGTAGTGCCCCCCAGCACCCCTAGCACCTCTGCGCCCCCACTCCTTCCCCCACCATTCCATACTTCTGCTCTCTCTCCCCACCCCCACATACCTCTAAATTTTGGCCAGCGCAAATGGCTTCAGCAGCATGCTCCTCGTGCCAGTGTTGGATTTCCCTCTGATGTCACTTCCTGGCCCTGTGACCCAGAAGTGATTCAGAGAGGAACCAGGCTGGTTTGGGCAACAGGCAGAAATTGCTTACGCTAGCAAAGATAATACAGAAGTACGGGGTGGGGGAGGGATGGCGCAAGAGTGGCAGGAGACGGCGGAGAGAAGCCAGCGCCGCCATCAACTCAGCGCCTGGTGACCCCCCTGCACCCCCCTTACTATGCCACTGGGCCTGCAGCACTCATTTTGGTGGGTGGTGTCAAGGACTACAACTCCCACATTGCTTTTGGGATGCGACTTCAAAACCAGGACTGGCCAAAACAACTCTTCATAGAGCTGGTCAGTTCTGCTCCTAGATCCCAATATTTTGATTTTGTTTTCTGTCAACTTGTATTATGATGCTGCTCTTACCTCCTTCATCAGATGCTGTTTCTTGCATTCACCACCTTTTCTGTGAAGAAATACCTCCTTATGTTTCTGCTAATTCTTTCTCCCATTCAGCTGCCTTATGTAGAATTTTCTTTCCACTGATAAATGTTTGCTTCTTATACTTGTTATCTTTGAGGTATTTGAATTCCTCTACAGAGCTGTAAGTTACCTAGTAGTAGGTACAGTGTTCCCCCGCGAATTTGCGGTTTGCGAATCACAGACTCGCTCATTCGCGGTCTGCTCCGACCGCCTCTTCCTGTAGTAAAGTCGGGCTACACCAATCAGGAGCTGCATGTCAAAGCAACTCTTGATTGGTGTAGCCCGACTTTACTACAGGAAGAGGCGGTCGGAGCAAACCGCGAGTGATTTTCTTCACCCACCGGCGCTCCAGCTGCCCTCTCCTGTCTCCTCTGCTTTTTGACAGGCGAAAAACCGCATTTGTGGTTTTTCAAAATTGGAGGGGGGGGGGGAGGGGTCCTGGAACGGAACCCCCACAAATTTCAAGGGAGTACTGTATACACTTTTAAGCCAGTTCTGGATTTCTGACAATTCCATCCTGATTACAGATTTGCTCTACTAACTTCAATGGGTAAAATCAGAGACTACGATTAGCCACCCAGCAGTGGTGATTAAGATCAGTGGTGTACTAAGGGGGGGGTGAGGGGGCAGTCCACCCTGGGTGCCTTGGGTGTCTTCCTTGGGGTGCTGGTACCCCTCTTCCTCCTCTATGGCCCCCTTCCCACTCCTCCTTCTGCCGCACGCACACACTCGCCCCCCTTCCCTGTACCTTTTTAACTTTGGCATGAACAGTGATAAACTTGCTGCCCTCGTTGGCTTCAGTGCTTTCTCTGATGTCACTTCTGGGCACTGATCACCTTTGCTACGCCACTGATTAAGATCAATACCAAGACTTGCCAAAAAGTCTCTCTCCTGGAACAAGTAACTTGGCACATATTGCCCATCTCTCTTCTCCTTGTGAGGGAATTTTTTCTAGGTCCTTGAGTCTAATTTCTACACTTGGAACTTGTGGTCATCATGAGATTCGGTATAGATTAGCAGGGTTGGGAAGAAGGAGGGTAGGAGGGAAGCACATAACATTCAACTTTCTTCTACTCCTAACACTCTCGGACATATACACTCTCATTCTGTCCCTTGCAGGGATGGCCTCACTACCCTCCTCTTTGTCCCAGGCTTGACCCCCAGTACCTTCCCCTCCCTGATCCCAGCACTAACTTCTCTGAAACAAAGTTATCCAGTTCCAGGCTAGAGACTTTTTGGCCAGTCCTGGTTTTGAATTTACATCCCAAATCAGTGTGGAATTTGCAGTGCCTAATCTGCCCATTGAAATCAGTGCTGCAAGTCACATAATGCACTAGAATGCGGTGATCAGAAATCGAGGACTGTCCCACAATCTCTATTCTAATCTAATCTAATTCTTAGGGCTAGATTCACTAAACTTTGCGAGCCTTCTCCGACCCGATTCACTAACCTTCTGGCCGATCCGATCTGCACATGCAAATGAGGGGAAACGGCATGCAAAGTAGGAAGGCAGCGATTCACTAAACCAATGAAGGAACACCAATTGGGCTGGCCGATCCGAAAAGAAGCGACTGCTGAGGACCAGTCACTCATGTCCTTGCCGACTGTCCTGCTCTCTGCCATCCTGAAATCCCAGCCCTGAAACCATCAAAATAAAAAACATCTCCCATGTGCAAAAAGCGCCCTGCTATCTACCGCTCTTGCCTCTCTGCGAGCCCGTGGGTTTAACCCGTGGGTATAAAGTGGGACTGCAAGGCGTGTTCTGCTTAGTTGTTCCAGTTGTTCTGCTTGGTTGTTTGTGGGGCCAGCAAGTGCAGCCACACCCCTTCTGTTTTGACCTCAAGCTTGCGCGGATCGCATCTCCAGGCAGAGAGGATGGTCAGTGCATGCATCTGAATCACTCTGCAACGATCTGTGGGATCGCTTGTGGGCGTATGTCCGATCAGATCATTTGCATGGGGTCTCTTTAGTGAATCGGTCGCCCGGCAAGACTCGGACAAGGATCGCCCATGGATCAGATCGGAAAAGTGAGTTTAATGAATATAGGCCAGAATCCAATTGGGTTTTCAGGATTTCCCCAATGAATATGCATGAGATCTATTTACATGCACTGCTTTCAATGCATATTCATTGGGGAAATCCTGAAAACCCAATTGGATACCGGCCCTCGAGGACCGGAGCTGCTCACCCCTGATCTAGGCCAAAGTCTTATATACCGAATCATCTCCTTAAAATAGGAGCTTGATTCAGTTTACATAATTAGATCACAAAGAAAGATCCATTAACATTCATTGGAGCTATAGCCTAAAAAGCGTTGAAACATAGTGGTTTTTAAGATTTTGCGAAATATCTGAAGAGATAAACACGATCTAATTTGAGGAGGTTGTCCATTCCATATCGCAGTGAGTAAATATGGAAAGGAGCTGGGTAACGGCATCTCTGTCCAAAGTATGAGCACATGGGGCTTCTATAAGGAATCTGACTCAGCAGAGAACAGCCCTTCGCTTCCTTCTCCAGTCCCTTCTCTCCTGACAGCATATGTGGAACTGAAGAGGTGAGGTCAGAAGTGGACACTACAGAGGCCAAAGAGCTTCTCTGCTCTCTACATAAGGCTCCCAGCCCTTGCCCCTGTCTTCCTGTTAGTTTATCTCCTTTCCAGTAGCTGGCAGGAAAAAGGAAGGGAGGGGCTGTCACCCAGAGATTCCCTGGATGGCTTTGGAGACTTAAGGGGCTCATTTTCAAAAAAGAAAAATGTCCAAAAAACAGCATAAAGTGGCACTTGGATGTCCAAGTAGCCATTTTCAAAACTGACTTTCAAGATGTCTTGCTAGGCTTTTTATCTGCTATGCATCCAAAAGGTCAAGGAGGCATGTTATGGGAAGGCTTATGGTGTGCTTAGCACTTGCAGCCATACTCGAACATTTACCAAAAGGTCCATTTAGATGTTCAAAGCTAAACCTGTTTTAAAAGTGAATAAGGGCCAAAAAGGTACCCAAACTGACCAGATAACCAATGGTGGGATGAAGGGATGAAGGCATGACCCCCACCCCATTCCCCTAATGGTCACTGACCCCCCTCCATCCCTCCAAAGAACTGAATAAACCAGTACATACCTGTGTCTTTAACCGCAACACATGGGAAATCCTAGTACAGCAGCAAGCAGGTGTCTGGAATGGCCTAGTGTATAGAACAGGGGACCCAATCCCATATCCCACTCTAACCACTATATTTATGGTGGAAAATGTGAGCCCACCAAAACCTTCCTGTACTGCCATATAGGTGACATCTGCAGCCATAAGGGCTATCGGGGTGGTAGATAGGTGGGAAAAGTAGGTTTTAGAGGGCTTACCATACATTATAAGGGGATTATGGTGAGATGTATACCTGGCATCCTTTATGTGAAGTTCACAGCAGTGCCCTCTAAGATCGCCCACTGCTCTACTGACATGGCTATGTGGCTAGTCCATTAAAAATGCTGGCCCCTCCTATATGCAAATGGCTTGTTTTGGATGTGTTTCATTTGGATGTCCTATTTTTCATAAATGGCCAAAAAAGATAGATGTCTTGCTAGGCTAAGAAGTCTAACAGGCCATTTTCAGAAGAAAAAGATAGATGTCTTGGTGATTTTTGAAAGAATAAAAAAGACAGATGTCTTACATTTTCTTTACTGGAGTTTTGGACATCTTCCCAAAATGTCCAAACTCAGACTTATAGAAAATGCCCCCTCCATGTGCTTTCATTGAAATTTTGAGTCTCAAAGTCCAAAGAGTTATCAGGTTTGCTCATTTCATGGAGCTGTTGGTAGCTCATAAGAACAAAAGAGCTGCCTTATAGGGACAGACTGAAGGTCCATCAAACCCAATATCCTGTTCTGAACAGTGGCCAACCCAGATCGCAAGTACCTGGTAGAAACTCAAAGAGTAGCAACATACCAGAGCTCATATTATGACATCACAATGCCTCATTCCACCAATACCCAAGAGCCAACCTCATCAGTGATGTCACAAAGGCCCGACTATTCCATACCAGGCTCACTTAAGAGCATAAGAATTGTCATACTGGGACAGACCGAAGGTTCATCAAGCCCAGTATCCTGTTTCCAACAGTGGCCAACCCAGATCCCAAATACCTGGCAAGATCTCAAACAGTAAAACATATTTTATACTGCTTATCCTAGAAATAAGCAAGTCCATCTTAATAATGGCTTATGGACTTTTCTCTTAGGAAATTATCCAAACCACTACACTCTTCCCTCCATATTCGCGGGGGTTAGGAGCAGAGCCAGCCCGCAAATATGAATAACATTTGGGCTGACACTGACCCATCCCCGCCTCCCTCCTGCATCCTGGACATTACCTGGTGGTCTAGCCATGATGCGGGGCAGGAGCGATCTTCCTACACTCCTGCCCCGTGCAGAGCTGTCATCAAAAATGGCTGCTGTGAGTTCCCGTTGTAGTCTCGTGAGACTACGGGAACTCACAGCAGCCATTTTCAATGACGGCTCTGCACGGGGCAGGAGTATAGGAAGATCACTCCTGCCCCACGTCACCGCTAGACCACCAGGTAAAGTCGATTCACATGGAGGGGGGGGGTCCCGGCACCAAAAACCACGAATAGTTGAAACCATGGGTGCCGAAACTGTGAATAAGGAGGGAGAAGTCTATCTCTTTTTTGAAATGTGGTGGCCAGAATTGCACACAGTATATGAGGTGCGGTCACACCTTAGAGCAATAGAAACGCATTATAACATTCTCATTTTGTTTCCCATTTCTTTCCTAATAATTCCTAACATTCTGTTTGCTTTCTTGGCTTCCACTGCACATTGAGCTGCCTTTGCTTTATAATCTTTAGAGGTATAGTATCCAGAACTAAACACAATACTCTAGATGAGTTCTCACCTACAATGTTTACAGAGACACTATTGCCACCTTTTTTTCTACTTCTTTTTATGCACCCTGCTATCCCTCTGATCACTTTTGCAACCTTGAGGTCATCTCATGTGGTGACATTTACAGGTTTGCTGGTCTCATGGGTTGCAGGTATACCCTAGAACAGTTGTTCCCAACCCTGTCCTAGAGGACCACCAGTCAGTCGGGTTTTTGGGATAGTCCTAATGAATATTACATTACATTACATTACATTACATTAGGGGTTTCTATTCCGCCATTACCTTGCGGTTCAAGGCGGATTACAAAAGGTTAATTTAAAAAGGACAGAATTACAATGATTATCTAGAGAGGTAAGTTGTAGATCTTAAGAGCATTTAGAGGTCGTGTTGTTATTGCTGTTTCAGGAATTTCTTGAAAAGTGTGGTTTTTATTTCTTTTCTGAATGTCTTATAGTCTGGGGTGGTCATCAGAAGGTTGGAGATCTGGTTGTCCAGTCTTGCGGCTTGAGTGGCTAGGAGGCCGTCGTGTAGTTTTGTTCTTTTTACTTCTTTGATTGGGGGGGGTATGAATGGGGAGTGCGTTTTTCTGTGTCTGGTACTGGGTGCTTGGATGAGGCGATTGTTCAGGTATGATGGGCTGTCTCCGTGTAGGGTTTTAAATAATATGCAGTAGAATTTGAAATGGATTCTTTCTTGGATTGGGAGCCAGTGTGAGTTGATGAAGGCTTCAGTGATGTGGTCATGTTTTTTCAATGAGAAGATGAGTCTCAAAGCTGTATTTTGGATTGTTTGGAGTTGTTTTATCGTAGTTGCAGGACATGGAAGGAAGAGTATGTTACAGTAGTCCAATATACCTAGTATTAGTGATTGTACTATAAGTTGGAATTGTGTTCTTTCAAAGAATTTTCGGACTTGTCTCAGGTTTCTCATGATTGCGAAAGATTTTTGAATTGTTTTGTTTATTTGCGGTTGCATTGTGCAGCATCTGTCTATGGTCATGCCTAGTAGTTTTATGGTGGTTTGGATGGGATATTTGGTTGCGTTTATGTCTAGGTTGGTTGTGGTTTGGATCTTGTCATTTTCTAGGAGGATGAATTTGGTTTTGTCTTGGTTGAGTTTAAGTTTGTGATTTTTCATCCAGGTTGTGACTGCTTCAAGTGTTTGGTGAAGTTTGTCTGTCATGGTAGGTTTAGAATGGTCATATGGGACGAGGATGGTGATGTCATCCGCATAACTATAGGAGGTTATGCCTAGATTGTCCAGATGCGTTCCTAGAGAAGCAGTGTAGATGCATGAGAGATTTGCATATACTTGAGGAGACATGCATGCAAATCTGCTCCATGCATATTCATTAGGGCGTCCTGAAAACCTGACTGGCTGGTGGTCCTCCAGGACAGGGTTGGGAATCACCGTCCTAGAAGACCATAAAAAATAATTATGAAGTTCATCTTAAGAAATAGCTGAATCAGTATAGTATAGGGGCCAGGAACTCCTCATTATGGTTTGTCCTATTAATTCTTTCTGGTTAGCTTTCTGCCGGGTTCTGTCCTGTTCCTACCAACTGGTTTATATTTGAGCTGAAGGAATCCAGACTCACCACATTGACTTTGAAGGCATACAGCAAGTCGACAGGCAGCGCTGCCAGTAAGTCCAGCAGGAACCAGGTGCTGATGTAGTGAAGGAAGATGGAACGAGGTTCGAACACAACCTGCCCAGACTTACTTACAAATGTGGTGCGGAAGTTCAGGATAATATCTGAAACACAAGCAAGTCAAGCACAAGTTATGCAAAATGGGAAAATGTACACTGGGATGGGGATGGGGATGGGATAAGCAGCGACATGAATTTTATATTACAAATAGACCTTTATTTAGGGTTACCAGATGTCTGGATTTATCCAGATGGTTTCCTGGACTGGAGGGAGTTTGTGGTTTGGATTCACTCTCTCCAGTCCAGCCCCTACCCCGGAAATAAATATGCCTCTCCCGTTGGCCTGTCCCAATGTCCACATACCTCTTCCATTGCTGCAATTTCCAAACTTCGGGCAGCCAACAGCGTTAGCAACATGATCCTGTTGTCCTGCCCCAGAAGCCTTCGCTCTGCAGCGACTTCCTGTTCTCGTGTAGGCAGGATGCTGCAGACGAAGGCTTCCGGGGGCAGGCCGATGGTAGCAAGATCCTATTGCCAGTTGTTGGTTGACCACAGTTTGAAATTGTAGCACCAAGGAGGTACATAGGGACACAGAGGAGACCCGAGTGGGGGGCAGGAGAGAAATAGAGAGAGGCTGCACTGGGGGGGGGGGGGGGGCAGGGTAGAGGACAGACCAGTGGAAGGCAGGAGCAGGGCAGGGCACTTTGGATGGAGCAGGGGTGGGGTCATGTATCTTTTTTTTTTAGTTTACAAATATGGTAACCTTTAGAGTTACCTAGACACGCCCCCAGGCCTGCCAGTCCCACCCATCAGATTTCCCAGACACACAATGGCATGACTTAGACTAATTCTACAAAAAATACAGTCATGCAGCCTGTGACCTCAACCACTGTCCCCCATACCTGTTAAAAGCCGCCAGGACTAGATTCTGCACCCACGTCATGCTCACAGAGAGTCAATTTCCATAAGAGGTCACCAAAATCATCATAACCTCTATTCTGAAAGACCCAAAGGGAGCACAGATCAGCCATCCAATTACAGACCTGTAGCCTCAATACCGCTACACGTCAAACTAATGGAAGGCCTCATAGCAAAACTTCTCACTGAATACTTACAAACCCATAACATTCTTCACCCCTCACAATCAGGTTTCAGAGACAACTACAGTACAGAAACACTTCTAGTCTCTCTCCTAGACACAGCTAAACAATACCTAAGCAAAGGCAAAAAAATGCTGCTCATACAACTCGATCTCACAGCGGCATTCGACCTAGTATGAGAGAAGGCCTCATCCAAGGCAAGGCAAATGATGGGATGTATCAATAGAAGCTTCGTCTGTCGCAAACCTGAAGTCATAATGCCACTCTACAGAACCATGGTGAGACCTCATCTGGAATACTGTGTGCAATTCTGGAGGCCACATTACCGGAAAGATGTGCTTCAAGCTGAGTCGGTCCAGCGGATGGCCACTAGGATGGTCTCCGGACTCGAGGGTCTCTCATACGAAGAAAGACTGGGCAAACTGCAGCTCTATACCCTAGAGGAGCGCAGGGAAAGGGGTGACATGATTGAGACATTCAAGTACGTCACAGGTCGTGTAGAGGTGGAAAACGATATATTCTTTCCCAAGGGACCCTCGGTCACTAGGGGGCACCCGCTCAAACTCAGAGGAGGGAAATTTAGTGGTGACATCAGGAAGTATTTCTTCACAGAAAGGGTGGTAGATCACTGGAACAAACTTCCACCACTGGATCAAGGCCACCAGTGTGCTCGACTTTAAGAATAAATGGGACATCCACATGGGATCCCTACGACGGTCGAGTTAAGGAACTAGGTCATTAGCACTCAGACTTAATAGGGTGGGTAAATGGAGTGGGCAGACTTGATGGGCTGTAGCCCTTTTCTGCCGTCATCTTTCTATGTTTCTATGTTTCTAGTAGATCACGACATCCTACTACAAACACTGGAGGCAATAGGAATCACGGCAAAGTCTACAATTGGTTTGAAGGATTTCTCCGCTCAAGAAGATACAGAGTAAAAGCAAACAATGAACAATCAGAATCCTGGAACAACCCTTGCGGAATCCCCCAAGGCTCCCCACTATCACCAACACTCTTCAACCTTTACATAGCCACACTTGGCACATGCTTAGACAAACAAGGTATAACATCATACAGCTAAGCAGACAATATTACATCCTCCTGCCTTTCGACCAAAGCACCCCCAACACAACGAACAAACTTACACATTGCACTAGAAACAGTGTCAAAATGGATGAGAGACCACAAATTAAAACTGAACCAAGACAAAACCAAATTCTTATTTCTAGAAAGAAACAAAACCCCAACCATAACAAACCTAGAAATAAACTCCACCACATATCCCTTACAACCCTGCTGGGAATAACCTGCTGGGAATAACAATAGACAAAGGCTGCACCATGCAACTTCAAATCAGCAAAACAGTTCAGAAGGCATTCGCAACCATGCGCAACTTAAGACAAGTCCGAAAATACTTCAACAACGAACAATTCAAACTCATAGTACAAGTGCTAATCCTAGGACTCCTGGACTACTGTAACATACTTTACCTGTTATACCCCCCCCCCCCCAACATGCTAAAACAATTACAAACAGTCCAAAATACAGCTCTTAGGCTGATATACTCACTGAAAAAATATGACCATATTACCTCAGCTTTCCAAGACTCACACTGGCTCCCATTACAAGCATGCATACAACACAAATTCTAAGGCACTCTAGTCAAAGCCCTAAATGGAAATGGACTAAGCTATCTGAACAACCGCCTAATCAGGAAAAACACATCCAAACCAAGGAGAACTCAAGCACACTTTACCCCCTCCCCCAATCAAAGGCATACAAAGCAAAAAAATATATGACGGTCTACTAGCCACCAGAGCAGCAAAAATAGACCACCACCTCTCAAATCTGCTGACCACGACGCCCAACTACAAAACATTCAGGAAAGAACTGAAAATCATACTATTCAAGAAATTTATCAAATGATCTAACCAAACCGTATTGACCATTCCCAGATCCCGACGCATACTATAGCTACCAACCTTGTAATCTCCCTGGGAATGCCCAGGCTAATTTCTTGTTGTAAACCGCCTAGAGCTGAAAGGTATTGGTGGGATAGAAGACATCAATGTAATGTAATATAATCCCTGCCCCAGTTCCACCCCATCACACCCCCGATCCCGCCTCAGCCCCATGTCCAATCCCGCCCTCAGCTGCCTGCTCTCGATGGGCAGGACATCCGTACATGAGTGGATGCCCTCCTGCCCGAAGGAAAGCTTTTCAAAACATGGACAAAGTGCCGGGTTATGAAAAGTGGTCCGGACTCCCAGAGATGTCCTCAAAAGCAGGACATGTCCAGGGAAATCCGGACCTCTGGCAACCCTAGTGACCCTAGCTTTACTCTTTTGCTTATTGAACTGAGGAACACTGAAGTGGTTTACAGAGCATTAAAATATATAAGTAGCAGCTAGACAAAAAGGAAACAAAACTTAATAATAGCAAAAAAAAAAAATCAAAGCAATAAAGAAGAAATTTGTGGTACCTCTCGGCCCTGAGAGCTACACCATGAGTTAGCCAAAACAACCATGTTTTAATGGCCTATTTAAACTTATGAAGTAAATGCTGTGTTTGAATAGAGGTTCATAGACAAAATTGTGTGAGACAACGGCGTGCCGACAATTGAGCGCAGACAACTGAGCGCAAGGTTGACGGCGCGCCGAAGAAAAGCACTATTTTAAAGGGTTCTGACGGGGGGTGTTGTTGGGGAACCCCCCCCTATTTTACTTAACAGACATCGCGCTGGCGTTGTGGTGGGTTTGGGGGGTTGTAACCCCCCTCATTATACTTGAAACCGAACTTTTTGCCTGTTTTTTAGGGAAAAAGTTCAGTTTTAAGTATAATGTGGGGGGTTACAACCCCCCAAACCCCCCACAACGCCAGCGCAATGTCTGTTAAGTAAAGTGGGGGGGTTCCCCCCACACACCCCTGTCGGAGCCCTTTAAAATAGTGTTTTTCTTTGGCGCGCCGTCAACCTTGTGCTCAGTTGTCTGCGCGACGTTGTCTTGCGCGATTTAGTCCCGTCACTTTGAATAGGGAATGGAAAAGAATTCTAGAGGAAAGGACCTAAGTAGGAGAAAGCAGTGTCATGTGCAATCATGAGGGGGAGGGGGGAGAGCAAAGAAGCCCTGGGAGGAATGAAGAAGCAAGGAAAAGATAAGGAATGAGCAAACAGAGAAAGGTAAAGAGGGGTCTCAGAGTGAAGCACTGAAATGGATTGAGTGTGAGGTGCGCAGAGAAGAGGAGAGGCAAAATCAAATATTGGAGAGCCCTTAAAGGAGTTGAGTTGAAGATATTTGAAGAGAAACTTAGGGAGACCATTGTAAAGGCTGATGTAGTAATCGAGACAAGTTATTACCAGGATAAGAAACAAATGTCTAAGAATATCAGTGAAGAGGAATGCTGTGATAGATCTACAGAAAAAGGCCCGACTTTAGTGCAGGAAGAGGCGGTCGGAGCATCCAGCGAGTGATTTCCTTCCCTCGCCAGCGCTCCGGCTGCTCTCTCCTGCCTCTCCAGCTGTCCTCTCCTGGTCGGCGGTTCGCGGTCGGAAAATACCGCGAATGACCGGGACCGCAAACCGCTGACCGCAAATGACCGGGGGAACACTGTATTATAGCTGTGTTGATAAACATTTATAAATAGAAAATGGAAATAAGGTGATCCTTTTATAGGACTGATTTTAGTACATTTTTGACTAACTCTCAGAGACCAAAACCCCCTTCCTCAGGTCAAGACAGGATACCATAACAACAGTATACTTTACTGACCCGAGGAAAGAGGTTTTGGCCTTTGAAAGCTAATCGAAAAATATATTAGTCCAATAAGATGGTATTATTTTCCATTTTCGGTATTATTTTTATTTGTTAATTTGTAAAGTGATGATTGCTATTTCTCATTTATTTTTTAAAAATTTACATCTGGTATCTTTATATTTTGATACTATACACCCAAAACGGGATATTTTAACTAATTGTCTGGTATTCTCTCTTTAAACACATAGATACAAATAATACATAGTTCATATTCTTCACAGTTCCTCTTCGGTGCGGCCATGACCCAGTACAAAGTAAAGTGATTCAGTGATATTGCATAACGTCTATTAAAAGCTGCCTTATAAAGGCCTCTATATTCACTTCCATACAGATGTCTGCTACTGCCAGTTGTCTCCTGTAATAGTGGACATTTCTATGGACTGGCAGTAGCGGACTGGCCGTAGCGGACATTCGTATGAAAGTGAATATAGAGGCCTTTATAAGGCAGCTTTTAATTGACGTTATGCAATATCACTGAATCACTTTACTTTGTACTGGGTCATAGTCGCGCCGAAGAGGAACTGTGACTTTACCTTGTACTGGGTCACAGCCGTGCTGATGAGGAATTAAAACTGTGAAGAATATGAACTATGTGATTTAAATGAAGTTCTTTACTGGTTAACACTACAAGATTCTTCCATCTTTGGCCAATGCCGTTCACAAGGTCTACTGAGCACTTAGATGAATTGTTAAGTTATGTGAAAAACTACTGTGTGATTATAAGTTATTAAATGTTATTTGGTTGTATAATTTAAAAATGAAATGTTTTCAATAAAGAAATGAATTAAAAGTAATTAGAGGGTATTACTTGTATGTATGTATATCTTTATATTTTGCACAGGGGGCATGCATCACTGTTTCTGTGGTGTTACACTGTATACAGAGTATGGCTTCGTGGTGGTTCAGTTTAACTTTTGTCTACAAATTTCTTGTTCTAGTTTGTGATTACTTATTCCATACTGGGAGAGGGTGTATCTGTGTTCTGTGTGTATGAAAGACACGGTTTTCTGTTAGCATTGACTGTGTACTATTTTGGCTTGTTTAGTTTTACATTGGGTGTATTGATGTTTTATTGAGGAGAAACTGGAAGCCCTGAATATGTATACCCTAGAGGAAAGGAGGGACAGAGGAGATATGATTCAGACGTTCAAATACTTGAAGGGTATTAACGTAGAACAAAATATTTTCCAGAGATAGGAAAATGGTAAAACCAAAGGACATAATTTGAGGTTGAGGGGTGGTAGATTCAAGTTTCAAGTTTAATAATTTTTTTGATTAATCGCTTAATCATACTTCTAAGCGATGTACAGTTTAAAATTACATTTGATGGGTAACAATTAGAGAATAACACGAGGAAAAAATCTGTCCCCGTCACTGCACCGTCCCCGGCCCACCATCCTCTGCACCGCCCCGTCACCGCAGTTCCTTTCAACGCCCCGTCACCGTCACCGCCATCCCTTTCACCGCCCCGTCACCGCCACTGCCATCCCATTCACCGCCCCGTCACCGTCCCCGTCCCCGTCTAGCACCCATCTTCTTCCCTCCGCTCCCCCATAGTCTGGCATCTGTCTTCTTCCCTTCCAGCGTCTTCTCCCCACTCTGCCTTCCACATTTCCTTTCAGGGTCTGTTCCTCTCTACCCTCTTTCAATGTCTGTTCTATTCCTTTCCACCACCACCCTTCCCTCCCTCCTTTACCATCTGTTCCTTTCTACCACCCTTCTTTCATATCTTCTATCAGTCCCCCCACCATCACTAGCAGTCTCTCTTCTCCCTTACCATGAGCAAATAGAACTTCTGAAAATTGTATTGCTGAGGCATTATTTCTAGTACACCTTTTTTTCCAGATGGATAATGACATCAATTTTATAATTCTTACTGTCTGCTCTGATTTCATTCACAATTTGGTTTGTGTTTTGTACCTGAGGATTCCATGAGGCATTTAACCTTTTCCTGTCTCTTCTGTGATTTCAAGTTGATTCCTTCAATAATGGAGTCTCAAGGCAGTAGCAGTTTTCTATTTTGGGCTCTTTTGACATTGTTTAAGGGATTTCTTGTACATTTGGTGCTGGTCTTCTTTGATGAGGTCACTTCAGAATCTTTTTCCAAGGAAGAGAAACTTTTTCCCTTTCACCCCCTCCTTCCTTGTGTGAGCCGGAACACGCGGTCCCCGCAAGCAAGTAATTTTATATCATTTTCATTCTATTCATTCATAGAAATTAAAGTCTAGATAATGCCAGTCACATAACAAAACATGATTTTACAAAAATAATTCCCTGCACAGTCAAGCCTGCAAGGATTACTAGATGTCTTTCAGCAGCTCCCCTCCCTCCCTCCCCCTTACCTTTGTGGCCAAGTCAAAATGATCTACCAACAATAAAATTTTAAAAACACAAAGCACGCTGTACGCAGAGAAAATGTTAATTATCATTTATATTCCACGGGTTTTCAAAGAGGTCAAGGCAGATGACTTTATGCAATGTCACCTCAGTAACAACTATACAAAAATAGACAAATATTCCCCCTCCCTTTTTACTAAACTGCGATAGCGGTTTTTAGCGCAGGGAGCTGCACTGAATGCCCCATGCTGCTCTCGACGCTCATAGGCTCCCTGCGCTAAAAACCGCTATTGCGTTTTAGTAAAAGGGGGCCCTAGTGCAAAATATAGACAGCAGATATAAATTCTCAAAACGGACACATTTTGATCACTAAGTTGAAAATAAAATCATTTTTCCTACCTTTTTGTCTGGTGATTTCATGAGTCTCTGGTCCTTCTTCTGGTCCTTCTTTCTTCACCCGCCCCCCCCTCTTTATTTCTCTCTCCCCCTGGCCCTCCTCTTTCTTTCTGCCTTTCTTTCTCTCCCCCTTGACCCCCTCTTTATTCCTGTCTTTCTTTCTCTCTCCCTCTGGCCCCCCTCTTTATTTCTGCCTTTCTTTCTCTCTTCCCCTGGCCTCCCTCTTTATTTCTCTCTCCCCCTGGCCCTCCTCTTTCTTTCTGCCTTTCTTTCTCTCTCTCTTGACCCCCTCTTTATTTCTGACTTTCTTTCTCTCTCCCACCTGACCCCCCTCTTTATTTTTTCCTTTCTTTCTCTCTCCCCCTAGCCCCCACAAAGCCATCGTGCCAATTTCTCCACTTCCACGATTCTTTCCCTACCCTCACCCCCAAGCCAGCAGCTGATTTCTCCCTGCTCCTTCCCCGATGTCCTGAACTTCATCGGGCAGGAGCAGCATTCACAATTCACTGCTGTTGCCTACTTCAGGCCTTCCTCTCTGTCGGGTCCTGTCTTCATGAAAACAGGAAGTAGGCAGGACCCGGCAGAGAACAAGGCCTGAAGCCGGCAACAGCAGCGAATTGTAAACGCTGCTGCTGCCCGAAGAAGCTAATGGAGCACGAGGCAGACCGCTTCTCCCCCCTCCCAGCCAAACCCCCGCTGACCCTCCTATCTCCCCCCCTCCGTGAACCTTTCCGACCCTCCCAACGAGAGCAGCAAACCTCCTTCGCGGCTTTCTCCTCCCTCTGCCGCGTCACTGATGATGTCATCAGTGATGCGGCAGAGGGAGGAGAAAGCCGATGCTACTGGAGGGAGGTTTGCTGCTTTCGCTGGGAGGGTCGGAAAGGTTCACGGGGGGGAGATAGGAGGGTCAGCGGGGGTTCGGCTGGGAGGGGGGAGAAGCGGTCCTTCGTGGCTTTCTTTTCCCTCTGCCGCATCACTGATGACGTCATCAGTGATGCGGCAGAGGGAGGAGAAAGCCGACGCTACTGGAGGGAGGTTTGCTGCTTTCGCTGGGAGGGTCGAAAAAGTTCACTTGGGGGGAGAGATAGGAGGGTCAGCGGGGGTTCGGCTGGGAGGGGGGAGAAGCGGTCTGCCTCGGTGCTCCAAAGCCTGGCGCCATTACCTTTTTCGCCCCTCCCGCCCCCCCCCCCCTTGGTACGCTACTGCTCTCCAGCTCTCCTTAGTTTGCCGGTTTTTTTTTTTGGGCGACCGGCACGCTTTCAAAGAGCCGCGCACGCGCTGCTGCTCAAAGTTCAATCTTCTGCTCTGCTGCAACTTCCTGTTTCCGGTTGGGTCAGAGCAGAAGACTGAATACTGAGCAGCCGTGCGTGCGTGGCTCTTTTGAAAGCGTTCTGGTCGCCGAAAAAGAAAGCCGGCAAACTAAGGTGAGGTGGAGAGAGGAAGCTGGTTAAACAATCGAGCCGGCATGCGGGTGGGCGGGTGGGGGCTGCGGGAACCGCACGATCCTTTATGCCTCACTGCGGTGACAAGACCATTCACCGCTCCACGGGGCGGTGATGGCCTTGTCCCCGTCCCCGCAGAGGCTGCTAATTTTCATTCCCCGTTTTTGGCGGGTTACCCGCGGCTAAACGCAATATTAAATATTGAACTAAGGCCAGTACTGGGCAGACTTGCACGGTCTGTGTCTGTATATGGCCGTTTGGGGGAGGGCTTCAGTGGCTGGGAGGGTGTAGATGGGCTGGAGTAGGTTTTGATAGAGATTTCGGCAGTTGGACCCTAAGCACAGTACCGGGTAGAGCTTTGGATTCTTGCCCAGAAATAGCTAAGAAGAAAAAATTTAAAATATAAAATTGAATCAGGTTGGGCAGACTTGATGGACCATTCGGGTTGTTATCTGCCGTCATCTACTATGTTACTATGTATGTTACTATGTTACTGCTTGCTGCAGTGTGTAAGATGCTGCCTTTTCCTAGATACACTCTTGTTGTGCGACTTGTGGATTATTACTAAAAATCATGTTGTTCATACAGAGGAGGGGAGTGTTAAAGAATGATCGGCCCCAGACATTACATATGCTTGGTACGCCACTGACTGTAGCCAAGAGGAAGAGGGAGCAGAACAAAGTGACCTTGTGCCACGTGGGAGGACAGAACAAAGTAACTGTAAATTTGCGGAACCTGGGTTTCAGACAGCTGAAGCTGCTGGACCTCCACTCAAAACATTTGAATAACCCTGACTGAGATGTAAGAACTGCAGCCTATTATTAGAGGGGGAAGAGGTGATAGAAAGATATTAAATAGGGTGAGGGAAATCTCTAAAGAATACCATATAGGGTTAGGTGAGAAGCTGAAAGCAGTGATGGGAAATCTGAAAGTGGTGAGAAGTATGAAGAAAACCAGGTTGAGCTCATAAAGACTTTGCATAAGCAAAGAGTGATTAATCAGGTCAAAGGTGGAAGACTACAGCATTGCTTTTATCCAGGGATGTTCAAATTTCGTTAAAGAGGGTGCTGTGGCAGCTACAAAAAAACCCAACAAACCCAGAATATCTTGGATGAAGAGCTGAAGTCTTATTGAGGAATAAAGCCAGCTGTTTTAAGATAAGCTTTTCAAGAATCTTGGACAGGAAAGGCAAGCTAAGTCAGAAGAAGGATGGCAACAGCATGTTTCTAAGGATCGAGCATTTGGCTGGAAGACAGACTAGCATGGAGCAAAGGAAAAATTACTAGACAAAAGTATCTGAGCAAGTTTCACAATCTAAAAGACAAGCCTGTGATCAAGGCAGGATGAGGAGAGATGAATGCTAGAAAGGGTGCACTCAATGCAGAGCATTATCAAAGAGTGAAATTCTGGCCAGGGAGAAGGTGGACCAGAAGATGAATGACTGGTGAGCAAATCAGAGTGAGAAGAAGAGGAAGGAGTGGAGGGGAGGGGAGGGGGGAGGGAGAAGAGAATAGATAGGGTGGGGAAGAGGCAAGGCAATTTGCAGAAGCTGGATAGTAAAGGAATGTTGGAGGAGAGAGATTTTCAAAAGTAGCTGGCAATCTGATTGGCTTTGAAGAAAGGGGTGGAGAGATGAGGGTGAAAAGCAAATAAGCTTAGAAAAGTAAGGTCTCCTTTTTGGAATGTGCCAGATAAGACTGGCACTGGCTAATCAAGCTAAGAGTATGACATTTGTGCCAGATGCATTGTGCATGATAAAAGTGGTGTTTGAGAACACTTAGCTCTGTATAGAACAATGGTCTCAAACTCAAACCCTTTGTAGGGCCACATTTTGGATTTGTAGGCAGGGCTGGATTAACCAATAGGCCCAGTAGGCACGTGCTTAGGGCCCAAAATGGTCAGGGGGACCCGATGAAGGAGGGTATTTTTTTTTTTCAAATGGCGATGGGCCCCCCCAATCGGCAACGCAGGCCCACGATCGGCAACACGGCCCACTTCCTGATCGGCAACGCGGGCCCCCATGATCAGCAACGCGGGCCCCCCCTTCGACGGAAAGTAATACAAACGAGCAACGCGGGTAAGAAAGGTAAGGGGAACTGTAATTTTGCAAGCGGTGCTGCTTGCCCAAAGCTTCCCTCTGATGCAGATACCTGTATCCGCCTGGGCACGTCAGAGGAAAGAAAAGGGACAGGACTGGACTGATGATGGAAGTGGGGAGAAGAGAGACAGAAGGGAGCAGGGCAGATGATGGATGTGGGAAGAAAGGGGCAGGGCAAATGATGGAAGTGGGGAGAACTTGTGCCCAGCCCTCACCTCCTTACCACTGCTACTGCTTTCCCACATGCTGGATGGGGGGAAGAAGATAGAGTTAGTGAGATAGTGGAGGGGTGAAGGAAAGGGGTGGCAAGCTGTGAGTAGACACAGTGAAAAGAGGGAAACTGAGGGCTGAATAGTAAGAAACAATTTAATTTACACAGAGGCAGAAAATAGAGAAAGAAGACCAGAGAAGAAAAGGAAAGGGAAGAGAGAGGAGAGAGATGTCAAAGAACGGGGAAGGACACAGAGATATCATATCCGAGTGAAGGAAATTAGAAGAGAGATGCTAAAAACCACAGAGGGGGAGGGAAGGAGAGATGGAAGGAGAGAGATGTCAGACTATGAGGGGAACGGAGGGAAGGTGATGGATGCCTGACCAAGGGGGGGAGGGGGCAGGAGCATTGATGGCAGAGGGAGACAAACATTTTCTGGAAGGAGCAGACAGTGGATGGAAGGAAGAGAATGATGAGAAGATGAGGAAAGCAGAAACCAGACAACAAAGGTAGAAAAAAAATTATATTTGTTTTATTTATTTATTTTTGCTTTAGGATAAGGCATTATTGGAGCTGTCTTGATAATTGTTTATTAATAGAAAATGGAAATAAGATGATACTGTTTATTGAACTAATTTTAATATATTTTTTTTACAAATTCAGAGACCATAACTCCTTCCTCAGGTCATGACAGGGATACTGTAACAGCAGTATAGTTTACTGATCTGAAGAAAGAGATTTTAACCTCTGAAAGCTAAGTAAGAAATGTATTAGTCCAATAAAATGATGGGCACTAAATTTTCTTTTGCCATGCCCCATGCCTCCTACCCAAATGCAAAATATAAATTGGTGGGCTTCCCAAAGCCCTGCCAGTTGAAGGAAGGGGAGTTTTGTTCAGAGATGTTTGGAGGTTGCATAGAAGAAAAACTACACTGGCACTGGTATGGCAATCTTTGCCGTTTGTTTTGAATTTTAAAATAAAAGAAATAAAGAAGTAAATACATGGGGGCGGGGCAGGGGCAGGGCATTTTGGGGTGGGGGTGGGGTGGGGCGGGGCAGGGGAGCTCAGTGTACTTGTAGGCCTAGGGGCCCTCGACAAATTAATCCTGCCCTGTTTGTAGGTACTTGGAGGGCCTCAGAAAAAAACCAGTTAATGTCTTATTAAAGAAATGACAATTTTGCATGAGGTAAAACTCTTTATAGTTTATAAATCTTTCCTTTTGGCTAAGTCTTAATAATAATATTGTAATTTATAGCTAAAGAAACACATGATCAAGAAACTGTTTTATTTTACTTTTGTGATTATGATAAACATACCGAGGGCCTCAAAATACTACCTGGTGGACCGCATGTGGCTTCCGGGCCGCGAGTTTGAGACTACTGGTATAGAACCAGTAGGCTGACAATATGTGCACTGAGCACAGGAGCACATGCTTGTCAAATACAGAGGATATCAAGAAGACCAGGCAGAGATGTAAGGGGGCATCAGAGGGGTAGACAGGACAGGCAGTGGCCTCTTGGGCCATGGCCTCAAGACTGAGCATAGAATAGTTTCTAGAAAGTTTAGAGATCAAGAAAAAAAATGAGGACATGATCTGACTAGGAGAGGGGAAAAGAAGGAATAGAAGACAATGAGAGATAACCAGGTCCAAGGTGTGACCTGAATGATGAGTTAGAAAGGAGACAACCATATTAAAACCAACATTTTTCACTCTTGTCAAAAATTACACAGACTAGGGGACACTTAATGAAGTTACAGGGAAATACTCTTAAAACCAACAGGAGGAAATTTTTTTTTTTCACTCAGAGAATAGTTAAGCTCTGGAACACATTGCCAGAGGATGTGGTAAGAGCAGATAGCGTAGCTGGTTTTAAGAAAGGTTTGTACAAGTTCCTGGAGGAAAAGTCCATAGTTGTTATTGAGAAAGACACAGGGGAAGCCACTGCTTGCCCTGGATCGAGAGCATGGAATATTGCTACTCCTTGAGTTTTGGCCAGGTACTAGTGACCTGGATTGGCCACCGTGAGAACGAGCTACTGGGCTTGATGGACCATTGGTTTGACCCAATAAAGCTATTCTTATGTTCATAACTTTTGAGAGCAAAGGCAATAAATTAGAAGAAGACCAGAACACACCAGAGCTTGAGGAAATGCTGAAGTCAACTGTAACTAAGAGCAGAGAAGAAGCACAAAAATCTGCAACCAAGAGAGACAGTTTGTCTTGTAAAGCTTGAGAAGAAGAGGGGGCGTGTAGTAGACATTGCAAAAAAAAAAAAAAAGAGGAGACAGAACCTGTGGAAATGCAAGTAAGCAGAGCCTCAGAGAACACAGAACTGAAAAAGGCATAGTTTTTGATGCTATTCAGTGCTTATAATGTACAATTCATAGACAAAAGCACGCAGGACAATCGCGTGAGGACAAAAATGCTAAGACAAATGCGCGCAGGACGTCAGCGTGCCGGACTAAAAGGTAACTTTAAAGTGCTCCGAGGGGGTATGTGGGGGGAGGAACCCCCTGATTTTACTTAGACTTGTTGGTGCTGCCGTTGGGGGGCTTGGGGGGAGGAACCCCCCCATTAGAGAGGAAAGTATCATTTTTCCCACTGTTTTAGTGTTTCCTCTGTAAGTGTGGGGCTGTTCCCCCCCACCCCCCCAACAGCAGCGGCAACACTCCCCCTCAGAGTGCTTTAAAGTTACCTTTTAATCCAGCGAACTGACGTCCTACGTGCATTTGTCTTAGCGTTTTTGTCTGTGCTTTAGTCACCATAATATCCTATTCATGGTAGCTGATACTTACTACAGTAAGGGAATCCAGATTTTTGTGGTGCATCTCCAGTTACCTCTCCAGGCCCACTTATGCCCCTTCACTATGTTACCTCATCAGTTCCCCGGGGCCTTTACCGCCTTCCCACAGACCTCACCTACAATGAAGAGAATTTCGACAGCAAGGTCACAGATGCTGGGTGGTCCGCGTGTGGAGGGTGCTCCCTCGTCTTTGCTGGTGCTGAAACACACGCTGTAAGGAACAGTCACAGCCACATAGAGGGTGGCCAACAGTATCAGGCAGTCCCAGCCAGCCTTGAATGTGCCATAGTGCAGCAATATGAAGGGAGACTTCCTCACTGCAGCCACCTTATACTCCGGGAGAGATGGTTTCTCTGCAAAGACACCCTGGATAGGAACACAAGGACACAGTCACTAGAAGCAGCTAGCTGTTGTCTCGTTTCCGCTGTCTCCGATTGCTGAAATTGTTTCTTCCTAAATCTTTCATTGGCTCCTGGTTTATCTTAGAATTCAATTCAAATGTGCTTGCATCTTTTTCAAAATTTTAAATGGTATTTTTATTTCCCCTCGTTCCCTTATTATGGATTGTTTACAGATTTTCCTATGCAAGAGGCATCCACCAATTCAAACTCTCCCTTCCTTCTAGAAAAGGAATTAAAGGACTTAAGATCTTTAGTCAATCTTTGGCTTTTAAACTTTCGCAACTATGGAATGAACTCTCCTTAACTCTGAGGAACCCCAGTCCTTTCTAATCCTTTTGTAAATTTCTAAAAACTTTTCTATTTGCTAAACATTTTGAAAATTAATTTCTTTTGAAACTTTAGGGCTCCTTTTACGAAGCCGCGTTAGCGGCTTTAGCGCGCACAACTTTTAATCTCGCGCTAACCCCCCCCCCCCGCGCTAGACGAAAAACTACTGCCTGCTCAAGAGGAGGCGGTAGCGGCTAGCGTGTCCGGCAGTTTAGCGCACGCTATTATGCGCGTTAAACCGCTACCGCGGCTTCGTATAAGGAGCCCTTTGTTTTTTACTTTCTTCAGTTTTTACTTAATTGTTGTAAACTGAGTCGATCTTCCTTAGGTTGATGATCTGGTATATAAAGTTAAGCTTTAGTTTAATTTAGTATCTCTTTTAAAAAGTCTCTTTTTCTCCCTTTGTTTTTTCCTTCCCCTTCAATTTTTTTTTCACTATGGGCTCCTTTTTTAGCGCATGCACCGGATTACTGTGCGCTAGCCATAAAATTACCGCCTGCTTAAAAGGAGGCAGTAGCGGCTAGCGCGCTATTCCGTGCGTTAAGACCCTAATTCACCTTTGTAAAAGGAGCCCTATGTAATCCTATCCGTTTCCCTTTTGTATCCTGTGAAGTTTTTTTTCTTATGATCTGTTTAATATTTTAATCATGTAGGCCTTACTCCCCCCTCCCTATTTTTTAAATTAACTTTTAGTATTGTACAATGTAAACCGCTTAGGACTGTTAAGCAGTATATCAAGCTTTAATAAAACTTGAAAACCTCTTTTTTGGGAGGAGAAAGGGTCCTGCCCAGTAGTTTTTCTCCAAGATCTTTGAGCTTCCAGTTCAGAGGTGGGTATGGAGAGGGAGAGGGAGAGGGATATGATGTATTCCGGAAAGGCATTTAAGATCTGGTGTTAAATGATCATAATAATTACAAGTCAAAGATCTTGATGCTTTTTTGGAGTGTGTTTCTGTTTCTCTCTATGCTTATTTTTATCTCTATTTTGTTTACTTTAATTATTATTTTAATTCTATCTTTAAATTATTTATTCATTACTTGTTGGAATATTTCATTTCTATCTCTATCTCTACCTCTGTCTTTTTATTTTTATTTTTCATACTGTTTCTTCAGGTACTTTAGTTAGATTGTGAGCCTTTGGGACAGTTAGGGAATTTCCAAGTACCTATCTTATTTATTTAGTTTTTATTTATTGTATCTTTAATGCATCATTTTTGTAAACCGCTTAGAAACCTCACGGTTATTAGCGGTATATAAGAATTAAATTAAATTAAATTAGAACTGTTTATGTTTATCGAGAGCTTCTATACTGCTACTAATGGCTGGGGAGTCAATTCAGAGCGGTTTACATGAGCTTCTGTAGAGATGTTACAATACGTGAACTCTATACTGAAATACACGGAGCTCTGTGGTGGTGTTACAATACAGAGTTATTAATACCGGCATGATTATGCTATAATCAATCATCCTACTTATGTTACTGGCACATTGCACCCTACGTTCATACCAAATCAATCGTCCTACATATATACACATATAACACTAGGTTTTCTACTGCAGCTAAATGCACTATATTTACACACCTCCTATGGAGGTTGGCCATTTCAACTAAATATAACTGGAATGATTGTGTTGCAGTATCAAAGCAGGGTGCTCCTTGTGTCTAGAGGTAGGATGAGCAAGTGCTGCTAAGGTAACTTTACCCTCTCTCACAATGCTCAACGCCCGACATCACATCTCATTTCTTGGGAGTGCTGGTGGCTGGAAGCTACAGCAGTTCGTGCAATGGAGACATCAATCAAAGGCAGGAGATACAGAGGCAGACTGTGAGAGCCTATTAGGACAGTCTTTGCCCTGTTCTTCAAGTCTGAATTGCTGCGGGACCCACTTCCCTAGGATCAGCTCTGATCATCAGCAGGTTGGGTGCCTTTAGCCTTGCACCCTCTGACTTATTTTCAGATCCCTAGCTCCCTCCCTCTTGAGATTTAGATAATTAAGTTCTAAAGTTGTGCATCATTACAACATCATGCTTTTCAGAATGGTCTTGTAAAAAAATGCATAATTGGACATCATACTATTTTTTTAATGTGTTTATTCAAATTTCCCCCCCCCCCCAAAAAAAAAAAAAAGAATACAGTATTGGTATAGCCCGACTTTACTACAGGAAGAGGTGGTCAGAGCAGACCGCGAATGAATGAGTCCGCGATTTGCAAACCGTGAATTCACGGGGGAACACTATATTTCTAGAAATGTACCCATTTTATGTCTCTTTCTAATGGCTATACAGGTGTCTATGTGCATGTATAAAATAGGCTCCCAGAAACATTCCTAGCATGGCACAAGTGGGTTTTTGAATGTATATCTGCTCTAAGACAGGTGTACACATGAGAGGGTGGTAGATGCCTGGAATGTCCTCCTGAGGGAGGTGGTGGAGAGGAAAACGGTGATGGAATTCGAAACGGCATGGGATAAACAGAGGATCTTTAATTAGAAAACAAATTGGATAAATTAAAGAACTAAGGCCAATATTGGACAGACGTGTACGGTTTGTTTCCCATAGAAACATAGAAAGATGACGGCAGATAAGGGCTACAGCCCATCAAGTCTGCCCATACCATTGACCCCCTATTAAGTCTACTGGCCCCCTTAACTCTACTGACCTGCTCTATTAAGTCTATATCCTAGCGACTCTATTTATTGGTATGACTCCCGTAGTGATCCCACATAGGTATCCCATTTGTTCTTGAAGTCTGGGATACTGCGGGCCTCGATCACCTGTACTGGAAGCTTGTTCCAATGCTCTATCACTCGTTCCGTGAAGAAGTACTTCCTGACGTCTCCACGAAACTTCCCTCCCCTGAGTTTGAGCGGATGTCCTCTTGTGTTCGAGGGTCCTTTGAGAAGAAAGATATCATCTTCCACCTCGACCCGTCCCGTGATGTACTTAAATGTCTCAATCATGTCTCCCCTCTCCCTACGCTCCTCGAGAGTATAGAGCTGCAATTTGTTCAGTCTCTCTTCGTACGAGAGACCCTTTAGCCCCGAGACCATCCTGGTGGCCATCCGCTGAACCGACTCAATTCTGAGCACATCTTTACGGTAATGTGGCCTCCAAAATTGCACACAGTATTCTAGATGAGGTCTCACCATGGCTCTGTATAATGGCATCATGACCTCAGGCTTCCTGTTGACGAAACTTCTCTTGATGCAACCCATCATCTGCCGTGCCTTAGATGAAGCCTTCTCCACTTGAGTAGCAGTCTTCATGTCTGCACTGATGATCACTCCCAAGTCTCGTTCTGCTGTAGTCTTGGTCAAAGTTTCTCCATTCAAGGTGTAAGTTCTGCATGGATTTCCATTTCTGAGATGCATGACCTTACATTTCTTGGCGTTGAAGCCCAGCTGCCAGACAGAGGACCAACTTTCTAAAGTACGGAGGTCCTGTTCCATAGTATTCTGCAGATTGTAGCCGTTTATGATATTGCATAGTTTGGCATCATCAGCGAATAAGGTTACCTTACCTTGAAGCCCTTGAGTCAAATCCCTAATGAATATGTTGAAGAGGAGTGGACCCAGGACTGAGCCCTGTGGCACTCCGCTGGTCACTTCCGATGTTTTGGAGAGGGTACCGTTAACCATCACCCTCTGAAGTCTGCCACTTAGCCAATCTTTAACCCATGCAGTTAGTGTTACTCCTAACCCCATCGATTCCATCTTGTTCAGCAGTCTGCGGTGTGGGACGCTGTCAAAAGCCTTGCTGAAGTCTAGGTATACGACGTCTAAGGACTCTCCTGAGTCCAGCCTTCTTGTTACCCAGTCAAAGAAGCTAATAAGATTGGACTGGCAGGACCTACCCTTGGTGAATCCATGTTGACTGGGGTCCCGGAGATTCCCCTCATTCAAGACCGTATCTAATTTATGCTTAATTAGTGTTTCCATGAGTTTACACGCTATTGAAGTGAGACTCACCAGTCTATAGTTCGCAGCCTCAGCCTTGCAACCATTTTTATGCAGAGGAATGACGTTGGCTGTTTTCCAGTCCAACGGAACTTTCCCCGTGCTTAGTGAGAGATTGAAGAGCACGGCCAACGGTTCTGCCAGAACATCTCTCAATTCTCTAAGCACTCTTGGGTGTAAATTGTCCTGTCCCATGGCCTTGTTCTCCTTGAGCCTTGTCAGCTCGCTGTAGACGTCTTCAGGTGTGAACTCAAAATTCTGAAACGGGTCTTCCGCAATTTGTTTTGCCTTCAACTGTGGTCCGTGTCCCGGTGCCTCACAGGTGAAGACTGAGCAGAAATATTCATTTAGTATTTCGGCTTTTTCAGAATCCGCCACCGCGTAGTTTCCGTCCGGTCTTCTAAGGCGTACTATGCCGTCTGTGTTCCTTTTCCTATCACTAATATACCTGAAGAAAGATTTGTCCCCTTTTTTAATGTTTTTTGCCAAAGTTTCTTCCACTCGAAGTTTGGCCTCCCTAACTGCTGTTTTGACCGCTGCGGACCTGGTCTTATATTCTACTTTAGTTTCCCTTCTCTGCGTACGTTTGTAGGAAAGAAATGCTGTTTTCTTCTCCTTAATGAGGTGCGAGATCTCCTCAGTGAACCATTGGGGTTTATTGTTTCTTTGCCGTTTGTCTACCGATTTTATGTAGCGATTAGTAGCTTCGTGTATGGATGATTTTAGGTACGACCACATAGCTTCCACATTACCGGTCTCTGCTTGGTCCTGCAGCGTCTGATGGACGAAATCTCCCATGCGTGTGAAGGCGGTGCCCCGGAAGTTAAGTACCTTTGTTTTTGTGATTGATTTAGGGAATCCTTTCCTAAGGTTGAACCATACCATGTTATGGTCGCTGGAGGCTAGCATATCTCCTACCAAGACCTCTGAGACGCTTTCCCCGTTGGTGAGTACCAGGTCAAGGATCGCCTGGGCCCTAGTGGGCTCCGTTACCATCTGTTTTAGTTGTGCACCGTTTATGGAGGCCAAAAGCCTCTTGCTGCTACTGGTGGTTGCTGAAAATGTGTTCCAGTCTGCATCAGGCATGTTGAAGTCCTCAAGCAGTACAGTGTTGCCCCGTAGAATGATATTCTCTATGTCCTCGATTAATTCCGTGTCCATGTCTTCCATTTGTCTTGGGGGTCTGTATACCACACCAAGATACAGGCATTTATTGCCACCTCTTGCCAGGTTAACCCAGAGGGACTCCCCGGTGTATTTGACATCTGTGATCCTGGTGGTTTTGATGTCTTCTTTAATGTATAGTGCTACCCCACCACCTAACCTACCCTCTCGGTCATGACGAAGTAGATTGTACCCCGGTATAGTCATATCCCACCCATGTGAGTCCGTAAACCATGTTTCGGTTATTGCCACCACGTCTAAGTTGGCATCCCTTATTTCAGTTTCCAGCTCTAGAATTTTATTGCCTAAACTGTGAGCATTAATATACATGGCCCTCCACACATTGTGTTTGCTAGGTCGCTGTAAGGCGTTTTCCACCTGAGTCTGTGTGGCTCCTAGAGAACTGCTTGCTATGTGTGCCCTTACCTTGGAAGCAGAGTGTCGACTCGTCCCATCTGGATAGTTCCTTTCCGCCCACCCATGTGTGGTGGTTTGGTGTAGGATAGGCTGGGGAGGGGATCAATGGGAACTCCACTAACTTGGAACATGAGGATGTTATTGGCCAGACTTTATGGTAGATATCCTGCAAACAGGATAGTTGGATAGGCTGGAATGAGCTTGGACAGCAACTTCAGCATTTGGAACCTGGAACAATATCAGGTGGACTTTACAGTCTACGACCAAGAAATATAAAAAAATAGATTTTTAATGTATTTTTAATGAGAATAACTAAAGGGCAGACTGGATGGACCATTCAGGTCTTTATCTGCTTTCATTTACTATGTTACTAAATAAATCGCATCTCTGTTCCAACACTTCTGAAATGCCACCCCCAAGGAATGCCTATGTGTTCTGACTGCATAAAAGTACTTTTCAGTTTGTGGGAACACTGTCAATTGCCCGTGCAACTTTATAATAGCCATTTCTGCATGTAAAACATGTTTTATGTACGGGAAGTGTTTGAACCAAATTAATCCCATTAAGCGCAGTTTCCAAAAGACATTTACCTGTGTAAATGGACTATTTAAAAATCACCCCACCCCTTGCAGGTAAAAGCATGGGTTTTGGAGGCCACAGGGGCCATGACATCCCCAAATATTGGTGGTCGCCGGTCGGTTATGGCTCTACTTCCCTCCCACCTCTTCCCGGCGCTGTACTTTTAAATCTTTGGGCAGCCGCTGTGCAGCGTCAATGGGTAGGCCTGCCCTGGAACCCTTCATTCTACTTCCAGGGTCAGGCCTGCTCGTTGACGATGCGCGGCGGCTGCTCAAAGATTTAAAAATACAGTGCTGGGAGGAGGTGGGTGGGGGAGTCAGAAACTGGTGAGAAGTCATGCCACAGGACTCTGCTGAGGCCTAGGGTGGAGCCCCTGGGCCCCCCCAGTGTTCTGTTGCCTATGGGTAAAAGGTATATACACTGTTGGTTCTGTGAGTTTGTGTGGCTATCAATATCTATTATTTTGCTTTGACTATAGCTGATCTTTACCACCACCCAAAAGTTACTATCCTAGGCAACTGTCATGTCTGCCTACTGGCTAAGCTTCAATAATACTCCTTCCGGAACCCTGCGTGGGAACTGCCACTGAGCAATGCCTGCTTCTCCCTCGTCCCATATCCCGAGTGCTGTGAATACTGCCTGTGCCTCATTTCAGTCTGGCAATATTACATGAGTCCAGTAAACTTATAGTGCAGGGGAAACCAAAACAATGAAATATAAACAAAACCCAGCACAAACTTATAAATCAATAGCATCCTTTCATAAAACTTAAATGCAAAAGGTTAGTGCATCCTACTGCGTGGCCACACTCATTCAGTCAAATTAATTATTATAGCATATGGAGATCTTCTGTAGTGGACTAATTCAATTTAAGAGCTGTATAAAATGAATTTTTGAAACATTTTTTTTTTCTCTAAAGCGGGAGACTGATGCTGAAATGGGTGGCTATGAGTGGTTCTGTTGAACGACTTCTTTATAGATCCCCCATTGGATCTCCGCTTCGAAAACTCTCTCGACAAATTCAAGTCAAAACTCAAGACTTTTCTTTTCAAAGATGCCTACGACCTCTGACCTAATTTCTTCCAAATAGAATCCATGTAGTTCCTCTATGGACTTTGCTAAAAATAAAAGTGCTTCTTTTGAAGCGAACCCTACCATATATTTCTCACCCCTTCCCTCACTTTTATTTTATCTCGATGTATTTACAGTGTTCCCCTGCAAATTCGTGATTCGTGGACTCAGTTATTCGCAGTATTTTCTGACTGCCTCTTCTGGTCAGAAAATACAGAGAATGAGTCCGCAAATCAGCCTTCTGAACAGCCGATTCTTCCTCCTCTCCCACCCCGGTCAGCCAATCAGCCTTCTGCACAGCCGATTCCTCTTCCTCTCCGCTCTCCCCCCTGGTCAGCCAATCAGCCTTCTGCACAGCCGATTCCTCTTCTTCTCTCCCCCGGAGCATACCAGGTATGATTTACTGCACCCGCTGGCACCCCAGCAGTCCTCTCCTGCCTTTTTACAGACTCAAAACCGAATCTGTGGCTTTTGGAAATTTGCGGGTGTTCCTGGAATGGGACCCCCGTGAATTTCGGGGGAGTACTGTATTAACTTACCAATTCTCTCCTACTCTTATTTGTTCCAGTATGTCAGTTTGTCATGCACTCCTCTTTTATTAATTTTTTTATTTGTCATTTTCTTTTAACACATGTTTTATTGTAAACCGTTTAGGTCCCTGTCTGATAAACGGTATATCAAAGAATAAAGAAACTTGGAAACCTGGATCTCTATTATGCCTATAATTAATTTGATCGAATGAATGTGGACACGCAGCAGGATGCAGTAACCATTTGTATTTAAGTTTTATGAAAGGACGCTACTGATGTATAAGTTTGTGCCGGGTTTTGTTTATATTTCATTTGGGTTCATTGTTACTCTTCATATCTCTCACTTCTTCGCTCCATTTTATCCCTCACCCTCAGGTTTCCGCCTCTTGTCTGCTCTTTTCCTACTGACATGCAAGGTACCTTGTTCAGCTTGCGTTTGGTCTTGCTCTGTTTTTGAAGGTGCCCAGAGAGATGGTACAGGACAGCTCGACTTCTTCTGCGGTTGGCATTGAATCCCTTTGCCCGGCCATACTGCCTCCGCCCACCTGTGAAATCATGTGATAAAAGAGAAGGATGCCAAAAACATGCATCACTTTAATACAGATCTGCATACCTAATCAATGTGGGTTGTTGGAAGACATAGATCAAAGGAAGAATAGCCAATAAGTCACCGATTCATGAAAAGGAGGTGGGGAGGGAGGAGATGCAGATGCCCATGGAATGAAAGGTAAAAATAAACCACATTGAATAAAATAAGTCCATGAAAACATCAGAAATAAAATACCGTATATTCTTGACTATAGGACAAGATTTTTGGGCCAAATAAATGGCCCAAAAACGGGGGTCTCGTCCTATATTCGGGTCATCGCCTGACCCTCCTCCCTGACTTGATGTAGGCCTCTGATAGGCCGGGACAGGAGAGATCCCTCCTGTCTCCTGGCCCGGCCGATGCAAATCATTTTTTTTTACCCCCTGTGTACCTTTTCTGCTACCCCCTCAGTACCTTTTTAGTTATCCCTGGTGGTCCAGCGGTATATGGGCAGGACAGCGCTCCTGCCCTGTGCACCTCATTTGACTGCCGATCGATGCTTGGGGCTCGCGGTGCACAGGCACACAGGAGTGAGCTTCTTGAGCTCCCACGCAGCCCTGCGCTGCAAACAGAATAGCTGCCGCAGTGCAGAGCCTGGCACGGGGGGGACGACAGGGTGCAGTGCAGAGCTTGGCAAGTAGTGAGGGGGGCTGGCTGCATAGCCTGGTAGGGCAGGGAGGGAAGGGGGCTGGGTGCAGAGCCTTGCAGGGGAGGGTATGAGGGAGAGGTCACTAGGTGCAGATCCTGGCAGGGCATGACACTTGAATATTAAGCCCTGTCTTATATTCGAGTCAACCATTTTTCCTCCTTTTGAGGGGAAAAATGGGGGTCTCGACTTATATTCGGATCGACTTATATTCGAGTACATGTGGAAATTAAAAGACAAAACCAAAAAGTTAATGGGCAATAAATAGCGGAGAAGTAATTAAAAGTGAACGATCAAGGAAAATAAACATATATTTCAGGAAAAATGGATCAAGATCATTATAAAAAGGTGGCATGCTAAAAACAGGGAAAAAAAAAAAAAGAATATGAAATCTGAAGGAGAAACCAAAAAGCAAAAAATGCTGTGGAATGGATGTTCATGATGCAAATGTTTATTTAGGGGTCCTTTAATTAAGGTGCGTTAACTGATTGAGCGCACGCTTAAATGCTAAGGCGCCCATAGAATATAATGGATGCCTTAGCATTTAGCGATTAGCGTGACTTAATAAAAGGACCCCTTAATTAAACACTTGAGGGTACAAATTCAACCACATGAAAAAGCGATGATGCGGACCCAACACTGTGATTCAGCTCGATTCTCATCATTTTCACATTCACAAATTATTGTTTTACATTCTCGCTCACATGGGTCTTTTTGCAGATCCATTCACCTTCCACTCATTTAGGGCTCCTTTTACGAACAGCGCGCGCTAAAATGCCGAGCGCGCTAGCCACTACCGCCTCCCCTTGAGCAGGCGGTCGTTTTTTCAGCTAGCGCGCGCTAATCCGGTGCGTGCGCTCAAAACGCTAATGCACCTTTGGAAAAGGAGCCCCTTAATCTTGCACTGCATTCCGCAATATTATACATTTTAAATATATATATACTTCATACTTTATAGGACCCCGAGGAAGGCGTCTCTAGCTGAAACACGGAGTGTGTTGGGTCCGCATCGCCGCTTTTTCATACGGTTGAGTTTGTAACCTACAAATGTTTAATTAAATAAATATCTGCAACAAGAACATCCACTCCACACCTTTTTTTTGTTTATTGGTTTCTCCTTTTTTACTGTGGAACAGTCGAGTTTCTTTGTTTGCTGAAATCTGAAGGAGACATTCAAAATCTTTACAGATTGCGTGTGTATAAGCTCATGTACCACTGTATACATCTTGAGGGATGCCTGAAAAGAGGGGTTTAAACCAAAAGATTGGTGACAGGGCGATCAGGGGTACAGGGTGATCAGCTGCTTCTTTAGTTGTCACAAGGGATATGTCCACCAAACCATCAAGTTAATCCTGGGAACCCAGCAGCCCCTTTTGGACAGCTTTTTATGGACCCCTTTTATCAAACCGCGGTAGATGTTTTCACCACAGGCTGGCGAGGTAAATGCTCCGACACTCATTCAATTTGCATCGGGGCGTTTACCTCGCCGGCCCATGGTGAAAAGCTCTACTACAGTTTGATAAAAGGGGCCCTTTATTTGTTACAGACAGACAGCAATCCCAGGAGATGACAAGCTGGGAACAGAAGGTTAATTGATACATACCCGAGGTAGCTTTTCCTCCCTCCCCCCACTGCCAGAAGCACTGGATATTGTTTTTTTGGGGAGAGCTAATGTGAAAGAGATGTTTTCCCCATAGTATACTGTAATTTTTGGCAGGATTACAGCCTCCACTTACGTTTCCCCATTGATAAAATCCCCCCTCTGTCACCGCTGGTGATAACAGAGTTACATGGAGACTTTTTAAGTCAATGCTAAGGGGCCCTTTCACAAAAGTGTGATAAAATCTTAATGGTCTGTAGACAGGCAAAAACAGAAGACAACAAATCATAAGAACATAAGAACATAAGAAATGCCTCTGCTGGGTCAGACCCGAGGTCCATCGTGCCCAGCAGTCCGCTCACGCGGCGGCCCAACAGGTCCAGGACCTATGCAGTAATCTTCTATCTATACCCCTCTATCCCCATTTCCAGTAGGAATTTGTCCAATCCTTTCTTGAACCCCAGTACCGTACTCTGCCTTATAACGTCCTCTGGAAGCGCATTCCAGGTGTCCACCACACGTTGGGTAAAGAAGAACTTCCTAGCATTTGTTTTGAATCTGTCCCCTTTCAACTTTTCCGAATGCCCTCTTGTTCTCTTATTTTTCGAAAGTTCGAAGAATCTGTCCCTCTCTACTCTCTCTATGCCCTTCATGATCTTGTAAGTCTCTATCATATCCCCTCTAAGTCTCCTCTTCTCCAGGGAAAAGAGACCCAGCTTCTCCAATCTCTCAGAATATGACAGGTATTCCGTAGAATACAAGTAAACAGTACCACAGCGAAGGAGATGAAAACCAATGGATTTTAATTGGATCAATTTATTAGGTAAAATGGTCTTTTGCTGTGCGGGGGTCAAATTAGGGAACTCACTTGTCAGTCAATTAAGTAGATGTTATGACAAGGGTAATTTCAGAAAACTATTAAAAACGCAGTTATTTGTTAATGCATTTTTCTAGGAAGAAGGAGCCCGAGAGCTGGTCTCAAAGGGCGGAGAGTAACACGGGGCTGGGAGGCCCGTGTGTTGCTTGCAGGCAAGGTAGGGAAGAAGGGGGGGGGGGGGTTGGTAGAGAAGAACAGTTAGAAGGAATTATATGGAAGAAGGGGAGGGGTTCGCGCCAAAAGGAGAGGCAGGGATTGGATAGTGCAGGAAAAGGGGGGCGTTTTACTTAAAGTTTAAGCATGAGCCTTGGAGGACTGAGTTCATTGCAGGTCCTCCAAGGCATATTTTTGTGCCTTACCGGAGCTTTGTCCTGGTTCGCTGATTCGGGGGTGCGGTTATGGAGTCCTCCAGTCGGGTAGAAGAGCGTGGAGAGGTGGAGGAAGTTGAAGTGTCCTTCTTAGCTGGGGACTCGTTCGCGGAGGAGCCGCTGGAGCAGGTTGGTGGGGGTTTGGGTGAGGAGCGTGTTCAGCCTGTCCGGCGGTCCAAGATCGAGGCAATGTCGGCTTTAGCCATGGCTGGTGCGGGGGTCAACCGGGGGACTCGTTCGGGGTTCCTTCCTGTGGCGGGGAAGGCCCGCCGTAAGAATAGGGCGTCGGGCAGTGAGTTGGGAGCTGTTCCGGCCGGCCGCAGTTCGTTAGAGGAGTCGGGGGGCGGGGCTTTTGCAGCGGTTGCCAGGGGTGATGGTTCGTGCAGGAACGTGCTGCACAGGGAGACGGGGGGAGATTTAGCTTCGGCGAGTGAGGCGGCTGTTGGGGGCAGGGACATGTCTGTTGCAGCCTCTGTCTCTGAGCCCTCTTGCTCTGGGGTTTTAGGTGAAAGCGCTGTCTCTACTGGGTTGCTGGCTGGGGGTCGTGGTGAGGCTTGTGGGTCTCCTGGGGTTTTTGGATTGGGTCGGGGGATGGGTGCACCTGGATTTATACCTGTTCCCAGTGCGTCTGGTTTTATGTCCGGTACTGGTGGGGGGTCTGCTGGGACGTTCCCTGGTTTGTTTTCGGGCAGTTGGACTCCGAGTTGGGGGGCGGGTTCATGGGGAGCTAGTTCGTCGGGGGGAGGTTTGCTGCCTTCGGTTTCCCATTGGGGAGGTGGAGTGCCGGGGAACATTCCCTTGGGGATGGTGCCTGGGGCCGGTTATGGTGCGGGATGGGGTGTTCCTGTTGGTATGCCCGGGTTTTGTTTTCCTGGTCCTGCCTCTGTTTCTTGGTCTCCACAGGTTGCGTGTATCCTTCCGGGAGGACAGCTGGTGCAGACGGATGGATTGGGAGCAGTCGGCAGTCCTGGAGTTACTGTGAGACCTGGCTGTTCTACTACGGAGCGTGGATCGACGCTGAGGGCTGCTGCAGTTGCTGGCGGGGGCACTGCGGATTCTCTGCACAGTTCATCCCAGATGCCGGAGGTTGCTGTTCGTGGCGGCTCGGTGCTCGCTTCTGATGTTTCTTCCGTGGTGGGGACTGCTGGCCAAGGCGTCTCTGGAGGGTCTGCTGGAGTTCCGGGAGCTTCTACTACAGGTACTAAGGCGCCTGCTCAGGTTGCTGGTGGGGGGAAGGCGCGGCGTAAGAAACGCAGGCGACGGCATAGGGGTTCGTCTTCCTCGTCGTCTGGGTCTTCTTCGTCGGGCTCGTCGTCTGCCTCTTCTGTGGAAGTTAGGCCTCCAGAAGGTGTGGACTCTACTGGTGCGGGTAGTGGGGAGGCATCTACAGGGGAAGTCCGGGGTGCGCCGGCTCTAGTGGCACTTACTGAATTGTGGGAAAAGGTTCCTCGGGACTTGCGGCGGAAAATTCGCCGGCGGTCCTGCTTGGATATTTTTCGCCTCATGGAGGGTAGAGCCCATAGGAAGCGGCATAGGAAATCTAAGCGGGACGGGAAGGAGGTTAAACCCTTTCCAGTTGCTCGTTCCATTATTAATTGGATACGTGCTTTTTTACGGTTAGCGAGTGTGTGGGGTCGTGCTAATCCACAGGATGCCGGTTTATTGTTGTCCTATGCGGATTCGATTTTGGATTCCTATCAGCGCTTCGGCGGGTGGGCTTGGTTGAACTATGACGAAGCCTTCAGGGACAAAATGGAAGAAAATAGTTTCATGTCTTGGGGTTCTCAGGATGTGAATCTATGGCTTACACATATGGCTTCCAAATCTATATCGGGGGCGCCGGTGCGGACTTTTGGGAGTCCTGGGAGTGTTCGGCCCTTTCGCGGGGGGTCGGGGGGGAGTCCTTCAGCAGGTTCCGACGTGTGTTGGAAATTTAATAAATCCAACTGTCCCTTCTCCGACTGTAAATTTCGTCACGCCTGCTCCATCTGTGGTCAATCCCACGCGGCCGTTAAATGTCCTAAACGGGTCAGTGGAGCAGCTGCGGGAGTTGCGAAGTGATGTTTCGGTTGCGGTGCCTACTCCGATTCGGGTTGGAGCTATGCGCCCGTGGTTGCACAGTTATAGTCGACGGAGGGTGGCGGATATTTTGGAGGCAGGGTTTACAGAAGGTTTTGATATTCCTTTTTTGGGGGAGGTGTCGGCGGCGCGGGTTCAAAACTCATCTTCGGTGTCCACTTTACGTGGTATTGTGTGGGATAAGTTGTCTGCTGAGATTCGATTGGGGCGCATTGCGGGTCCTTATCGTGTTCCCCCTTTTTCCAGCATGAAAATTTCACCTCTGGCAGTGATTCCTAAGAAAGTGCCGGGGCAGTATCGTCTCATTCATAACTTGTCTCGGCCTGTTGGTCGGTCGGTTAATGACGGTATTCCCAAAGATCTTTGCACTGTGCGGTATGCCTCTTTGGATAGTGCATTGAGGCTTATTGTCTCTGTCGGACGTGGTGCTTTGCTGGCTAAGGTGGATATCGAATCGGCATTCCGATTGCTACCCATTCATCCGCGGGCTTACCCGTTATTGGGTTTTCGTTTTGACGGTTTGTATTTTTATGACCGGTGTTTGCCCATGGGCTGTTCCATTTCGTGTGCTTACTTTGAAATGTTCAGTTCATTCTTGCATTGGGTCTTAGTTCAACAGGTGGGTGTTGACTCAGTTGTACATTATCTGGATGACTTCTTGTTTATTGGTGCAGGGAGTAGTGGGGTTTGTGAGCGTCTTAAGCAGGTTTTCGAGGATTTGGCAGAGGATTTTGGTGTGCCTTTAGCTCGTGACAAATCGGAGGGGCCGGTTACTTCTTTGGTGTTTTTGGGGATAGAATTGGACACAGAGGCGTTAGTGACGCGGCTGCCTGTGTTAAAAGTTCGTCAATTACTCGGACTCATTGAGCAGGTGATTCTTGCTCCTAAATCTACCTTGCATACGATTCAGTCTTTGTTGGGGTCTCTTAATTTTGCCTGTCGAGTTCTTCCTATGGGGAGGGCTTTTTCACGTCGGTTGGCAGCTTCAACGGCAGGGGTACGGGATCGTCATCATTTTTTGCGTCTCCCTGTGGGTGTCCGTGCAGATTTGCGTATGTGGTCAGTTTTTCTTCGGGATTTTAATGGGACTGTGCCAATGCTGGCACCTGAGATTTCTAGCGTTGACCTTGAGCTGTTTTCAGATGCGGCAGGGGGTGTTGGTTTCGGTCTGTATTGCAATGGCGACTGGTGTGCGGAGCGTTGGCCTGAGGAGTGGGTGCGGGCCGGCGTTACAAAGAATATTACCTTGTTGGAATTGTTCCCGCTCATAGTGGCTTGTGAGCTCTGGGCGGGTGTTTTGCGTAATAGACGGGTGGTATTTTGGTGTGACAATTTGGGAGTTGTGGAGGTCGTTAATCGTCAGGCGGCGCGCTGTTTGGCGGTGAATGCGCTCATGCGGGAGTTGGTTTTGCGCTGTTTGCGGTTGAATTTGTTTGTTCGTGCTCGCCATGTTCCGGGTTTGCAAAATGGCATTGCTGATGCTTTGTCTCGTTTCAATTTTTTGCAGTTTCGTCGGCTGGCGCCAGGAGCTCGAGCAGACGGTTCGCGGATGCCAGCGCGTTTGTGGAGCCTGGTCGGGAAGGAGTCTGGACGATGCTCCGTATGTCTGTAGCATCTTCTACGTGGTCACGCTATTCAGCGGGGTTTCGGGCGGTAGCAGCTTTCTTAGCTGATAGGGGTTGGTGTCCGGGAGATGTGGCCGAATCCTTATTGGAGGATTTCGTGCTGTCTTCTTTTCGGGAGCGGGTTTCTCGGGGTGTTGTGCGTGGTCAATTGGCGGGTTTTTCTTTTTTCTGCAGGGCCTTGGGTTGGGCTTGCCCAGTATCTAGTTTTTTGGTCCAACGGTTGCTACGGGCATTAGGTCGCGTTCTTCCTCAGCAGCGTGACTCGAGGTTGCCTGTTACTCATGAGTTACTTTTACGTCTGTTGGCGGTATTGCCTGAGGTTGCCAACTCGTCTTTTGAGGCCTGTTTATTTCAGGCGGCTTTTCCCATTGCCTTTTTTGGTGCCTTACGGGTTAGTGAGTTAGTCGTAGGTCCGGCTTCTGGAGGAGTCCCACGGGGACTTCGGATTCAGCATGTGGCTTTGCAGGATTCGGTGTTACGGCTGCATATTGTTAGCTCTAAGACTGATCAGTGTGGTGTTGGGCATTGGGTGGTGCTGCACGCTGTGTCTGGCTGTTTGTCTTGTCCGGTGTTGCGGATGCGTGGTTACTTAGCCATTCGACCCTCTAGCACTCAGATATTGTTTGTCCATGCTGATGGCGCCCCTTTGACGCGTTACCAGTTTCGGGCGGTACTCAATTTAGTGTTGGTGCGTTGTGGTATGAATCCGGCTGATTTCGGAACTCATTCCTTCAGGATTGGTGCTGCCACGAGTGCTAACAGGGCTGGTATGTCTGGGGAGGGCATCCAGAGATTGGGGCGGTGGGTTTCAAATGCCTTTCGGGGTTATATTCGTAGTGAGGGTGCAGGTGCTGGGGGCCTTGTTGCGCGAGGGTCTCAGTGATGGGATTTTCATAAAGGCCCATTGGTAAGGGGTTTGATTTGTTTGTTTTATTCTCTTTTCAGCTCCCAGTTCCCGTTCCTATTCTATGTGGATCGTGGGCCATTCTTTCATCCACTGGGCTAGCGAACGTGCAGGTATCCGCCCAGGTGGTCGTCATCTTGGACTGGGGCATTTGGGACTTCGTGTTTCCTGGTGGGGACAACGTGGGATGCGTTGGAGTCAGCTGTTGGTCTTGTTGACGGATCTGCGATCCCGGACTAGTCATCCTGACATACTGCTGATCCATTTGGGGGGTAATGATGTGGATGCCTGGACGGGAAAGGACTTGGTCAATAGGATCAAGGATGATCTGCGGTGGTCTGGGATTGGTTCCCGGGGGTGTTGCTCGTATGGTCTGACATTGTGCCTCGTCCACGTCGTATAGCGTCCCGACGTTGGACGAGGGGCCTGGCCAAGCTTAACAGACAAGTTGGGAAATGGGTGGTTGGTCATGGAGGGTGGCAGATACTGCATGATTGGGTTGATGTTAATTGTTTTGGTTTGTTTCATACAGATGGGGTTCACTTGTCGGATGTGGGGTGGGACCTTTTGCTGGATGATTTTGCGTCCAGTTGTGAGAGGTTTCTCAGTGCTCGGTAGTAGTCGCTGCTCTTTTGGGGGAGGGCCTGTTTGTACAGGCCTGTGGCGGGTCTCCCGAGCTACTGGGTGCTGGGGCTCATCCGGCGATGAGCGGTGGGCCGGCTGGGAGCCGTGCCTTGGGGTCAGGTGACCCGGGTTAAAGGGGCATGAGGTCATGCCACCCCTCAGACACTTGCTGTTGGTGGCGGGGTCGGGGGCAAAGGTACTGTTACACAGGGTAGCTCGGGAGGAGCTTGCTGAGGTTCATTGTTAATTAAGGTTCAATGTGTTAATGATGTTAATTTATGCAAATGTATTTATGGGTTATTGTGATATAATAAAGAGCTGCGGCTATTTACCACAATAAGGTGTGTTGTTTTATTAATATGGGGTAGGAAAAGTAAGAGGGAGATGGACAACATGATGGGACTATCCAGATCCCGATGTTAGAAGGAGCCCGAGAGCTGGTCTCAAAGGGCGGAGAGTAACACGGGGCTGGGAGGCCCGTGTGTTGCTTGCAGGCAAGGTAGGGAAGAAGGGGGGGGGGGGGGGGTTGGTAGAGAAGAACAGTTAGAAGGAATTATATGGAAGAAGGGGAGGGGTTCGCGCCAAAAGGAGAGGCAGGGATTGGATAGTGCAGGAAAAGGGGGGCGTTTTACTTAAAGTTTAAGCATGAGCCTTGGAGGACTGAGTTCATTGCAGGTCCTCCAAGGCATATTTTTGTCCCGCCCTCCCTCCCTGTGGTGAACTTCGTGGTGTGTGAGGCGGGTCTCCCGAGCTACTGGGTGCTGGGGCTCATCCGGCGATGAGCGGTGGGCCGGCTGGGAGCCGTGCCTTGGGGTCAGGTGACCCGGGTTAAAGGGGCATGAGGTCATGCCACCCCTCAGACACTTGCTGTTGGTGGCGGGGTCGGGGGCAAAGGTACTGTTACACAGGGTAGCTCGGGAGGAGCTTGCTGAGGTTCATTGTTAATTAAGGTTCAATGTGTTAATGATGTTAATTTATGCAAATGTATTTATGGGTTATTGTGATATAATAAAGAGCTGCGGCTATTTACCACAATAAGGTGTGTTGTTTTATTAATATGGGGTAGGAAAAGTAAGAGGGAGATGGACAACATGATGGGACTATCCAGATCCCGATGTTACTGATCTTTGCGACTGTTCTTTTGAAGGGCACTTTATGTGATTTTCTGATGATTATATGCTAATGTTTGTTTTTATTTGTCTTACTGAATTATGTATGTAACGATATGTAAACCGTTTAGGTTTAAATGGTGTATAACTTTTTAAAATAAATAAATAAATAAAAATAATACACAATGACTCCATGATTTGTGCTTCGGCTAAGGCCTGCATCAGGAGTCAGTAGCGTGGAATAAATCGATCTTGTTCCAAGCTGATTTGGTCGCAGTTTTAAACAGATGTAAAATCTCAAAGGTCGCACAGTCTCAGAAGTTAAATAAAATGTTATAGCAAGAAATTTGCGAATAGGTTTGGACACGACAGAATAGACAGTAGTAGTAAACCAATGAAGTGACATTAACTGTAGAGGATTCGACAAGTGTGCTAAATAACAGGAGTTCAACAGGACCAACACAACACTTTTCACCCTCACGGGAACAGCTGAAGGGGCTCAGCTCCCACACCACCACAGAAACGGGAAGAGGGGTTCTACAAACCCAACACTCTCCCCTATTCCAAGAAAAACAAGAAGAAGGGCTTGGCAACACCGGCGCACTTCTCACCTTCACAAGAACAACCGAAGAGACTCAGAGCGAGATGCACTTAAGTCAGCGATTGTCTAATGATCGTCGCTAAGCCAGTTTTGACTGGTTATGCGACGGTCAAATATTTCAACCTGATGTACAAAACATCTCACTGCGTGTTTTTTTTGCGCAATTGCTCATTCTCCGACTCAGCCATGCAAATAAGCTCTTTACTATTGCAGGGGAGGGAAGTTCCATAGCGACTACAGAAAATACTTCTTCACTGAAAGAGTAGTGGATCATTGGAACAAACTCCCACTGCAGGTGATTGAGGCCAACAGCGTGTCAGATTTTAAGAGAAAATGGGATATTCACATGGGATCCCTAAGGGAGTAAAATCAGGGGGGCGGGTATTTGGAATGGGCAGACTTGGTGGGCTATAGCCCTTTTCTGCCGTCTTTTTCTATGTTTCTATTTTTCTAAAACCATGCAAACTAGCCGAGCGATTGATGCTCTAACAATGCTTCGTGATGCATAAAAAAAAGCGATGACTTTTAGTGATCCGAAAAAAAATGACTGGTCAAGACCACTCCCTTACGTGTCTTACTGATAGTTAAGCCCTGAAATTAATATATTTATAACATTTGCTATACTTTTTTTTTTTTTTTTAATGGGCACAGATGCTCTACAGTAAGTGTCTTACACATGCACAATATCTGCATCTAGCTCTCAGCTGCCACAGCATAACACCTTCCACCCACCAAAAACCAGTAAGAGGGACTTGGCAAACACAACACCATACCTCCCACTCCAAGAGAAACCTCCCCCCCAAGAGAGGCTTGGCAGTCTCAATATAACACCTTCTACCCTCACGTAAACAATAGCAGGGGCTCGGTGACTACAAAGCAAAATCTTCCATCCCTAAACAAAATCAAGTGTGTGGGTGGGGGGGGGGGGGGTTCAGCAGGCCCAGCATAACAGTTTTCACTTCTCACAGAGACAAGAGAGTTAAAGGGTCCCACAAGAACACCTTGTGCCCCCACAAAAACACCACCTGCGTTCTTTCGCAATCCCCTTTCTTCATGCTTACTGGGTCTGATTCTATAAAGGACGCCTAAGCAGGTCTATGTTGTAGGTGCCACTCTGCACAGTTGTCAATCAACCACTAGGTGTCCTTCATAGAATCACGCCTAGCAGCATCTAGGTGTGCTTAAGCGTCGCTGTATATTAGGCCAGAGTTTTCCTGGCCTAATTTACTGATGCCTAGCTACACCTAAATTAACCACACCTATTTTCCACCCCTAACCACGCCAACTTTTCAGGTAGGCATCGTTAAGCGCAGGTAGGTGCCTCAATTTAGGCATTGCTAGGTGCTGCTCCGAGTTCCACTTGAAACTTTTAATTAATTTTTACTTTAAAAAAAAAAAATAAACAAAACTTAACCTCAATGACATGATCAGTTTAGGTTCCGTGCGAATTTGTTAGACATCACTAGGCTTCCTCAATGTAGGTGCCTTCTTATAGAATCTACTCAACAGCTTCCTCCTCTGTCTCACCCTTGTGTTTTACCCTTCTCTTGTCTCCCATCCACCCCATACTCCCCTCTGTCTTATTCTGCTGCCTCTTTATCTTGCCTCTCTTCCTTCACCCTCATACTCACCTCCACGTTCTCTCCCTCTCCGGTTGCCACACTCCCTCTCTTCCTATCCTGACCTCTAGCCCACACTGTTCTCTCTGCCCCATCTCTTTATTCTTCCCTTCTTCTGCCCCATAGCCCTTCATTCTACCTACCACCCCTCCCATAGGCAGCAGAACACTGCTTTGTTTGGGGGGGTACCCAGGAGCTCCGCCCTAGTGTACAACCTCTCAGCAGCTCCCGAGTCCCCCATCCACCTCCTCCCAGTGCTTTAGTTTTAAATCTTTGGGCAGCCGTCGTGCAGTGTCCATGAGCAAGGCCTGCTCCCGGAAGTAGAATGAAGGGTTCCGGGGCAGGCCTGCTGTTTTACGTTGTGCGGCGGCTGCCGGGAGATGGGAGTGAGGGCGGACAACGATCAATGATCAAAAATCTTATGGGAGGCCATGGCCCCTGAGGCCTCCCCCGTTCCGATGCCTATGCCTCCTACTCCCCTCTTTCCATCCCACCAAACCCTATCCCTTTCTCTCTTCTCTTCTTTCACCCAATACTCTTTTCTTTATAGCCCCAATGTTTTCCTGGCCCCAACATCCCCTTTTTTCGCCACTCACTTCCTTCTCTCTTGCCATTCCAAGATCTATCCCCACTTTGTACTCACTTTTCGGTTCCCAACTGACCCCATCCCTTCTCTTTACCTTTTGGCTCCCTCAATACTGCACTTTGCTCCCCACCAGTAACCAGGCCAAAAAAAGACAGTGAACTTAATATCTTTATGGTAATGATGACCTGGACTGATTTTAGCATTAAAGATTACAGGGATGCTGATAGGTAGAGTCGGCATTGCAATCACAGAACCCAGGAGAGTTTGAATGACTCTGGGCTCAGAGCTGGATCTGAGATACTGATTCTATTTGGGCAGGAAAGAAGCATGGTGTTATGGTGGTCAATTGAAGGGCTTCCAGCTCGGAGGGAAGGGGAGTTATTAATGTGAGTTACTGTTAAGATGTGTCATTTTATTGTTAATCCCAGTGGTTATTAGTAACTACAGTAGGTCTCATTGCATAAAATGGGACTTAGAAACATAGAAACATGATGGCAGATAAAGGCCAAATGGCCCATCCAGTCTGCCCATCCGAAAGAACCATTATCTCTTTCTCCGAGAGATCCCATGTGCCTATCCCAGGCCCTTTTGAATTCAGACACAGTCTCTGTCTCCACCACCTCTTCCGGGAGACAGTTCCATGCATCTACCATCCTTTCTGTAAAAAAGTATTTCCTTAGATTACTCCGGAGCCTATTACCGCTTAACAGAGTTTTCTTTCAAGTGAAAGAGACTCGACTCATGCGCATTTACATTATGTAGGTATTTAAACATCTCTATCATATCTCCCCTCTCCCACCTTTCCTCCAAAGTATACAGATTGAGATCTTTAAGTCTGTCCCCATACGCCTTCCTCTTGACCGACTCCATCCTTTTATATCTTTTTGACCCAGCAGCGGCAATTCTTATGTTCTTAATGTCATGGAAGAAATGGCAATCTCCTTCTGCCCAAATGTACAGAAAGCACAGTTACTTACTCTAACAGGTGCTATCTGGGGCAGCAGGCAGATATTTTCACATGTGGGTGACATCATCCATGGAGTCTGGTATGGACAGTGGTAAAAGTGTACTGTCACTTTAAACTTAAGAAGCTTTGAGACTGCTCACACCACACACGCCTGAGTGCCTTTTCGCCCAACGTCGGCTCACGGTTTTGCAGTTGCATAAGCAAGCTAAAAAGCCAACCAGGGGAGATAGGAGGGATGTGATAATATCTGCCTGATGTCCCTGGATAACACCTGTTACAGTAAGTAACTGTGCTTTATCCTTGGACAAGCAGGCAGCATATTCTCACATGTGGGTCTTCCTGGCTTACTGAACGGGATGGTGGGAGAGTTGGCCAGCCATTAGGAGGAAAAATGAAGAAACCAATAAAGTTAATAAAATCAATTCTGTAAAACTGCTTGACCGAAACGACCATCTCATCTGGAATAGGATTCTAGACAGTAGTAGATGTAAATATGTGTACTGAGGATCAAGTAGCAGTTTTACAAATATCTTCAATGTGAGTGGAATGCAAAAAAGCCGCTGATGCTGCCATAGCTCCAACCTTGTGTGTTGGAACACGTCCCTCGAGCCTCAGCCCAGCCTGAGCATTACAAAAGGAAATGCAGGCTGCTAACCATGTGGAAATAGTTTATTTGGTTATAGGCAGACCCATCCTGTTAGGATCAAAAGAGATGAACAGCTGAGGCAAAGATCTGTGGCTTAGTTCTTTGTATATAATAAGTCAAGGCACGTTTACAGTCCAATGTGTGAAGAGCTGTTTCTTCAGGATGAGAATGAGGCTTTGGAAAGAATACAGATAGCACCATGGGTAGATTCAGGTGAAATTCTGTAACAACTTTGGGAAGGCATTTAGGGTGAGTTCTGAGAACCACTTTATCGTGCTGAAATACTGTAAATGGTAGATTACAAACCAGCGCCTGTAGTTTGCTCATTCAACGAGCAGAAGTGACATAGATCAAGAAGACCACTTTCCAAGTGAGAAACTTAAGATGAGTAGTTGCCAATGGTTCAAACAGCAGTTTGATCAGACTGGTGAGGACCACATTGAGATCCCAGATAACTGGAGGCAGTTTTAGTGAAGTTTTGGAGTTCAAGAGTCCTTTCATAAATCGGGAAATAAGTGGATGAGAGGCTAATGGTTTATTATTGAAAGGCGCAGAGTAAGCACTAATAGCACTGAGGTGAACTCTAACCTAAGTGGTCTTAAGTCCAGAGTTGGATAAATAGAGAAGGTAGTCCAATACTGAAGAATGAGGAGATGTGAAGGGATCAAGTTGATGGAGATTGCACCATGAAATGAAGCGTGTCCATTTGAGTTGAAAACATTGCTGAGTAGAAGGCTTTCTGGAAGCAGCTATAACGGATTGTACTGAGTCAGAAAGATTATAGTTTGTTGAAGTCAGGTTGAGAGGTACCAAGCTGTTAGGGAGCAGAGATTGCAGATTGGGATGTAAAAGAGAACCTTGACTCTGAGTGAGTAGAGATGGAAAGATCTGTAATGGAATTGGATCCTTAACACTCAGTTGAAGTAGAAAGGAAAACCAAGACTGTCTGGCCAACCGAGGAGCTATTAGGATTATGGTGTCTGACTCTTGTTTGAGTTTCACTAACGTCTTGAGAACCAGAGGGATTGGCGGAAATGCATACAGGAACTTATGTGACCAATCCAGAAGAAATACATCCGCTTCCAGGCGATTAAGAGAGTAGTGTCTGGAACAGAAGAGAGGTAACTTGTGGGTGAGGTGAGACGCAAACAGGTCTATCTGAGGAGTCCCCCACATCGAGAAGATGTAGTGTAGGACTTGGGATTTGAGAGTCCACTCGTGCAGCTAAAGAAACCTGCTGAGCTCATCGGCTAGGGCATTCTGTTTGCCTTGGACATATATGGCTTTGAGAAATGCGTTATAAGGAATGGCCCAGTTCCAAATGTGCTTGGCTTCTTGACATAGAGGAAGAGAACCTGTTCCCCCTGCTTGTTGATGTAGTACATGGCCATTCAATGCTGGACCCTGCTACGGCATTAAATAGCTGGGTTTACCGGTTCATAGACAACAACGCGGAAGACAAAGGCGCGCGCTGACAACTGAGCGCAAGATGGAGGTGCGTGCCGAAGAAAATTACTGTTTTTAGGGGCTCCGACGGGGGTTTTTTGTTGGGGAGCACCCCCAGTTTACTTAATACAAATCGCGCTGGCGTGTGGGGGTTTGGGGGGTTGTAACCCCCCACATTTTACTGTAAACTTAACTTTTTCCCTAAAAACAGGGAAAAAGTGAAGTTTTCAGTAAAATTTGGGGGGTTACAACCCCCCAAACCCCCCACAACGCCCCCACAACGCGGCACGATCTGTATTAAGTAAAGTGGGGGGTTCCCCCCCCACGCCCTCCCTAAAAACATTCATTTTCTTTGGCGCGCGCCTCCGCGCTTCGCTCAATTGTCTGCTCGCGCCTTTGTCCCAGCGCGCTTTTGACCTGACACCGGGTTTACCCACAGTCACTTAACCCCCCCTACCCTTTTACAAAACTGCGGAAGCAGTTTTTAGCACAGGCCAGTATACTGAATGCTCTGCACTGCTCCTGACTCTCCTAGAGTTCCTATGAACATCGGGAGCAGCACAAAGCATTCAGCGTGTCACCCTCCGCTAAAAAAACGCTTTCGTGGTTTTGTAAAAGGGGAGGTAAACGCGATATTCAGCGGTGACTTTTATGTGGTCCTATTTATGCTGTTATCTTGACTGATTAAGTGTTGAATATTGGCACTTAACTGGCCAAGTGCCGACTCCACCCCTGAAATGCCCCTAAAATAGCCAGTTTTGAGTTGGGTTCTATGAGGGAAATTCTATTAAAGGTACTTAAACTTAAGTGCTGGCAGGCGGCCTACAAGTGCCTATGTTTTTTTAAAATAAAATCTGGGGTTAGCACGTGATTAAATGCCTGATGCGTTAACCCCACTAGCACGGCTTGATAAAAGGACCCCAATGAGTTCCACCAAAAATTATAATTCAGTCTATTGCAGTTCTTCCACTTACAAGTAATTTGTGGTATGGCAACCCCTGTCATTATAAGCAAAAGCTTATTATTGTTTGAAGATATCTGACTCTTTGCCCTCATTGAGATGCCAAATAATATAGTATCATAGGTCAATGCCACCAGGTTTTCTAATAAACTATTAATTACAAGTGCCTATGTTAATTCAGAAATGCTGTTTGAAATGGCAATTAACGTTAAATTTAAAGCGCCTAAACTAAAGGCACAAGAATCGTGCTTCCTGAGGCACCTACTGGCATCTAGCTCTACTACAGGCGTGGCTGACGCTGAAAGTGGCATTTAGGCGCCATAAAGCGCCTACTTAGGCACAATTCACGGGAAAGACAGACACCAGAAATGTAGGCCTTGAAAATCCTGGCCTATATTTCCGGTGCCTATCTTTCCCAGAGGTGAAATTCTCTAAATGGTGCTGTCGCATGACTGACACATGATCGGCGGCCGCTTATTAGGTGGCCACTGATACCAGCGGCATTTAGAAAATCTGTGCCTAACTGGACATTTTCAACGACACTAACTGGTAAAGTTAGGGTTACCAGATTTTTTACTTTAGTAAAATCCGGAACTCTAGCCCCGCCCCCCCCAGGCCTGCCCAGTTCCACCCATCTCTGCCCTGCTATGCCCTAGCCCTGCGCCCAATCCCACCCTAGCCCCGCCCCAGCCCCCACTGCCTGCTCTCGTCAGGCAGGAGGGCAAGCGCGGATGCCCTCCTGCTCGATGCAATTTCGAGGAAGCTCTTCAAAACCTGGAACCAAAGGGGCCCTTTTACTGCTAGGTTTGTAGTTCTAGTGATACCAAAAGAATTAAAAAAAAAAAAAAAAATGCGCCGTGCATAATGATGTCTTCATCATATAACCATTGCCAGTTTCACTAAGGGCTCCTTTTATCAAGCTGCTGTAGGCGGTTAACGCGCGGAATACCGCGCATTCAACCGCCTGCCGCGCTAATCGCTAATGCCTCCATTGACGAGGCGTTAGTTTTTTGGTGTGCCGCAGGGGTTAGCGTGTGATGAAATGTCCGACGCGCTAACCCCCATAGCGCACCTTGATAAAAGGAGCCCTAAGTGTTGAGGAGTCGCCTAACAGTTAATGCAGTAGCCTGAGAACCAGGAGACTCAGGTTCAGTTCTCATTGTGGCTTCTTATGACTCTGGCCAAGCCACTTAACCTGCTCCAGGTACAAAATAAATATCTGTATATAATATGTAAACCACTTTGATTGTAACCACAGAAAGCCAGTATATCAAATCCTCCCTCCTCACATAAAATGAGCTATTTAGCATGCACTAAGCACTTTAGTAAAAGGGCCCCTATAATGGAGTCTCTGCGGGTAAAGAATCCTGGACTTGTTTTTGTTACAGTGACAACTGGGAATGTTGTAAAACAGTGGTCTCAAACTCAAACCCTTTGCAGGGCCACATTTTGGATTTGTAGGTACTTGGAGGGCCGCAGGAAAATAGTTAATGTCTAATTAAAAAAATGACAATTTTGCATGAGGTATAGTTTATAAATCTTTCCTTTTGGCCAAGTCTTAATAATAATATTGTCATTTATAGCTAAAGAGACATATGATCAAGAAACTGTTTTATTTTACTTCTGTGATTATGATAAACATACCGAGGGCCTCAAAATAGTACCTGGCGGGCCGCGAGTTTGAGACCACTGTTGTAAAAGAAGCCATTTTCCTTTATTTAGCATTGCTGACACTGTGTACAGGCCTTGCTGTGGAGACCTTGAAGGGCCGATGAAGTAAATTCTTCTCCCTCAACTGGTTCTCTGCCGTGCACTTAACTGAACCACAAAGGATAACTGCTGATTGGTCCATTTGGTGCTGGTGACCTCTCTGGTACAGTCAGTCAGAGTGCTTCCAGATTCCTGCCACACACAGGACTGATAAATCCCAAGAACTTAAAAAGACAACTAAGAACAAAGACTCGACTTTGAGCCTGGGTTTTCACTTTTCTTGAGTGGCTTTGGCTTTTGTCCTGGCTTTCCAGCCACCGCTGTCCACGTATTAACACGTATTGCTGTTTTGAGCCAAGTGCTTTTCTCTTTCCCAGGTGTATGTCTCAGCTCAGTACAACGGTATTTAAGAAGTAAACTTCCTGTTGCTTGAGATTCCATAAATAATTCTGCCTTAGATCTCTTTACACTTCGATGAGAGCAGTCTAAAAATTAAATAAGGCTGTGTTTACCTTATAGCTTTAGGGCTAGGTTAGTGCACATTCAGTTTTACGTCTCTTGAATGTCTGACTGCAATGGTAATACTCAGAATTTTATTATCCTGCCTTTCTAAGAATTTTGTAGCTGTTCACTGTTTGCTTAACCTATAACAAAAAGTAATCTTTATTATTACTGTGACATTGTGATTTATTAATATCATCCTGCTAGTTTTGATGATTGATTTGTATGTTTATTTGTTTCTTGTAATCCACCTTGAGCTGGCTCTAGGTGAAGCACAACAGAATACTGTAATAATGTACAGTCCATGAACAGCATAGTCAGACACTATAGGCCCAGAACCTCCTAAGAACCCTATATTAAAATAAAGCATATGCATCAAATTAATCCAAAGAATTGGTAAAGAATTGGCGGTTACAGTGGTTATCGGTGGGAAAAAGGGATGGAGCCTCGAAAAAGCGATCTAGGCGAAACAGCTGACCTGATGACGCTTCGGACAGCAGTATCAAGAAAAGATGCTGAATGGGCTGACTGCAGGGAGGAGGACGGGGGTCCAATGGAACTCGCGATCAGACAGCGAGGGAAGCACCAGGTAACAGAAACTTGCTGGGAGAAGTCTAAGGGGAAGGGGAAAACAGGGGATTCAGGAGGACAAGATGGCACCAGGGTGCAAACAGAAGGCAATAAGGCGGAGCCACAGGGCAAAGGGGAGACACAAGGCAAGGGGGAACAAACCAAGGGCCAGGGGATGATAGCACAGGAGGGGGCTGGTACTCCCCGAGGAAAAGCGGGGAGGTGGGGTGGAGGGGACATGGGGAGGAAGAGAGTTGCGAGGGTAAAGGCGGAGGGCACAGCAGAGGCACCGGGAGCGGGAAAACGGCCCGAGACCCAAGGGAAGGCGGCCCAGGTAAAGGCAGAGGTGGAGGACAAACACCGGGACCTACAGTGCTTATACGCAAATGCAAGAAGCCTCATGGCTAAGATGGGTGAACTGGAAGTCATGGCCAAGGGGGAGGACCTGGATATAATAGGAATTACAGAAACCTGGTGGACAGAGGAAAATCAATGGGATGTGGCGCTGCCAGGGTACAAGCTCTACAGGAGGGACAGGACCCACAAGAAGGGGGGAGGCATAGCGCTGTATATAAAGGACTATATCTACTCGATTGGGATCGATACGGCAACAAAGGCAGAGGAGCTAGAATCGCTATGGGTCAAATTGCCGGGAAAGAAGAGTGCAGACATAAAGCTGGGGCTGTATTATCGCCCGCCTGGTGCGTCAGAAACAATAGGACAAGACTTGGAAGCAGAACTGAGACAGGAATGCAGGACTGGAAGTGTAACAGTGATGGGGGACTTCAACTACCCGGGGATAGACTGGAGTACGGGACACTCCACCTCCACGAGGGAAGCAGGATTCGTAGAAGCTGTGAGGGACTGCTTCATGGAGCAACTAGTCAAGGAACCGACGCGAGGGGATGCTACTCTTGACCTCATCCTTAACGGATTAGGGGGGCCTGCAAGAGGGGTAGAAGTGGGAGGAACACTAGGCAACAGTGATCACAACGTGATCAGATTCACATTAGAAAGGGGGTCACCCATAGTGGGGAGGACCGCAACGACTGCGCTCAACTTCAGGAAAGGGAACTATGTTGCTATGAGGAAAATGGTGGGGAGGAAGCTCAGGAACGGCTTTAGGATGGAGACTGTAGGGAGCGCCTGGACCCTTCTCAGGGACACACTGCAGGAAGCGCAAAAACTGTACATCCCCAGTTTCAGGAAAGGCCGCAAGAACAAGCGGTCAAAAGACCCGGTTTGGATGACACATGAAGTAAAGAAGGTAATCAGTGACAAGAAAGTGTCCTTCCGGAAATGGAAAAGAGATCCAACGGAGGAAAATCACCAGGAGCACAGGAAATGCCAAAAGGAATGCCACCGAGAGATTAGAAAAGCAAAAGGGAAATACGAGGAGGGGCTGGCCAGGGAGGCGAAAAACTTCAAGGCATTCTTCAGTTACGTAAAGGGGAAGCAACCAGTGAGAGAGGAGGTGGGGCCATTGGACGATGGGGATAGGAAGGGAGTGATTAAGGAGAATAAAGAGGTAGCTGAGAGGTTGAACATGTTCTTCTCGTCGGTCTTCACGAGCGAGGACACGTCCAATATACCGGACTCAGAGGAGCTCATGAGTGGGGAGCAGGCCAAAAGATTGGGGCATATAGAGGTAAGTCGGGAGGATGTCCTCAAGCAGATTGACAGACTGAAAAGCGGCAAATCACCGGGACCGGACGGGATCCACCCAAGGGTTCTAAAGGAATTAAGTCAGGAAATAGCGGGCGCAATCAAGCATGTTTGCAACCTATCCTTGAAAACTGGAGAGGTACCAGAGGACTGGAAACTGGCGAATGTCACACCTATCTTTAAGAAGGGATCGAGAGGTGACCCCGGGAACTACAGGCCGGTGAGCCTGACTTCAGTTATAGGGAAGATGGTGGAAGCAATGATCAAGGACAGCATTTGCGAGCACATCGAGAAAAATGGCCTACTGCGGACAAGCCAGCACGGATTCTGTAAGGGAAGGTCGTGCCTGACAAACCTTCTGTACTTCTTTGAGGGAATAAGCAGTCAGGTGGACAAAGGGGAACCCATAGACATCATTTACCTCGATTTTCAAAAGGCCTTTGACAAGGTGCCACATGAAAGGCTGCTTAGGAAGCTGTGGAACCACGGGGTGGGCGGGGATGTACACAGATGGATCAAGCACTGGCTGTCAGGTAGACTACAGAGGGTCGGAGTAAAGGGCCAATATTCTGACTGGCGGGGAGTCACGAGCGGTGTGCCGCAGGGATCGGTGCTGGGGCCGCTACTCTTCAACATATTTATCAATGACCTGGAAACGGAGGCAAAGTGTGAGGTTATAAAATTTGCAGACGATACCAAGCTCTGCGCCAGAGTTAGGACCAGGGAGGAGTGTGAGGAACTGCAAAGGGACCTCGATAAGCTGGAGGACTGGGCAAACAAATGGCAAATGCGCTTTAACGTAGATAAATGCAAGGTCATGCACATAGGGAAAAAGAACCCGTTGTTCGAGTATAAAATGGGGGGGAGATTGCTGGAAGACACCGGACTTGAGAGAGACTTGGGTGTGCTAGTGGATCCATCCATGAAATCATCCGCACAGTGTGCAGCAGCCTCGAAGAAAGCCAACAGGATGCTGGGCATCATCAAGAGGGGCATATCAACCAGGACACGGGAAGTCATCATGCCGCTGTATCGAGCGATGGTGCGCCCACATCTGGAATACTGCGTTCAATATTGGTCGCCGCACCTCAAGAAGGACATGGCAGTTCTTGAGAGAGTCCAAAGGAGGGCAACGAAACTGGTAAGAGGGCTGGAAAACTGCCCATATGCTGAGAGGCTGGATAAACTGGGGCTCTTCTCTCTGGAAAAGAGGAGGCTCAGGGGGGATATGATAGAGACCTTCAAAATACTTAGGGGCATAGAGAGGGTGGACAGGGACAGGTTCTTCAGACTAAAAGGGACGACAGGTACGAGGGGGCACTCAGAGAAACTGAAGGGAGATAGGTTCAAATCAAATGCAAGGAAGTTTTTCTTCACCCAAAGGGTCGTGGACAAATGGAATGCGCTCCCGGAGGAAGTGATCCGGCAGAGTACAGTACAGGGATTCAAACAGGGATTGGACAGATTCCTGAGGGAAAAGGGGATCGTGGGGTACTGAGGGAGGTGGTGGGGTGTTGCATAAGTATAGACAGCTCACCAGGTCGTGCAGGTGCAAGGCCGGAGGGTTAGGACATTGATGGGAAGATAGGACTTCGATGAGAAACCTAGGGGGCAAGGGGGCCCCTTCTGGTGATTAAGGCAGGTCATGACCTGTTGGGCCGCCGCGGGGGCAGACTGCTGGGCGGGATGGACCTCTGGTCTGACCCAGCAGAGGCACTGCTTATGTTATGTTCTTATGTTATGTTATGTCGGCTTTGACATCCCTAACTAACACTGACATCTTGAGCCAAGAAGACTTAGCCACAGTTTTAAGCTAAGTATAAAAATATAAATAGATGAAAAGTTTGAAAAAATATTGAAAAATTAAGCTCTATGAAAAATACTATAAGACCCAGTGACGAGCTGACACGTAAAGCTCAGGACAATGAAATGTTTGAGTCCTGAGTGGTGCCACTGAGGGTCTGATAAAGTGCAAATACGGTTGCTTATACAGCTGGAAAGAAATTGTTTTCTAGCTATAATGGAGTCAAATTAATCCAGAACATTTTAGCTACCATAATTCCTAAAAAAAAAACCCTTAACCATAACAATTACAATTTTAAAATTAAACCTTCTTAACCACTGCATTTGCCATTAAATTAAATTAAAATTGTAAAATGAATTAATAAGTAATTTTTACCACCTAATGACATAAAACATTTTGCAAGCAATTTCAATATAAATGTACCCAAGGCTAGGACTCTAGGGGCTCCTTTTATCAAGCCGCGCTAGTGGTTTAACGTGCGCTAAACCGCCGGCCACGCTAGCCTCTACCGCCTCCTCTTGAGCAGGCAGTAGTTTTTGGTCAGCGCAGGGGTTAATGCGTGATGAAAAGTCGTGCGCGTTAATCCTGCTAGCGCGGCTTGATAAAAGGAGCCCTAGGTCTATATGCCAAAAGTCCTTCCTGCGTTTCTGTGTTACTTGAGATATATCGGGAAACAAACGTACTGTTGAACCTAGAAATTGCTCATTGATATGTCTGAAATAGGTCCGAAGAATTAAGTCCCTATCAAATTCCAAAGCAAATGTCACGATGAGGGTAGTCCTCTCTGTAATTACTTCCAAAGAATTTTCCAGAAATTTTGAAAGATTCATCTCAGCATCAACCCCTCCAGCCATATCAATAGGAGTTGAATTTCTTATTTTATTCCCAATAGAGATATACTGAGCTCTCAATATTGGAGGTAAATTCTCCACAGAAATTAATATCTCTCTCATATATCTCCGTACCATTTCAACAGCTGATACAATTGGGGAGTTTGGAAAATTTAAGATTCTCTAATTATTTCTCCTTTGTTTTTCTGGATAAAAGACCTCTCAATAACTTTAGGGCTCCTTTCACTAAGGTGCGCTAGCGTTTTTAGAGCACGCGGGATTTTAACGGGCGCTAAACCCGCGCTACGCTTCTAGAACTAACGCCAGCTCAATGCTAGCGTTAAGGTCTAGCATGGGGGGCAATTCAGCGCGCGCTATTCTGTGCGTTAAAGCCCTAACGCACCTTTGTAAAAGGAGCCCTTAGTTTCTAAAGTCCTAATTTGATTAATCTGCTCTTCATGTTTTTGGATAGTCTCACCGTGTTCTCTCAGCAATTCACCTTGAGTAGTCACCAGGGAGTTGATAGAAACACAGTCATTCCGTAGTGTACTCACAGCCTTCCTCAGATTGGAGTCCACAATTTCGATAGCCTTCCATAGGGGTGTCCAAATTGACTACTGGAGGCTTCACTAAAACTCCAAATTGTATGTCTTCTCTCTGGATGGCTGAGGTTTCTGTAGCCCCGATATCAGGACTTCAGCAGGTCCAATCTCTCCCAACAACTTCTCTCCCGCTCTTCCTCCAAGAGTTAACGCCAGTCCCCCATCTCAGGGGGAATTAGCACTCTCTGTGCCTGCCAGACTTTCCCTTCCAGGTTGGAGCGGAGCCTGCCCCTGAAACAGGCTCAGAGAAACCCATTCTAAACTAAGGTCCACTGTTGGTTCAGGCATCCCTCCCAAAGCCAATGATTTCTCTGTTGCATGGCATGAAGTTACATCCAGGATGGTTGTCTGCAGCAGTCGCCGCAGGTTCCTGGTCACTGGAGGACCTGACCAGGTACTCCCTTTTTGTTTCTCCACTATTGAAGAGGAAGAAAAACACTCAAAAGTAAGTGTCTGTTAGGATTTCATCCTCAGAGATGCTCTGTGCACATGTCTGCCCCTGACGCCATCTTGGTCTCCTCCTGATCTCAGTGTTTAACCAGACCAAGCTGCAATATTACTGATATCTTCTGACTGGGTCTGCAGACATTGATCACGGGAGGCTCTGTCTAAAACACTTGACTTCCCTACAGCAAAAAATACTTTATCATTTGCATTGTTATTATCATCTATATTAGAAGCAGTGTGGTCTAATCCAGTGTTCTTCAATCTTTTTACACTTATGGACCGGTGGAAATAAAAGAATTATTTTGTAGGCCGGCACCAGTCCGCGGTTGAAGAACACAGGGATAAGTTGTGGGCCAGACCCCGCCATCTCTGCCCAATCTCCGCCCCAGACCCTGCCCCATAATAGCACTAATTGTAACACTATTTTTTCCATTCATTTTTCATATACACACACACACAATATAATCTTATTAACACATAATGGTAATGGTTAACCACAAAATTAAACTACACAAAGCACACTGTATGCTTCTCAACATTCATTCCTACCAGAACACAGATAACCCCTATGCAAATATGGAACCAAAAACTAAAAGTACTATTATATACAAACAAACCCTAAGATGCAAGACTCTGCATGCAGTACAATCCCAGAGTAAAAGAAACAAATGCATTTCTTCCTGAACAGTGCAAAATACAGACAGCAGATATAAATTCTCAAAATTGACACAATGTAATCACTAAATTCAAAAATAACATCATTCCCCCTATCATTGTTGTCTCCCTCCCTCCATGCTGTGTCTCACCTTCTGGCCTGCTCCCGCCTGGCTGTTTTATGTCAGCCCCGATGTTATCTTCGGGCCGGCTCCCTCTTCCTTACTGACGCAGTGCACGATGCCGTGGGCAGTGGATCCTCGTTCATCCCGCATCTCATCTGGAAGCTTTCCCTCTGATGTTGTGATGTCAGAGAGAAGGCTTCCGGTTCAGGCGCAGGCTCAATCATCTCTTTGTGCTCTGCTACACTCACCCCCTTCTTTCTTTCCCCTCTTGCTCCTTAAATACCCCTTTCTCTCTCTCTCTCTCTCTCTCTCTCTGCCTCCCACCTGACCAGGCATGACTTAATGGGTGAAAAGAATGCTCCCTAATTTTACCTGTACTTATATTTGGTTCTTCAATATGTGTCTCCGATGATGTCATCAGGGACGTGCCAGAGTAAATCAGGGCAGTAGAAGGCCCCGAAGCAGCGTGTGTAGAGTGCTGCACACGCTGCTGGAATCAGCAGCTTTGTCGGGACAGCAGGAAGGGAAGTGGGAGTAAGTGAAATGCTTCTGCTGCACAGGGAAGTGGTGTGGGGGGGAGGGAATGCTGCTGCTGCACAGGGAAGTGGGGGGAGGGAATCGAAATGCTGCTGTACAGGGAAGTAGGGGGGGGGGAATGCTGCTGCACAGGGAAGTGGGGGTGAAAGAAAGACAGACAGCTGGCACCCGTTAATGTAATGGGCTAAAATACTAGTTTTGAATATTAATTCATTCTACAATTATGAATAGCATTGACTATTGCAACTCTGCTTAAAGGGATTTAGTTGATTGATTTAAGACACCTTCAAATTATTCACATCACAGCAGTGAAATTAATTAAAGGTGCCAAAAAAGGGTCCTTGTCACTCCATTATTAATAGAACATCAAATTCCATTTGCCATAGAATTACATTTAAAATTCTAGTTCTCGTACATAACATTTATCATTCAGGTATATCCTTTTTTTTATTGTGCTCTCTTATTCTCAGCATTAGGAGTCAGCAGAATTTTACAAAGATGTGGTAAATGCGCTGGAGTCCGTTCAATTTCTGTGGTCTTTGCTGCATTTATTGCAACAGCATTGCTACTGTGGTTTTGTAAAAGACCCCACTTAGTAGTACCATCTTTTAGATTTTATTTGGATCTATAACTGCCTTTTCATGCAGAGATTCATCCAAAGTGGTTTTACAATACATTGACTAGTAACCAGGCATTCTTAAGCATTTTCCCTATCTGTCCTGGTAGGCTCACAATCTGAGGTGCCTGGGGCAATGGAAGTGCTAAGTGACTTGCCTAGGGTCACAAGGAGCAGGCTGGGATTGAGCTCACAACTTCAGGGTGCTGAGGCAGAAGCTCTAACCACTAGGCCACTTCCTCCACTCCTCCAAGTATAATTCTATTCTCAGTGTAGTACGTCCTTCCCTCTAGTACTCTGCTTTAATGTTAACGGATGGAACTATTCTATCAAAATTTTAGGCAAGGATCTTAAGACCTTCGTATTTAGAGATGCCTTTGGGACTTAATTGATTTTTAAGTTCTCTTTTCCTTTTATTGCAGCTAAATTTTGGAATGATCTTCCTGGAGACCTTTGATTCTGGAAACACCTTAAAATCTGGTTGTTTCAGAAATATTTATCATGAGGAGTGGCCTAGTGGCTAGAGCAACTGCCTCCGCATCCTGAGGTTGTGAGTTAAATTCCCACTGCAGTTCCTTGTGACTCTGGGCAAGTCACTTAACACATCATTGCCTCAAGTACAAAATAAGTACCTGTCTAAGATATGTAAACCACTTTGATTGTAACCACACCTAAAAGCAGTATATGCATCCCATCCCCTTTCCCCTTAGGGCTCCTTTTACTAAGCTGCGCTAGCGTTTTTAGCGCACGCTGAAGATTAGCGCGCGCTAATCCCCGCACTATGCGGAAAATACTAACGCCAGCTCTATGGAGGAGTTAGCATGTAGCGCGCGCTAAAACCGCTAGCCCAGCTTAGTAAAAGGAGCCCATAATATAAGAAAAATTTATTATACTGTAAGACTTTTGTGCTTTTAATTTGATTGCATTTTTTTATAATTCTCTGGGTATTGTTATCTACATTGTACTGCATTAATATCAGTATAATTATGGTATGACAGCAGTGGGGTATGGTGGATTGGAGCAGGGCATGCGACACGGGCTCTGCTTTGTTTCATTTCTTTTTCCTACTAATGGGTTGGATTTTCTGTTTCTCTCTTTATTTTATCTACTTACTAATGCATTTCTAATAATTATTGTAAACCACTCCACTGGAATTTTAAATAAACCATAACTGCAAAAGGCATTCAAATGAATAATTACAGGTTCCTTCTCCTCCTACCTCCATGATGATGATAACCTAATCTCTCTTTTTCTTCCTTCAGGACCTGTGAAGATGTTGTGCCAGCAGAAGGGAGGGGACAGATGGAAGTTTATATGAGAAATGTGGCATCCTGCTGCTTCTCAGAGGCCAGGGTACGCCAAGGTTTCCAATGTTTTGAAAGCAAAAATCTGCCACCTGTCTTACCCATGCTCTGCTCTTTGCTCTTCCCCCACAAATAATTGCAGCTACCAAGTACCTATACTTGTTAAAGCTACAATGAGGGCTGAGGGTGGGGGTAGGAGAGTACAGTACTCCCCCGAAATTCACAGGGTTTCTGTTCCAGGAAACCCTGTGAATTTTGAAAAACCGCAAATGAGATTTATCACCTGTCACAAGGCAGGGGAGGCAGGAGAGGGCAGCTGGAGAGGCAGGAGAGGGAAGCTGGAGCGCTGGCAGGTGAAGAAAACCACTTGCGGTCTGCTCCGACCGCCTCTTCCTGTAGTAAAGTCGGGCTACACCAATCAGGAGCTGCTTTGACACGCAGCTCCTGATTGGTGTAGTCCGACTTTACTACAGGAAGAGGCGGTCGGAGCAGACCGCGAAGGAGTGAGTCTGCGATTCACGAACCGCGAATTTGCGGGGGAACACTGTACATGAGGCTGCATCCTTCAGCCCCCATTGAGCCACAGTCCTCCAACACACATATGCTTCCCCCATATGGTATTAAAGGTAAACAAATTCTTTGTCAGACTGGGATACAAAACAGGGGCGAGTATTGCTTTCAATTTGGCAGCCTTTTCTGGACACCATGACTCCACATGCACGCAGCCATATTTCCTTGGTAGCCCCTAAGTTGAGTTTTCGTGCTTTTTCATGCATTCCTTAAGTGGGAGGGTGGGGGGGGGGGAGGAAGTTGGGGGATTGATTGGATGTTAAATTTCTTAGTGGACAATGGAATACTGTTTTAACCTGTTTATAGCTCTTTGACTATGGCAACTTATTTTTGCAGAATTACATTGTTGTATCTGCTCATATTGGAAAATGTAATAAATGTAATTAAAATAAATAAATAAAGGTAAACAAATCCTGCATCCATAACCCCCCCAGTGGTGTAGCAAGGGTGACCGGTGCCAGGGGTGGTGGTGCCCCCTTCTGCCCTCTTCCTCGCCCCACCTGCCGCGCATGAATGTGCGCTACCTTTTTTTAAATTTAGTGCGAGCAGCGATGAACTTTTCCAGATAATTTAGCCTGCCTTCCTAGTTCTGCGATCTTTCGTAATTTATGAAAGTTAACCTCTTTTTCCCTGCCTTCTCAGCTACTACTTTTGAGAACCAAAGCAGCCTTCTTTTCCTCTTACTTTTACTTACCGTAATTTCCTTACCAAATGGCCTGTTGCCCTTACAGTAGCTCCTTTAAGTTTTGCCCACTACTTTTCTATTTCTTCCAGAAGTTCCAAACCAGACAACTCCTTGACATAATCCTCCATCTGAACAAAGTTAGTTTTTTTAAAAAGTCTAGAACCTTTGTTTTGAAAGAGCCCTCTCTACACCTATTTTAATATTAAACTGCACCATTTGGTGATCACTGGATGCCAGATGATCACCCACTATAACATCAGAAACACTTTCCTAATTTGCAAGTGCCAAGTACAGTATGGCCCCATTCTGCATGAGTTCCATTACCAACTGCTAGAACAGTTCTTCTTGTAGAGAATCCAGGATCTCCCTACTTCTTGGAGACCCCCCAAATAGGGATACTCCAATCAACATCTGGCATATTAAAATCACCAATTAGTAGTACTTCCCCTTTTACAGCTATGGCTTGAATGTCTTCTATAAATCTCTGTCCACTTTTTCTGTCTGTGAAGGACGCCTGTATATCACACCAATTTCCATTCCCTCATTTCAGATTGACCCACAGTGCCTCTTCCTTACCCTGTAGATCCTGCAATTGTGTGGCTTTAATATGATCTTTAATATATAATTCCACTCCTTCTCCTTATCTTCCTACCCTGTCTTTTCTGAACAGATTATAGCCTGGTGTAACTACATCCCAGTCATGGTTCTCCAAGAATCATATCCCCATGATCACCACTATATCCAACTCATCTTCTAGATCCATCACATCTTCTAGATCCAGAATTTTGTTTCCCATACTTCGAGCATTATTATATACTGCTTTTCAGACATTGCCTCCTTTTCCCATTCGTGTAGAGGTATTCAGTGATTTACTTACCTGAGGGCTTATACTCACCTGGGGGCTTTGATCATCCTGCACAATCACTTCTAGTTTAAAGCCCTCTTCAGTAGATTAGCCAGCCTGCCGCCAAAGACACTTCTTCCCTTCTTTGATAGATATATACCATCCCTGCTCAGCAGCACTTAGAAAATCATCCCATGGTCCAGGAAGCCAAAACACTCTTGATGACACCATCCATGTAGCCATATATTCATCTCTAGGATGCGTGCTTCTCTAATCTGGCCCTTACCTCAACAGGAGGATGGACGAGAATACCACCTGTGCACCTGACTGCTTCACCTTCTCTCTCAGAGCTATGAAATCACTTTTGATACATTCACAGGGGTACCTGGCAGTATCATTAGTGCCAACATGGATGGGCAGCATCGGATAATAGTCATCAGGTTTGATGAGTCTTGGCAATCTCTCTGTAATATCTTGGATTTTGGCACCAGGCAGACAGCATACCTCCCGGGACATCTTGACTGGTCTGCAGATGGATGATTCTGTACCCCTCAGAAGGAAATTACCAACCACCACTACCTTACACTTCCTAGCGATCATGGATCCAGCAATTTTTGGGATTTCAAACTTGGTCCTAACTCTCCCTGGGATGCTCTCATCTCCTCAACTTCCAGGGCAGCATACCGGTTCTTCAGTTCAAGGGTGGGTGGAGTCACAGTCTTGCAGGGTTCCATAATCTGAGTCCAGCTGTCTTCTCTCAGCACAGTCTCTTCTTCCTCACTGCTGGAAATCTTTTGACACCTCATTAACTATTTCATTGATGTACCTCTCATTCTTACAGATGCTTCTCAGTCATGCCACCTCCTCTCTCAGTTCCTTTACTTCCTTCATGAGGGACTGAAGCTGAATAAAGCTTACACATGGAACCACTCCCTCTGCCTGGGTAACATTTTCTGTCTGCACAGAGACAGAAGCTGTAACCTGAGCAGCAGAGGTATTTAATGATTCACTTAGCTGAAAGCTTATACTTACTTGGGGGATTTGATCATCCTGCCTCAATAATTCTAGTTTAAAACCCTCTTCAGTAGGTTAGCCAGTCTGCTGCTGAAGACACTTATTCCCTTCTTGGATAGATGCACACCATCTCTGCTCAACAACCCTTGGAAAATCATCCTGTGGTCTGGGAAATCAAATGCTCTTGACACCATCTGTGCAGCCTTGCATTCATCTCCAGGATGCAAGATTGTCTACCTTGGTCTTTACCCTTGACAGGAAGGTACACCACCTGTGTATCTGACAGCTTCACCTTCTCTCCCAGAGCTACAAAGTCACTTTTGATATTTTTGGAGGAGTAGCGTTTGATATGTTTGGAGGAGTACCTAGCAGTATCATTAGTGCCAACATGGATGAGCAGCATCAGATAATAGTCATTAAGTTTGAAGAGTTTCAGCAAGCTCTCCATTACATCTTGAATTTTGGCACCGGACAGACAGCATATCTTCCAGGATATCATATTTGATCTGCAGATGGATGCCTCTGTACCCTTCAGAAGGCAATTGCCAACCATCACTATCTTTCGCCTCCTAGTGGTCATGGATCAAGCAACTTTGGGGAATTCGAGCTTTGGTCCTTCCTCACCCTGGGATGCTCTCATCTTCTCCACTTCTAGGGCTGCATCCTGGTTTTTCAGTTCAAGGATAGGTAGAATCACAGTATTGATCCTACAAAGTCCCATAACCTGAGTCTAGTGTCCTTCCTCAGCATGGCCTCTTCTTCCTCACTGCTTTGATGCCTCATGAAGCATTTCATCAATGTATCTCTCGCTCTCATGGATGCTTCTCAGTCTTGCCACCTCCTCTTTCAGTTCCTTCACTTCCTTCATGAGGAATTCAAGCTGAAGACATTGTGCATATGGAACCACCCCTTCTGCTTGGGTGACATTTTTTTGTCTGCACAGAGACAGAAGCTTTGGTGACATGATGTTTTCCAGTCATACTGTGTTTGAAGAAGTACTTGCACCTTATCCCAAGTCTGAATGACAGCAGGTAAGATATTCCAATGAAAATTTTCTTCCCCTTAGCTGGTCCTTACTGATCACCTCTTTAGGTACAGTAGGTATTTTCCTGTCCCAGATGGCTTGCATTCTGGATCAATGAAGGGTTAAATGGTTAAACGGGGACAGAAGGCACATTAGTGGACTTGAACTCTGGTCTCTCTAGTTCATAGATTGTTCCTCTAAACACTAGACTAGTCCTCCACTCCTAATCACTAAATAGAAAATTTTTTTTTCTTCCATTATTGTCTGGTTCTTTTATTTGTTTTAATTGTAATAATTTCTGCTTTCCTCAGTCTTTTATTTACCCTTTTGCCAAGTTTTCTTGTCCATTTGACATTTCTTCTCTCTTCATGTTCATTATCCATCTTCTACATATGCCTATCCTTCCCCCATTTTCAGCATCTCCCTTCTCTGTGGCCCTATTTTTCAGCATCTCCTAGACCAGGGGTAGGCAATTCCGGTCCTCGAGAGCCATACACAGGTCAGGTTTTCAGGCTATCCACAATGAATATATATGAGATGGATTTGCATGCACTACCTCCTTGAGATGCAAATCTATCTCATGCATATTTATTGTGGATATCCTGATAACCTGACCTACCTGTGGCTCTCGAGGACTGGAATTGCCTACCTCTCCCTCTTTCTTCCTCTTCCCTACATGGATCCAGCACCTCTCTCCCTCTCTCCTCTCCTCCCATAGGACCAGCATCTTTCCTCTTCCTTGCTCCCTCCAAGGGTCCAGCACTTCCCCCACCTCTCTCTCTCATGCTGACAGTCTAGCTCATCTCCCTATTCCTCCCTCCACAGCCCCTATTCCTCCCTCTACAGCACTTCAATCTATCCTTCTTTGCCAGCACCAGTAGTAATAAACACCAGCACTGCCAGCAAAGTCAAGATTTACGGACTATGGAGGCGCAAAAGGTGCTGGACCATAGGTCAGGGGACAGGAGAGATGCCAGACCAATTGGGGAAGGTGCAGGAAAGAAAGAGGAGAGAGAGAGAGGGAGAGATAGAGATGCTGCTCTAAAATTTTTCAAAAAAGAACCCCCCCTCCAAAACAAACCATCATAATTTCACAGAAAATCCAGAAATTCACTGAGTGCTAGATTCACAAAACTACATGGTAAAAACCGATGGGCTGCTGTCGCAGCCATTATTGTAGCGATTTCAAAAAGGCAAGTCATTCTCAAAACAATGCACATGCAAATGAGGTTGGCGGAGAGTAGCGAAGGTTCGCTAAATTTACATGAGATGAGTCACTGGTCATAGTGATCAGCAAATGCACAGAATACACCACGAAAGAGGTGTAAATGTGCATGTATTGTACAGAACACTCTAAGAACACATAGTAGAAACAATAACTCTTCCTTATTACAGCTCTGTCTTCTTATTTCATACTCTGTCTTGCTAATAACTTTAAGACGAATCTAAAGACATTTCTCTTCCGTGATGCCTTTGAGACCTAACTGTCCTTTTAAGGGCAATTGAGTGAAATTACTACTAAGCTTACAGCAGCCTTTTACCCTATGTTTTTGTCTGTCTGTGTTTTTAAAAGTTTTTATAGTTATAGTTTGACGTAGTGTCATTTTAAATTTTTATTTTACCTAAAGTTTGTCCTTTGTTTTTACAAATTTGTACACCGCCTAGAAGACTGATTGGGCGGGATAAGAAATTTTAAATAAACTTGAAACTTGATTAAGTGTGTCAGCTAAAGCAGTGTTTCTCAAGTCGGTCCGGAAGTACCCCTTTGCCAGTCAGGCTTTCAGGATCTCCACAATGAATATGCATAGAAAAGATTTGCATACAAATATCTGATTTTTCTTTTTGAGGAGAAATAAGGAAACACCTAAACGTCTAGAAGAGTTTTTTTCTCTCCCTTTTTAGATTTATCTTGGGTAATTATAAAGTCTATATTTTTTCCTAGGTTTGGGGAATTACTGTTCTTGTTTTCCTGTATTAAAATTTTGTTTTTTAAAGTAGTTAGCCCTCCCATAATGTAGGCTAGAAGGAAGTAGTTTATGATGTAAAGATTTTTTCGTTATTTACTTTATTGGATTGTAAAATTCCACTCCTAAATGGTTCTGGATGTAGAACTGCTGTAAAAAATGACACAAAAAAAAATTTGCATACAGCAGAGGCAATGTATGCAAACCAATCTCATGCCTGCTCAAATGACGGTGTTTTTGAACTGGTTGGCTGAGCAGCAGAAGTCCTGTTGGTAGTGTTGCCATTAGGGTACCTGTGGCAGAACAAGTTGTTTGATAATTATTTATTTGATAAAGATGATAAGAATTTATTGCAGAAAGAGTGGCTTGAATAAATTGCCATGCTGTAAACCATTTAACTGTTTCAACTCCTGAAGAAGCACTGTAAAACACAGAATCTGTGTCGTACTGAACGAGGCAGAGCTGGGGGGGGGGGGAAGGTTTACGCAAGAAAGATTATGCATAACAATTTGGAGGCATCAATGAAGTGACGTTGGAGGTGATAAGTTTGTACAGCCATCTGTTTACATTATGGAGGGGCTGCAGAATGTTTGGGACAGAGGCAATTTGGCTGATATGAAAGAAAGACATTTACCATGTTTAAGCCAATCTGTGTGCAACATACAAGAAATTTTTATGTTTTAATCTATTTTTGAGATAGTGGGCACATGAAATTTGATTATAATATAATATATAATGTATCATCAAAGCAATTTGACATGAATGTAAGGATATATGTAGGGTTGTTTTTTTTTTAAGGGGTGGATAATGCCCATTCATTGTGGATATCCTGAAAACTTGACTGGCAAAGGGGTATTCCAGGACTGACTTAAATTCTGAGCTTAAGAACATTAAACTCAACTGTCTTTTTTTTAATGGGAACTTTATACTGTTGGCAGTTACTTATTTCAGTTTTATAGGATCACTCTCTAAAGGTAGCCTGGTATTCTCTAACACTAATTGGTCACGAGCTTGGTCTCTGATAATGTTTGTGATATAGTGAAAGCCTTGGTTATGTTCTCCACAAAAATCTCACCTGTCTCCTTCCAGCTTTCAGCCCCAGATCTGGACTTTATGTCGGTGATGTCCTTATGAGAAACCAAAAACAGCACGACTTCCCCTTTCTCATTTTTTATTGGAACAACATCCAAAAGGCACCAGAAAGGCACTCCTAGGACAAAGAAAGCATAAGGCACTGGTCAGATTGATGTCTGAGAGAGAAAGCAAGAGAGCCAAAGACAGGGCAAGGTCAGTCTTTAATCCTTAGGTTGCATGGAAACACTGGACCTCCTCCTCAGCAAACAAAGTGATCACATCTGAGAAAGGGACGTGTGGTCTGGAAAGATCATGCATAGAATCATTGGATAATTATGGTGATGAGTTAATACAAGGCATCACAGTATTTGGAAGCTAAACACAGAATTTGATCTTCCTCTTCACTCAATATCTATATTTACAATTGAGTAGGTGTTATCAAATCCAGTGCCTGAGAACCTATTAGAAGAGGTATATTTCCATGCCATATCAAAATGCATTAACTTCCATGTACAGAAGGAAAACACTTACAGCTTTCATTAACAAATGAAATAATGAATTACAGTTTAGTTGGATGTGGAAGACTGAGAGAAGCTCACAATTTCAGTATATAAGATATCTATATGTAGTTTGGAACACTAGCGGCATGGGAGCAGTCTGTCCAGGTACAGGGAGTTGGGGTGTGCAGGAGAGATTGTGGGCCTGTGGTCTACCTGCATGCAGCTGTCAGTTTCACTGGCCCTGCCCCCTCTGACATCAACTTCCTGTTTTGAGGTGGGGGACCGGCGGAGATAACAGCCAAGTGCAGGTGGATCATGGCCCTGTGACCACTCTACAAACCCTCCCACTGCCTGAAGGAGGGGGGATGCTCAGGCCAGAAGAGGGGTGCTCTGCCCCAGGTTCCCATCCTGCTAGGTACACCACTAATTTGGAATAGTTCCGTGCACATACAGATATCCTATGCTATTTTACAGCGTTTGCTCTCCTAGACCACTTTGCACTAGAGGAATACAGATTGAACAGACTTTATTCCCACGTTCTGACACTGCAAGTACTTTCATTATTGTTGGTACAGATTTTACTTGAACTCTATAATTGTGTCTACTAGAACACTGTGGCCTTGTAGACATTCACCTAACTAGGAGAAGATGTTGCAGCTCTTTATTCATGTGATCAAACTAACTACTGCCACTGGGGCTTGTGATCATCTGAGAAGCTGAAAGTTATGCTGTCAGTAGTTTCACTGCCAGCAGGGTCTCCCAAGGCAGACAAGTTTCAGTGGAGATGCCAGACTAACGATATACCACCTATCTCTGGGCATCAGCAGATGGGCAGTGTTGGAGGCGGAGGATTGCATTTGATTCAACAACGGCAACAACATCTAATTTATGCTGTGCAGAAGAAAGGTCCGGCAATCTATTTCTGTATTCTACCAAGAAAACTTGCTGCTGCTGATGAGCTATAATGTATAGCTGAATCAATGTATAGTGCTGGAAGATGGTCCCCTAGGTCAGAAGGCACTCACCATAGTACTAGGGAAGAGCTGATCATTACCCAGAGTATGCCCAGTGTTTGTGAAGCTTATGGATCAAAGGCGCCAGGTCGACCAGATGCTGATGTTGCTGGACAGAAAAGGGAGATCATAAGCTGTAAAGATATTCTTAACAAAGGAACATGGAACGTGCGAAGTATGAACCAAGGAAAATTGGAAATTGTTAAAGATCAAACGGGAAAAAACAAAATTGATTTGATAGGGATTTGTGAACTCAAATGGACAGGACAGAACCATTTTCAGTCAAACGACCATTGGATCTGCTACTCTGATCATGAAACACACAGGAAAAATGACGTGGCATTCATCCTCAACAATAAGCTTTCAAAAACAGTACTAAAGTACAATGTTATCAGTGATAGAGTCATATCAATCCATCTACAGGGAAAGTCGATCAATATCACCTTGATCCAAGTATATGCTCCAACGACAGACACGGAAGATGAGGTTATAGAGGTTTTCTACAAACAACTTCAAAATGAAATAGATCCAATGCCAAAATAAGATCTACTGATCATTATTGGAGATTTCAATGTATAAGTAGGAAGTACACCTGAAGAAGCAGTGGTTGGAAAGCACAGCATAGGAGAAAGAAATGATAACTTAGTATAGTTTTGTAAAACAAATCAACTGTCAATCATAAGTACACATTTCCAACACCATAAATGTCATCAGTACACTTGGACTTTTCCAAATGACATATATCATAATCAAATTGATTACATCTGTATAGGACAGAGATGGAAATCTGCAGTTTTGACTGCAAGAACTAAACCAGGAGCTAATTGTGCAAGCTACCATGAGCTTTTGACATGCAAGATCAAAGTAAAGCTTCACAGGATCATTAAAGACCTCCCACAATATGACATATTTTTTGTCACGTTGGTTTAGTTATATTCGTGATATTTATATGTTCTAGAAGACTTACTAATGTATGGAACAGGAGAACCAAATTCGCAAATTCAAATGGAGTGGAAATGTCCTAAATAGACTGGTGGACACAATTTATTGCATAAATGTCCTTTCATTTATTCAATAATTCAATGATTCGACATGTACATGTTTCAGTCGAAATGGCCTGCTTCAGGAGTCTTGAAAATCTTCAGCGCAATATTAAATGATGTATCGACTGATATTCAAATTTCCAAGTTGCTAACATGGTATTTGAGTCTGCTAAAAGAAATTATAGGAGTCATAAGTTGTCCTGGGCGTTCATGATTGGACTGAAAGATATACTTACATATAATTTTTATGTATTTATGGTGTATGTTTACTTATATTTATATATATATATATATATTTTACTAATATGCTCAATTTGTAGACTCTTGAAAAAGGCACTTACGTGCCAAAACACTGGCCAGACCCAATAAAGGTTCCATTTGATGATATATTCCTGATTTGTGGCTTCTCTTCCTCATGACTCTTGTGCTTGGATCGAAAATATTCCATCAGATTATTGGATAAAACTAGACAACAGATTTGTCTGTCATTTTATAGGAGATAGAGAGCCCAAAGAGTTAAGAAATGACATCAAAACCATAATTAGTGATGAAGCTAAAAAAAACATTCCAGAAGAGAAAGAAAGCCAAGAAAGCAAGCCTTGGATCTCAGAAAAACCTGGAAAAGTAGCAGAACAAAGAATACAAGCAAAAATTTCCAGTGATAGAGAAAAAGTATCACACATGAACTGAGTGTTTCAACGTTAAGTTCGGTAAGACAAAGAATGAAATCCAAAGGTTATTTTTCAGAAAATTGAATCAGAACATGTAAATGGAAAAACCATATTAACATATCAGGAGTTTAAGAGATTGCAGTAGAAATTCTAGCCTTGATTGGGGATACTTAAATGTGCCAATGGAATATTATTTAATAATCCAGAAAGCATTAAAAAGAGATGGAAAGTATATATGGAAAATCTATATAAAAAAGATAACTTTGGGGAAATTGAACTGGAAACTGATGCCGAAGAAGAACCAGATATTTTAAAAGACGAAGTCATAGCAGCAATTAAAGCTTTATAAAAAAAACAAGTCACCTGGTATCGATGGTATTCCAATTGAATAAATCAAAGGCTCAGAAGGTGCTATCATGGCCCTCATTTGACTGTCTCAACAGATTTGGAAGGAAAAAACGTGGCCAACCTATTGGAGAAGATCACTCTTCATATCTATACCGAAGAAAGGTGATGCCAAGGACTGTAACAACTACAAAATGATTGCATTAATTCCACATGCTAACAAAATATTCCTGAAAATAATACAACAAAGGCAACAATCGTACACTAAGCAAGAACTACCCGTAGTTCAGGCTGGTTTTAGAAAAGGTCGAGGAACAAGAGACAATATTGCCAATGTTAGATGGATATTGGAGAAGATCAAAGAATACCAAAAGCCCTTCTTCAAATACAGCAAAGCTTTTGACTGTGTGGATCACGATAAACTATGGAGAATTCTAGCACAAATGGGAATACCCAAACACATAACTCAGGTGATAAAGAGTCTCTACAAAAATCAAGAAGCTGCTATGAGAACAGAATATGACAACACTGATTGGTTTCCAACAAAACATGGCGTCAGGCAAAGATGCATCTTGTCACCTTACCTGTTCAACCTTTACAGCAAAGCCCTCTTCAGAAAAGCACATTTGGAAGAATAGAGCATTGGTTTAAAAACTGGTGGCCGAAATATAAACAACCTGTACTATGCAGATGATATAATACTCATCACCAGAAGCAAAGAAGACATGCTGTATCTATTGAGAAAAGTCAAAGCCGAAAGACATAACATGGGATTAGAACTTAACATAAACAAGACAAAGATCATGAACATGGAAAATTTTGAAGTTTTTGAGCTTGAAGGTGATAGAATATTAGTTGTAAATGATTTTAATCTTCTAGGCTCTTTTGTAAACAAAGCATCAACTAACAAGGAAGAAATACTCTGCAGAATAGCACTGAGTCGCTCTTAAATGAAGGCTCTTGACAAAGTATTCAGAGGCAAGGAAATAACACTCCAAATGAAGGTCAGACTTATCTATGCACTCATTTTCTCAGTGGTAAATTACAGATGCGAAAGCTGGACACTATGGAAACAAGACAGAAAGAAAATTGGCTCTTTTGAGTTTTAGTGCTGGAGAAGAATTTTATGTATGTCTTGGACTACCAGAAGAACTAACAAATCAATTCTGGAAGAGATCAAACTGGCTATGTCACTCAAAGCCCAATTGATGAAGTTACAACTGTCTTATTTTGGTCACACTGTCAGAAGAGAATGATTATTGGAGAAGGTAATGAGGGCAACCTGCAATCAGATGGCTGGATATGTTGAAAACAACCATGGGGATGATGCTGGAGGACCTTACTGGACTAGCACAAAACTGATCTCTTTTTAGATCTGTAATTCCATCAAGTTGATAGGACTCGAGAACAAGTCAATGGTACCTAACTAACTGACTAATTCTTTATTGTCTTTTTTCAATGACAAATAACAAAGACATTTCCAGTCCCTTCAGGACACAAACAATAGCTGAGACCCAATTAAGCGTATACATTAGTTTGACCAAAAACATCTAATGTACCCCATAACTTTTTAAAAATTATACGTAAGCATCGTTTTTTAACAGCAGCTACTTCTTCAGACTTCCCTACCAAAGAAACCGCATTCTTATCAGGCATGCACAGATAGAGCAGAACTGTTTTTGTTAAGATATATTTTTCATTGCTATCTCCATTAATACATCAAATAATTTAGCTTCTTCCCCTTACAACATAAAGGACAATGCCGTTGACCTTAAATGAACAATTTTATAAGTGAGCATAACTACTACTACTACTACTTATCACTTATATAGCGCTGAAGGGTGTACACAGCACTGTACATTCTGACATTTATAGACATTGATTGACATTTTAAATTTCCTTAAGTCTCCCCCAAACCAAATGCCAATATTGTTGTGTATTGCATATTTTTAGAAATTTATACCTACAATTTGGAAATCAGCTATCATCGGACCAATCCTGAAAAAGCCCATACTTGACCCAGCAACTTTAAGCCTTCCCTTCATATTCAAGATCATGGGAAAAAAATTGTACATAACCAACTCCTCTCCTACATAAACAAGAAGCCCTATCCACATACCAGTCAGGATTCAGAAAATACCACAGCACTGAAACTGTTCTGATGGATGTAATCGACGACTGCTGGAAATTCATGGACTGATGTACTACTAGTACTGCTCGGTCTCAGTGCAGTCTTCAACACTACTGACCATTTAGCCCTCATTACTCGACTCCAAGATATTGTACTAAGCTGGTTCAAATCCTTCCTAAGCAACAGGACCTAAAGGATACTGCTGGACTCCACCCTATTTAAACTGAAACCAAGAAAATACGGAGCCCCATAGGGAGCTCTCTTGTCCCCTTTCCTATTCAACCTCTATGTCAAACCTGTCCTAGATATAGCCCACAGACACCACATACATATCCACTTCTTTGAAGACAAAATCCAACTTTACCTTCCTCTGGGTAAGAGCCACGACGCCCAGATTGCAAGACTGCACAGCTGACTCATGGAACTAAAAAACTGGATGTCTACAAATAAACTTCAGCTAAATGCCTCAAAAACAGAACTCCTATGGATCTGCAAAGAACAGTGCTCTTACACTTGTCCCTCTCTCAACTGGGAAGCCACAACCATAATTGCAAAAGACCAAGCACGTAGCTTAGGTATACTTCTAGACACTAACCTTTCTGGTCACATTTCTCAAGTAGTCTTATCCTCATTCTACTATCTCAGACAGCTTAAGAAATAAGGAACTACTTCTCCGAAACTGACTTCCCCTAAATTCTCTATGAATTCATTCTATCCTGCATGGACTACTGTAATGCCTTATTCAACGGTATAAGAACAAAACAATCTCACAAGCACTGTCATCAGCCCATTGGCTCCCCATCACCAAACACTGTATTTTTAAGGGACTAATAACAGCATACAAATCCTTACACAGCATGGTACCAGCTACATAACAGACAAGCTTCCACAATACTTCCCAAACAGACCACTCCAGAAATTCAACTCCAAATACCCCCTGGCCGTGCCCTCTAACTCCAGTGTGCCAGACGCCGGTCCTACTCCCAATTTCTACCAAGCTACTGGAATCAACTGTCCCCCACATCAGATTCCTTGACAGACTTCTTAACTTTTAGGAGAGCAATAAAGGCCTATCTCTTCCTAAAAAAAAATCACTAGGTATTCAAACTCTATGTATGCAAACTTAGAAAACACCTAAGAATAACCAAATGGTATACTAAACTCTTCTCTACATGTATATCTACCTAAGAGAGTCCAACTATAATGTACAACCGCAAATTGTATCCTGTTTTTCTATGCATTATATATGTTAACATGTAACCCGTTCCGAGCTCATTGAGGAGGACAGGATATAAAATGAACCAAATAAATAAATACATTTATTGGAAAAGACATGTTGTTGAGACTGCTTTATTAGAAAGAGAATTTGGACATAAGGTGGACAAATATTCTCCAATCTCGGGCAGGTATAAATCCTGGAGAGAATGAGCACCTCCATGGTCTATCATACACTTTAACTCATTTTGGAGCCTTTTAACCAAAGCGCATTTGGGGCTCCTTTTACAAAGTCGCGCTAGGGCCTTAACAAGCAGAATAGCGCGGGCTAAATTGCCATGTGCGCCAGCCGCTACCGCCTGCTTTTGAGCAGGCGGTAGATTTTCGGCTAGCGTGTGCTATAGCACGTGCTAATCCAGTGCGTGCGTTAAAAACGCTAGCTCACCTTTGTAAAAGGAGCCCTTAGTTATGGGCTTAACACCAATTATTGTTTTTACCAAAGAATAGTGTATGACCTAACCAGTACTATAGGTTGTAAAGTCAAAAAGCACATAGCATTAACTTATCTTGTGCTTGGTAACGCTCTCTAATTTGCCAGAGCTGCATAAATTGGTGTTAAGATTCACATAATATTGAAAAATTTGTTGAATATGAGATTGAGTAGTATAATGCACAAGAAGGATTCAATTTTATAGTCCTCTCAACAGTGAAGGTTTTTGATCAATGATAGATACTCTCTACCACTGGAAAATCAAAGGAGAATAGTAATATGATCCTTGGGGTGGTATTCTGAGATTTTTCCTTCACCTAGGCATTGACAGTTTGCAGTTAACTGTGCTGACTAGAATGGTGGCCTGTATTTGTTATAAAACATTATATGGTCTTATTCCAAGTTATCTTTCAGATAATTTTGAACTAGTAGAAAACAGACGTTCTTCACGAAACACAACCTTATTTTTTCCCCCCTCAATAAAAGATTGTGTATACAAAAGATTTCTTAATAGAACCCTGTCCTTTCAGGCAGAACTTTGGACAAAAGTTTTAGTGGTTTGATCTTAAGTTTTTCTTCTTACTAGGCCTTTAGAAGATTGTTAAAAACTTATCTATTTGATAAATATGTATAATCTAGATAAGTTAATAATTTCTTAATGCTATATTTTATATATAATGTACACTTCCCCCTCCCCATTCGTGGTTTCGGCAACCGCGATTTCACATATTCGTGATTTTGGGGGGAGGGGGAAAAAAAGAAAAAAAACCCATAGTTTAGCCTTCCCCCCGGCGTCCTGGCCTTACCTGGTGGTCTAGAGGGCTTTCGGGGCAGGAGCAATCTTCCTACGCTCCTGCTCAGTGTAGATCGCTAATAGGAAATGGCTGTGGGGAATTCCTGTAGTCTCTTGAGACGACGACGGGAACTCTCCACAGCCATTTCCTATTGGCGATCTGCACGGGGCAGGAGCGTAGGAAGATCGCTCCTGCCCCGAAAGCCCGCTAGACCACCAGGTAAGGCCGGGATGCCGGGGGAAGGCGGGAGGAGCATTGTTAAACAATTAAGTTGTACAAGCTAATCGACTGTGCGCACAGCTCAAGGTGCTATATACAGAATTTAGGTGTATGTACAATTTGCTGCTTTGAAAGAGTGTGTGTTCTTTCAGAAACGTGAGCACTACTGATGACACATGAAAAAAAACCATTAATTTTTGTGTCTTCCTGCTCATTTTTATCTGTCAGTGACATGAAAAAACATACAATATGATGTCAACATTTCCTATGTTATTTCAATTGAAAGCATATTCTTATAAATGGGTGGGAGGGAGAAAGGAAGAGATCAGTTATCAGCCCTTGCTATAGAAGACTTTAGGCTCTGTGGAACTTACCACTCTTTCTATATAGAATAAGTTCAGCCTTGAACTCCTGCCTCTCATCCAGCGCCTTCTGAATCTGCAGCTGAAGCAGCTCATTGGTCTCAGGCCCATAGAGGAAGGTGCAAGCACAAGACCGTTGCATGACCTCTGCACGGGTGAAGCCAGTAAGGTCACAAAAGCCGTCTGAGCAGTAAACCACAGGGAATGTGTCCAGCACCTGAGCATTCCCCAGAACAAAGTTACTATCTGCAAACAGACAAAGAATGAGGGTCATGAAAGAATGTCTATCCAAGTAGAATGGGTAGCTGTGCCATGGAAAAAGAATTGCCAAGTAGGGAGACAAGGTGAGCATTTGTGGGAAGGTCCTTTATCTTTACAGGTAAGTTTAAGTTTCAAGTTTATTAGGATTTTATATACCGCCTATCAAGGTTATCTAAGCGGTTTTTACAATCAGGTACTCAAGCATTTTCCCTCTCTGTCCCGGTGGGCTCACAATCTATGTAATGTACCTGGTACAGAACTTTACGATATCTGGACTGTGGGAAGTGGTGAGATTTTTGTTGAGTCTTTCATATTAAAAAAACTATAACACTCCTGAGCAAGGGAGGCATCTCTGTATGTATTTGTGTAGGGGAGTATAAAGTCACCACCAACTTTTATCATTGGCTCTGGATTTCAGGCATACTGGATATATGGCATAAACTGAAAACATAAGTGGTAGAAATGAAGCCAGTTCAGGTTCATCCCAGTTCAATGCAGTAAGTGAGATCCAGATAAACCAATAACAAATGCCACTCTTGGACCTTAAAGTTTATTTAAGATATAGGGAAAAGAGTGTCTAATTTTATATTGCAGTCCAAAATATGCAACTTTTAAAAACACAAGAAAATGATTAAGGGACCTTCTGTGTGTACTAAGCTTTTCCCTTATTGACACAGAATGGGAGAAAATTCTTGTGCTGAAATTGAGGAAAATCCTTCACAGTAATAGAGTGGCACTCATGGAACTGGTTTAATTTGTGTGTGTGTGTGTGTGTGTGTGTGTGTTTGGGTCCACCAAATGACTTTTGCTTAGTGCCCTATCTGGACATTTGAGGGGTGTGGGTGTGGGTGGAGTAGGGTGGGGAGAAAAGACATGAGAACTTTGACAGGGATTTTTTTTTCCACATCCATGCATGCACCGAAGAGGTGCAGATGTGCTTATCCTGGTATGAACAGTTCTGGGTGCAACTTTTTGTGTGTGTGTTTCCTGTGCTGTGTATCAGGCTCTGAACCCTTGCTTTGGGATCTTTTTACTGTTACATGAGAATAACAGTACACTGAAACCAGAGGGAAGAAATTAAAAAGGGGGGGGGGGAGGGGGAAGGGGGTTATCCCGCTTAAAGACCAGAGAAAAAGGAAATTTTGCTATTGCTTTGTAACCTTTGATCATGAACACTATAAAACAGAAATAATAATAATACTGGAAGCTTTTAATACATATTTCTCTGCTATATATCATATGATTATTATGACAACAGTTTATGATAGAAAACCTCTTTTTTTTGCTTCATATTTTGACAACATAATCTCCTATAAAATGTAGTAGCCATTTTCAAAGAAGATTCATACAAAGGCTGACTTAAAATGTGCTCTAAATAGCAGTAAAGGCGCCAACATTTCAAAGTGACTGGGGATACTAAACACAATACAAATAACCCCTCCCTGGACTCAGTGAATATTGAGATGAATAACAATATCCAGGCTCTAATTTTTTAGTTTCTCTTAGGCTGTGTATAGATTTGAAAGTTGAGAAGCGCACTTTTGCCCCTGTACTCGTGCACATTGGTGCCTGGGGCGTAAGACAGAGGAGCTGTCCAAAGTGCTGAAACTCGCTCATGTCGTCCAGAAAATAAGCGTCATCTTGCATTCGCTAGCATGAGGAATAACGAGCACTGGACCTAACACCCTTGTGTGTTAACTTTAATTGGAAGATCTAAAAAAAAAAAAAAAAGTGAATGCTTATTTTTATAGTGTTCTACATCATTATGTTTTTATAATGTTAATGCTGGCAGTATAAAAAGAAAGTAATCACTGTTCATATAGTGAATATTAATATTTTCCCTGCAGTCTATTTCTCAAAACAATCATACGAGTTAGGCATGCAGGGAACTGCTTAGTTATTCAGTCTCAAAGGGAGCAATGTTTCTTGTTTAGAGCCCAAATAATGGGCTAAGCATATGCATCTATTAGACTTTTTCTTTCTTTCAGAAAAAGTCATTTTTATAATTACAACCTCCTAAACAATTCTATACAAAAACTAATGAAACACAAACAGCTACTAGAATATGCCACCTAGCCACATTTCCCCCGATTTCTAGGTGGAGAGACAGAAGCTTTACCCTCATCTTATGTAACCAAAACACCAATGATTTCTGAGTTCAGAAAGTCTGGCATTTTGGATTAATTCATTCTTCTGGCAAGCATGTACCTTTGTCGTGCTTTGTAGTTCACCTGTTTTGGAAAGTTCACAAAATGTGAAAACCTGTGTTTAGGACCTGTTTGATGCGACTATTTTTATAAACAAAAGCGTCAATAAAATCAGTTTTTGAAAAGAGCCAAATGCAGGCAGTGCTTTGATTTTCAACCCCCAACTCCTCCTCACATTTCTAATTACTGCAGCATCTACGTCGGGTTCTTCTGTAAGAGCTGACTCAAATGATGCTGGCTAATTTCAGGCTTTCAAATTTTTAAGTGGCGCTCCTATATTTTTAGCAGTCGCATCTTCACCTACAGTACAGAAAAATGTTTATCTTGTTATGTGAAATCAATGCTGTTTTAAACTCCAAACTTATGGTGTGTGGTGTGTGTATATGTGTGAATTTCTCTCTCTATATGTGTAAAGTCATATATATATATATATATATATATATATATATATATATATATATATATATATATATATATATATATATACACACACACACACACACATATAACACATACACACACACACATATATATATAACACATACACACATATATGAAAGTCTGATTTTATATTTATCAGATTGTAGTTGAAGAATAATTATCTGCTAAAAATATAAAAGCCACTTATTATAAATATTCAAACACCACAATGATTCAAATGAAATAGTATATGCACAAACTGAAAATACGAAGGAGCATTTAAAATACAGTACACTGGATATTAGATACATCTGTCGTCGCAGCTTACCCTGCGCCTGACCAAATAGACTCCTGTCTTCCAAAGTTTATTCCTAAAGAAATCTATTTGGCGATGAGTCTTTACCCTACCCATCTTCACATACTTACCTGTTCAACTACAGGCACATATGGCTGGCTATATGTATAGAGAACTCATGAAACACATGTTGAAAGTAAGTTGAGTGGTTACGAATATGTCTGTCCATTTTATGTGTACAAACAAATACAAATGCGTAGAGTGGACGGTGTGAGTCTGTAAGAGACGTGGCAGTGTATTGATAAGTGACTTTGTGTCGATGACTTTGTATGGAGCCTTGTGCAAGTCAATGTTGCAGTGCATGCAATTATATACGCTCATTTTCGTGGCAGAGAGCCTGAACATATTGTGTGCACTGCTCTCGCTTCTTTTGTTATTAACAGTGACGGGGGGGGGAGAAGAAAAAAAAAAAAAAAAACACCCCAGAATCTTGGCAGAATCATTTTAAATGAATGGCAAACGCCATAAACAGGCAGTGCGGTCACCTAAAATCCCCTCAAGAACACTAAAGCTTCAGTTCTTCCTTCCTGATAAATAAATAACATCTTGAACGCCACCCAAACCTCACTAGTACCAGAACTGGTGTTTGTGCTGAGATACTTTAAGGAGATGACCAAACACGAGAGCCCAAGAGCTCTGAGGACATTCCAGCAACTTCTCCGGATCTTTTTCCTTCACCTCTCCCTTCCCTACCCGCCTATAGGCACCTGTAGAAAGAAAAACCCTCCTCAGGTTTTTTTTCTGCCTCATGGACTCTCTTCTGCTTGGGCACTTCCCTCACTGGATTATCCTTGCAATCTCTTCACCTATTCTCTCCAAGGTAGCTCAGAAAGGCCCATAACATCCTCAGTTCCCTCTCTACAGCTCCCTCCAGCTCGGCCTGGTCACAGAGCCTTAACCCGAGCTACTGAAAGCAGCTTAGTGCCATCCATTCCGCAATCGCCCTGCACCGAAACTCATCTTTAAAACCGCATCAAAGGCTGTACTTGGAAGACATTGCATCATGTCAACTCCTCAAGGGACATTTGAAACCGGTAAACACATAGCAAACGGCTGAGACCTTGGAAACTCGTTACTTACGTGTCCCATCAAATCGAGTTGCTATTGTGTCTAGAAAAGTGTTCTGAGGAGCAAGCAGACCCCTCATAGCAGGCATTTTAAGGACTTCTCGGAACGAACTCCATCCTCCAGGGAATATGGGAGACAGTAGATACTCAATCCTTTTTTCTTTTTTTTTAGATATTGCTAAACAGTCTCAACGACACTGTAAATTCCAGCCCCGGGGAAAGAAAAAGTTATTTTTTTAAAAAAAGTATCTTTCCTCTTTCGAGATTCCAGCATATTGCTTCTATCCTTGTTTTTTTGAAAAGTCAATAAAGGGCGCCTTTGTTTTGCTCCCCCTGGGTTGGCAGGGAGTTTGCAAGGCTGTCCTGGCTGCTCTCCCCCTCCCAGATCTGGGGTGTTCCAGGAGCTCCTCGTGACTGATGGGGGGGGAGGGGAGGAGGGGGGTTGACAGCTTTTCCCTTTGGGAAGCGCACGATCTGGCCACACACCTGCGCAGGGGGGTCCTTTTTGCACTCCCAGAAGATCCTCCGGAGCCCCCTGACCAGGAGCAGCAACGCCTGCTAGTATCTTTGGCTCTCCCCTTCGGCCCCCCCCCCCCCGTTCCCTCCGCGCCCCCCGCTCTCTCCTTGGCACCTCCGGGGATGCTCGCGAGGAGACGCGTCAAAGCCGGGCTTCAGGCGCTGAGCAGCCCAACTGGATGGAGATCGGGGTCCTCCAGCTCCAGAGCAGCAGCAGCTCTCTCTCTTTTCCGGCTCGCAGACCCTCCTCCCCGCAGAGTTGCTTTGCTCCCTTTGGAACTCCACTTCCCGCCCTCCCAAGTCTTGTCGCCGGAGCCAAGGGAGGAGGGGGGGGGTAAGTTTCTTGCCTACTACGGTTGAGAGCAGCCTCCCCTTCCCTTCTCTCCAGCGCAGCCTCTGCTTGCAGTAACCATAGACACAAAAGACACACCCTGCCTCTTCCTTAAAGGGCCCGAACCCACCAGGAGAACAACGGGGAGGGGAAGGGAAGGGGGGGGGGAGGGAAAAGCATTAGGATCCGTCAGAACTAAAGTGTCGTAGAGGTCTGGCAGAAGCCATAACCTACAGCTGAGACTAAAAGTGGCCCGGACCTCAGATTTTTAAGGACATGCTGTTAAGATCCGTGAGTGACATAGTAGATGACGGCAGATCAAGACCCGAATGGTCCATCCAGTCTGCCCAACCTGATTCAATTTAAATTTTTTTAAAATATTTTCTTCTTAGCTATTTCTGGGCAAGAATCTAAAGCTCTACCCGGTACTGTGCTTGGGTTCCTACTGCCGAAATCTCCGTTAAAATCTACTCCAACCCATCTACACCCTCCCAGCCATTGAAGCCCTCCCCAGCCCATCCTCCACCAAATGGCCATATACAGACACAGACCGTGCAAGTCTGCCCAGTACTGGCGTTTTAACCCTTCCCAACGGGGAAGAGTGACATTCAGCCCAAATCGGCTGGGGTGGAGTGGGGGAGGGGCATTACAGTAAACGCTGTTGTTAGCCTTCTCTTTGGATGTAGATCCAACTATTCAGATTTAGAACCAACGTTTAAAGGCAAGAAGACTAAAGGATCGGGTCATGTCAATGGGCAGTGTATCCAGGGGGGGTGGGAAATGTATTTTGAGGAGTTAAGCTATTTCTTTATAATATTGAAATCATAGGGGATGGGGGTTGGAGGGTGGACATATTGGGTACTGTAGTGATGTTTAGGTAACTTGCTTGATGATCTGGCTAATATTGTTCTGTTTATGTACAAAACCTAATAAAATTGTTTTAAACATAATATTGAAATCATATCATATCTATTATTGTTTTAATAATTAAGATAGGAAGGGGAGAAAATGATTGTTTAATGTAATAATTGTATAGTTAATTGTTTTTGTGCAGTTTTTCTGTTTCATCATTTGTATTGCACTGACAAAGTTTAAAAATCAATAAAGATTTACAAAAAAAAAAAAATGGGCAGTGTATATTTTTGCTAGTCTGCTTGTCTTGGTGTATGATGATGTGTATTTATGCCCTTTGCTTGCTTGGGCTTGAGCTAGGACAACGTTCCCCAAACTGTTTTCTGGTCTTCGACTTACTGTTCTTCTTGTGCTTGCCAACGTTTTGAACTCTAGTTAGGAATAAGGATTTCCCATCGAAAGGGTAAGATACAGGGCATTCTTTAAATTTCGGATCGTTTTCCAAGGTGCAAATACGTTTGACTCATTATCGCTCGGAATCCTACAATAACGAGCACTAATGTTTTGAGAGACGCTCTACAACAGGGGTTTCAAAGTCCCTCTTCGAAGGCCGCAATCCAGTCGGGTTTTCAGGATTTCCCCAATGAATATGCATGAGATCTACTTGCATGCCCTTCTTTCATTGTATGCTAATAGATCTCATGCATATTCATTAGGGAAATCCTGAAAACCCGACTGGATTACGGCCCTCAAGGAGGGACTTTGAGACCCTTGCTCTACAATGATGAAAGCAGACATTTGAGGTTTGGCAGGGTTTTTGGATGTCCAGAGTGCTAGTGATAGCTTGAACACAACAGTTTTCTTTTCTGTCTGGAAGCAATACAGCCATAGGACGTTCTGTTATGGAAAATGGAATTTATTCTTTTGGAGGGGACACAAAGGAGCCAACTTTTCAAAATGACTGGGCATGTTAAACCCAATGGTAATTACCGTCTCATAGTCTAGGGCAGGGCTGCCCAAGTCCGGTCCTCGAGATCTACTAGCAGGCCAGGTTTTCAAGATATTCCCAATGAATATGCATGAGAGAGATTTGCCTGCACTGCTTTCTTGTATGCAAATCTCTCTCATGCATGTTCATTGTGGATATCCTGAAAACCTGGCCTGCCAGTAGATCTCGAGGACCGGACTTGGGCAGTCCTGGTCTAGGGCTTGCTCAATATCGAAACACCCAGAGTATTCATTCTCTCGCCCCGCCAGAAAATCCAAATTCCCCACTAGGGGAAGAAAAGGGGTCACACTAAAATTAACAGATAGCTTCCTACACAATAGTTTCCAGCCCCACCTCATATAAGCCCAGATAATGTGCGTCCTAAGATCCCGAGGCAGGCGCGCTGAGGGGGCATGAAGAACATACAACCCCGCCACAGAACCCAACAAATCCCGTTCCAGAGGGTAATTCAAAGCAACAGAACTCTCCAAACACCAGTCTCGGAGAACCCGCAATCCACAGGCTAAGTTATAAATTTGGAGATCAAGCAGACCAAAGCCGCCCCTGGAGACAGGTAACATCAGCACATGAAGAGGAACACGAGGCCGACGCCCACCCCACAAAAACACACGGAGCTCCGTATACAAGGAATCCAAGTCACGTCGTTTCAGCCAAATAGGTAGGGTTTGTAAAAGATACAACCACCGGGGTACCAACATCATATTATAAAGATATATACGGCCCAATAATGAAATAGGGAGAGCTCCCCAGAGACGGAGGAATTCAATAGTTTTCTTAAGTAAGGGCCCGACATTGATCTCATAGAGCTGACCCAAATCCAAAGGGACGTTGACTCCCAAGTACTTAACCTGCAAGGGCGTTTCCTTCAATGGAAAAGTAGGCCACACAGTAGCCACATCGAGATGAAGCGCCATAGCTTCAGATTTAGAAACGTTAAGCTTCAAACCAGAGAGCTCACCAAAGCTACCAAACAGATCTAACAAAGGAGTCAAGGCCCTCTCCGGACTAGTAAGCACCACCATAATGTCGTCCGCAAAGGCCATACAGCGTATAGATGAGTCCCCCAGTTCTACTCCCAGCAAGGCCGCATGTTGCCGAAGCCGAATCAGCAAGAGTTCCAAGAACAAAATATATAAAAGCGGAGAGAGCGGGCAACCCTGCCGGGTCCCCCGCCCCAACCGAAACACTTCGGAAGGGCAACCATTAACTAAAACCGCCGCCGTCGGATCAGAGTATAATGTTCGAATAGCCTGCAGAAAGAAACCAGATATCCCATAGTGAGTCAGCAAAGGAAATAGAAACGCCCACTCAACTCTATCAAAAGCCTTCTCCGAGTCGAAACTAATGACCAGAGAAGGACGCCGACGGGAAGCACAATATGCCATGGCTAACAACAATTTGCGAACATTATGTCCCGCCTGCCTACCCTGTACAAAACCAACTTGATCATCCTTCACTAGAACTGGCAAATAGGGAGTTAATCGATCAGCCAACAATTTGGCTAGAATTTTCAAGTCAACATTAATAAGAGAAATAGGGCGATACGATTCTACCAAAGCGTGATCCTTGCCGGGTTTAGGCAGTACCGTAATGAGAGCCTGATTGGCCCCAGCTGGAAAAGAGCCCTGTGCTATAGCCTGACAGAAATATCGACACATCGGGTCGGCAACATAGCCACAAAGGATCCGAAAAAACTCTCCACTAAAACCATCTGGTCCCGGTGATTTACCAAGCGGAAGCCCCCGAATAACGCGTTGGACCTCCTCCCTAGAAATAGGCATGTTCAAGGCCTCGATAACCTCCGCGGACAAGCTGGGCAGCCCCAAGGAGTCCAGGAAGTCCGCAATCAACTGATCCTTATGCACCACCTCCGCCGTGTACAGCTTGTGGTAGTATTGTTCAAAGAGAGCCGCAAGCTGGGGCTGAGAGGTGACGATCTGGCCAGTCGCTGAACGCAAAGAAGAAATCAAAGTGTTGCCCCTCCAACCCTTGGTCAAGTTGGCAAGCAAGCGGCCAGGCCGATTACCAAACCGATGGTACTTGTAGTGAGAAGAGAACAAAAAATGCCTGGCCCGGTCATGCAAAAGAGTATGATAAGCTGTTTGAGCAGTATAAAAGTCATGCCTATACCGCATAGTGGGAGAACTAAGGAACCGCCTATAACAAAGCTTAACCTTCCGCTCCAGTTCCAAGACCCTACCGGCTAAGATCTTACGCTTCCGAGAACAATAGTCGATGATAGACCCCCGAAGCACCGCTTTCGCCGTGTTCCAGAAAAGCGTCCCATCAGAAGCATGGCCCGCATTAAAGGAAACAAAGTCCCGCCACTGTTGCACTAAAAAGGGAGAAAAATCAGGATCATGATAGAGAGCCACTGGAAATCACCATCTGCCCTTCCCACCAGAGCCCAGACCTCCCAGCACCAAGTCCAACCATATGGGAGTATGGTCAGAAACTGCCAAGACCCCAATCCCAGCCTCAGAAACACAGTGGAAGGAGGAACGAGACAGAAAGATATAGTCAATCCGTGAAGAAGTGAGGTGTACCCTTGAAAGGTGAGTAAAATCTCGGTCCCCAGGATGTAAAGTACGCCACACGTCCACTAGGTCAAGAGCCTGTACGAAAGCCGGCAGGCCATTATCCGACCTAGGGGAGATGCGCGAAGACCCACCAGAGCAATCCTCACCAGGGACCATAACAGAGTTGAAGTCCCCCAAGAGAACCAAATGATCTAGAGGTTCAGATTGCAAAGGCAAAATAACTCCCAGCAGCCGCTTGAAAAAAGCACGCTGTGCCACATTAGGTGCATAAATAGAAGCCAAAAGAACTCTCCGCTGGTGAAGCAGGCCCTGAACCAGGACAAATCTCCCCTCAGGATCAGAAACAACTTTGGTTTGAGTAAACGGAACAGATTTATGGAGGAGGATAGCCACCCCCGCCTTAGTTTTGGCCCACCCAAGAAAGTTTCAATTTATCATGTTCGAGCGCAGAGAGTTTAGTTTCCTGCAACCCCACAATATCAGCCTTGTAACGGGCCAAGCACTGAAGAATCTTGGTCCGTTTAACAGGTGAGTTAATCCCAGAAACGTTCCAAGAGGCACAACGCAGTCCCCTCTTAGGTGTCATGTGCCCAGCAGAAAGAGATGCAATCCAGCAGGTTAAACGTAATCTGCTGCTGGGGCGCCCAGCCCTCACCCCGGCAGACACTCAACACAAGCACACCCACCCACAATAAACGCTCATCCACTCCCCTCCCCCCCAACCCACATCCCCCCACCCGACCTCCCCCCACCCAAACCCCCCTCCCAGTAGAATCCACCATCCACCAAAGACAAATGACTGAGCTCCCCCCCCCATACCTCAACACCCGACCCAGAATAAACGAACCATAAAACAAGTAACTAAAAAGGAGCCGGAAATATAGCAGAACAGCAAAACCAGAGTCCGGCAATAAAGTGCTGCCAAAACAGGAGCTAGGATGTGGCAGGTAATAGAAAGTCCATCAGCTAGGTACCAGCCAGGCAACCCAGCCCACACAGCCCCTTAACTCAAAGTCCCACAGAGGGACCAGAAAAACAGCAAACAAATAAGAAGGAGAACAGAACTGAAAAGAACAAGTCAAATCAAGTTCCCTGTGACGGGAACCACTGGTATAGCTGAGCTTGGGTTGCGTCGCTCGAAGTAAATACATGAGGCTGACCATTGTAGAGAACACGCAGCCGGGCCGGGAACTGTAAGGTGAAACGCACATCCTTGGCCACCAGCTGCTTACACACAGGAGAGAATCCCCGTCGAAGTGATGCCACCTGGGCAGAGTAATCTTGAAAAAGAAGGATTTTCTGATTCTGGAAGGTGATAGTCTTCTTTTTCCTATAGGATCTCATAAGCTGGTCTTTAATAGCAAAGTTAAGTAGTCGTAAGATGACAATGCGCGGTCTCGCAGCACCATCCGGTTTCTTACCCAGCCTATGAGCCCGTTCAATCCTCACGGGGCCCAAGGCGGCAGTATCCAGCAACTCGGCCGATAGCCATTTCTCCAGTACCTCAGCAAGAGAGGCATCCGGGACCACCTCAGGAATCCCCACCAGGCGCAGGTTGTTCCTACGGGAGCGATTCTCCAAGTCATCAAGCTTTTCCTCACAGGCAGACATTTTGCATCGCAACGTGGCAAGCTCTGTCTGAACAGCTGACAAGGCATCCTCCGCAGAACTCACCCTCTGCTCTACCTCTGTCATCCGGGCATTAAATTCATGAACCTCCGTGGATAAGGACGCGAGGTTCTCATTTACTTTATCCAGTCGGGTGCCCAACGCACTCACCACAGCCTCCGTTAATTTTGCCACCAGCGGCGCGCTTGCAGGGTCAGGCTCCTCAGCCGAAGCCGCCATCTTGTCCTCCACAGTCGCCAGAGCCTTGCCGCGGGTCCCGTCTTTTTTACCACTCTTCGTGGTCATCGCGGTTCCGAATTTGTGGACAAACTTGTCCATACAGGTCTCCAACCCCTCTCCTCCACAATCGGGTCCAGTGTCGAGGCAGAATATAGACCAAAAGAAGTTATATCGCGAGGGAGCTACGGAGCTCAGGAAAACAGCGCTTCCCCGCTCACTGCATGGCCACGCCCCCATCCTATACATTTTAACGACCCTCAGAAACACCACCTTTGACTCCTATAATTCAGTTTTAGGCTTTGAGTGTTGTTTCCTCACCGGATCTTACTTCTGTTAACAATACTGTTTAAATATGTAAATATAAATAGTTTAGCTTTGTGTCATTATCTTAATTGTGGTCTTCCTTCCGGGACAACTTAGCCAATATGTTTCACCTAGAGGTTTTATCAAGGCTGATAAAAACCCCTCCCCTCTGGGGAGGCTCATTGTTAATACTCGAGACAGTTTGCTGGAGCCTTTATCAAAATTTTTAGACACCTTTTTGAAGAAGGAAGCTGTGAAGGTATCGTCTTTTCTTAAGGACTCCTCACATCTACTCTGGCTGTTAGCAGATGATTTCCAGCTCCAAGATAATACTTGGTTTGTTACCTTAGATATAACATCACTGTACAATGCATCCCCCAGAGTGGGGCTCTGAGGGTAATTGAAGAAACATTAAGGGGTAGAGAGGGTTTTCAAAAAATCTCCACAGAATTTCTATTACAGTTGGCAGAATGGGTGATCACCCGTAATTATTTTGAATATGAAGGAACGTTTTACCAACAGGTGCAGGGAGTAGCCATAGGTGCCACTATGGCCCCCTCGGTGGCCACTTTGTATGTGGGACAATTTGAAGAAAAAGAAATCTTTCCATCTGAAGAATATAAGACCCATGTACCATTATGGAAACGGTTCCTTGATGACATTTTCTTTCTGTGGAATGGTACTAGACAGGAATTGGACAACTTTATACAATGGATCAATACAGTGGCGTACCTAGCATATGTGACACCCGGAGCCCATCATTTTTTGACCCCCCCCCCATCTATATGAAAAATATGATTTTTAGCAACAATCCACATATCTCACAACAAGAGTGTACCTAGGAAAAGGTAGCATCTTAAACATTGCAGTGAGCACTAGAACACCAACACATACATTGTAAAACTAAACAAGCCAGATCCCGCAGTAAGTTGATCCTGCAGTCAATGCCAACTGAAAACTATGTTCTTTTCATACACACAGAACAGAGATACACCCTCGCCCAATATGGAATAATCACAAACTAAAAATAGAAATATATAGACAAAAGTTAAATTGAACCGCCAAGAAACCAGACCCTGAATACAATGCAACACCACAAAAACAGTAACACATGTCCTCTAACACAGTGCAAAATATAAAGACAGTAGATGTAAATGTGAAAAAAACTGATACATAACAATCACCACTTTACAAATTAACAAATAAAAATAAAACAAATAATGAGAAATAAAAAAATACCATTTTATTGGACTAATCCCCGTAAGCTCGGTCCCCATCCCCGCAAACCACCTGATTCCATCCACACAAGCCTTGAATTGTTTTATATTGAACTTATTATATTAAAGTATAAAAAGAAACAATATTCTGTACAATTGTCAATGTATAAATCAGCGTCTTCTCCCCACTCTCTCTTCCCCATTTCCCTTCAGCGTCCTCAGCCCACTCTCTCTCCACTTTCCTTTAGCACACGCACATAAAAACAAGCAAGTAATTTTATATCATTTTCATTCTATTCATTCATAGAAATTAAAGTCTAAATAATGCCAGTCACATAACAAAACATGATTTTACAAAAATAATTCCCTGCACAGTCAAGCCTGCAAGGATTACTAGATGTCTTTCAGTAGCTCCCCTCCCTCCCTCCCCCTTACCTTCGTGACCAAGTCAAAATGATCTACCAACAATAAAATTTTAAAAACACAAAGCACACTGTACGTAGAGAAAATGTTAATTATCATTTATATTCCGCGGGTTTTCAAAGAGGTCAAGGCAGATGACTTTATGCAATGTCACCTCAGTAATAACTATACAAAAATAGACAAATATACCCCCTCCTTTTTACTAAACCGCGATAGTGGTTTTTAGCGCAGGGAGATGCGCTGAATGCCCCACGCTGCTCTTGACGCTCATAGGCTCCCTGCGCTAAAAACCGCTATTGCGGTTTAGTAAAAGGGGGGCCATAGTGCAAAATATAGACAGCATATATAAATTCTCAAAACGGACACATTTTGATCACTAAATTGAAAATAAAATTATTTTTCCTACCTTTGGTAATTTCATCAGTCTCTGGTTGCACTTTATTCTTCTGACTGTGCATCCCTTCTTTCAGCCTCTTGTATGCTTTCTCTCCTCCAGACCTCATTCCCTCCCCAAACTTTTTCTTTGTTTCACCCTGCCCCCTTCTTTCTTTTTCTCTCTCCATACCCCCTTTCTTTCTGTATGTCTGTCTTTCTCTCTCTCTCCGTGCCCCATTTCTTTCTTGTTTCACCCTGCCCCCTTCTTTCTTTTTCTCTCTCCATACCCCCTTTCTTTCTGTATGTCTGTCTTTCTCTCTCTCTCTGTGCCCCATTTCTTTCTTTGTTTCACCCTGCCCCTTTCTTTCTTTCTCTCTCCATGCCCTCTTTCGTTCTGTATGTTGTCAGCATAGCTATCGCTAGCATTCAGCATTTTCAGTTGGCATAACTGATGTCAGCAAAGGCCTATGGGAAATTATATCAATCTGACTGGTATGTGAATGCAGATAGACCCTGAGTGAAGGCACACTGTTTCATATCGCCCGAAAAGATGGTTTTAAGTAGCCCTGATTAAATCATGATTAGCTAAAAGGTGTTAATGTGTTAATGTCTGATTAAGAGGGTGCTTAGGACAACGGGTCCAGGTGCACAGATAACTAAAGTTAATCAGAGGCATACTGGAAATTACATTTGACCATAGCCTATTCTTCAGCTGTCTAGCACAAGTTTACTAAGGAGGGGGAGATTTAACTTCTATTGAAGCTCAGTAGTTTCTATATTCAGAATAAGATTCCAAGCTATAAAAGTCCCCTCACAGCATCACCCCTCTCTCTTCTCTTGGGTCTTGGCTCTCTTCTTCTTTCTTTCTTTCTCTCTCTCTCTGGCCGATCTCTGGAACCTGAAACTTAGACTATCACACCATCCCCCTTTCTCTCTCTCTCTGGCTCTCCCTAGAACTTCAGACTCTCTGTCTCTTTGCCTCTGAACTATGTAAGGCTGGGAAACTGCTTTGCTCTCTACTTAATTGTAATGCTTAATTGTTGTAATGCCTATGAATACTACTTTTCTGTAAGCCTATTTCTATAATATATTCTTTATGCAACCACCTCTGGCTGTGTTTCTTATTTGATTCTACTCCTGGTGAATCATCTGTGAGGGGACTGAACCTGGGACCTGGTGTGTGTAAGGGCGCCTCTCACTTAACCCCTACCACCTAATATTGTGGGGGCCACTAACAAACCTTATATATGTCTGTCTTTCTCTCTCTCTCTCTCTCCGTGCCCCATTTTTCTTTGTTTCACGCTGCCCCCTTTCTTTCTTTCTGGCTCCCTGTCCCCCCCCTTTCTTTCTTTCTTTCTTTCTCCCTGCCCTCCCCTCCCCCATGCCACCACCATTGGGAAAATGCTGCCACCGCCACTGGGGAATAGGCTGCCACTGCCGCCTTCGGGAACAGGCCGGCGCCGAGTTCACCCTGCTTCTCTTCCCCGCGGGGCTGACCAATTCTTGCCGCCCAATGTCAATTCTAATGTCGGAGAGGACATTCTGGGCCAGCCAGGCAGCGATTGGCTGGCCCAGAACGTCCTCTCCAACATCAGAATTGATGCGGGCAGCGAGAGTTGGTCGGCCCCACAGGGAAAAGCAGGGAGAACTCAGCGCTGGCCTGTTCCCGATGGCGGCGGTGGCACTCAAATGGTTAAAGAGCCGCAGTTTGCCGGCCTAGGGAGAACACTGGAGGGTGGCCAGCTGTGCACCCTCTTGGGGCGTAAACTAGGGGTGGACCGCCCCCCCACCTTAGTATGCCACTGTCTGTACCTCACTCCCTCCCTATGACCAAAAATTCTCCTTTCTTCCATTCCCCATGTACACAACCATCTCTTTCCTTCCCTTCCTCTCTCCCAAGTCCATGCCTTCTGTGTCCAAAAACGCATTCCCTCCCCCACCTCTGCATCTCTTTCCCTCCCTTCCTCTCTCCCAAGTCCATGCATTCTGTGTCCAAAAACGCACTCCCTCCTCCACCTCTTTCCCTCCCTTCCTCCATCCTCTCTCCCAAGTTCATGCCTTGTGTCCAAAAATGCACTCCCTCCCCCCTTTTGTGTTTCGTGTTTGCCTCCTAGCTCTCATCTTAGCAACTTTTTCAGCCAAATACAACTCAAACCACGAGGCTCAACTTCTGCTCCTACCTGCCCTGCCGTGCACACATAGCCGACCGGAAGTCTTCCCCGTTGTCAGTGCTGACGTCGGAGGGAGGACTTAAGCAAAGCCTGCCCTCCGACGTCAGCGCTGACATCAGGGAAGACTTCCGGTCGGCTCTGTGTGCGCGGCAGGGCAGGTAGGAACAGAAGACAAGCCTCGCTGCTCGAGTTGTATTTAACCCTGCGGGTCCCCCGTCGTTCCCGTTCAGCTCTCTCCTGTGTACCCCCTTGGGGCGTGCACCCGGGGCGGACCGTCCCCCCCCCCTAGGTACGCCACTGGATCAATACCAGGAGCCTAAATTTACAATTCACAGCATCATGTAGTACCAGTCAAATTGAATTATTGGACATTCTAATTGGTAGAGAAGGGAATAATGTTACTACTACTGTTTTTAGAAAGGCTGTGTCCCGTAATACGTTTTTGCACTTCACCAGTTTCCATCCTTACCAACTTAAGTATAATCTTCCAATAAGTCAATTTTTGAGAGTTAGGAGAATTTGTTCTACTATTCAAGAATTCAAGTGAGTGGCCAGTGACTTATAAGACCATTTCCAGAGGAGAGGATATCCTGAGGGAGCCATTTGGAAGATTATCTAAGAGCATGCTATGTACAATGAGAACTACTGATTCATGAACGTCAACCTATAGAACACAAATTGCAGGATACTGGGAGAATCATCTGTGTTTTACCATATTCAGAAGCTGTGCATAAAACAATAGTTCTTATTAAAGATAACTGGTCCATTTTAAAAATTCTGAAAGGTTTTGAAACTCCACCTATATTTGCTTTTAATAAAGGAAGGACTATTAGTCAGGCTCTGGGACCACATAATAACGTACCTATGATAGAGACAAACAACACGCATACAGCATGTGGACATTGCCAATAGTGCGTTAATATGTTAGAAGATAATTTTTGGCAGGACCCCCAGACTGGACACAAGATTATAGCTCAGAGTAACACCAATTGTACATCCAGCAAAGTGCTGTACATAATAACGTGTCCCTGTAATTTAGTCTATGTGGGATGTACCAAAAGGTCTATCCAAACAACACAAGTCCTCATCACCACAGGCACCCTTCAAGCCCCATTGGTGCAACACTGGACTCAGAAGCATCATAGTATTGAACAGATGAGGTGGAGAGTGATTGAAATTTGAGGGAGGGAGGCAACTGGAAGGAGAGATTGAATTTCTTGGAACAAAGGTGGATACAGTTATTCCAAAAGGGTTAAACCTTGAATTAGAATGGGCTTCATTGATTTAAGTTAATGGGTCTGGGACTTGGGGGTCCAATAGTGAATTTTGTAAAAAAAAATTATCACTAGTATAAGCCATTAATTCTGATTGAGTTTCACACACATCCAGGGGAGGTTGGGAGGGAGGGAAGGGAGGGGTTGATATGTACTTATATTATTATTTGTTAGATATAAGTGCTATTTATTGTACCAATTGTTTGTATATTCCATTGCACTTTGTGTTTGGTTTTAAAATTAATAAAGAATTAAAAAAAGAAAGAAAGAAAATGCCCCCCACTCTCACAGCCTGCAGGCTCAGCTCTTTTCCTGATGGAATCGCCAAGTCTTATCTTTATTTGTAGTCTTGACTCCAACTATTGTATCGCTAACTTAGGTATGTAAACTAGTAACCCGTTCTGGGCTCTTTTGGGAGGACGGGCTAAAAAATTGAAGAAATAAACAATACATAGTCAGTGCTAACAGAAAACCATGTCCTTTTCATACTCACTGAATACAGATTCACCCTCTCCCAGAATGGAACAAGTCATCACAAACTAAAAATAGAAATATACAGACAAAATGTAAACTGAATGCCAAGAAACCAGACTCTGCATGCAATGCAACACCACAGAAACAGTGACACATGTCCCTTAATACTGTGCAAAATATAAAGATAGCAGATGTAAATCTGAAAAAAAAAACCCTGACAAATAACAATCAACACTTTACAAATAGAAATAGAACAATAAATGGAAAATAACAAAATACCATTTTATTGGACTAATCCATTTTTCAATTAGCTTTCAAAAAAGATGCCAAAAATCTTCTTCAGGTTAGTACAGTATACTGATGTTACAGTACCCTGTCCTGACCTGAGGAAGTTAGTAAAAGAAATGTATTATAATTAGACCAATAACAAGATTTCCTTATTTCCATTTTCTACTTGTAAATGTTTATCAATACAGCTACCAAGAGGTGTTGGAAAGTTCTCAGCCCAACCAACCAACTTCCTAAATTCTGAGCATTATTTTGCCACTGTAGCCGAAAAGAGTGTGGTCGTATTTGGTTAAGTTCACAAAAAACAGATCGGGAAAAATATTATAAAAAATACTGCAGATTCACTCAATCATATACACAAGCACAAAAAATGAATCTCCCAAACCAAAATGAAAATAAATCTAAACATTTTAAAGGTGCTCAGTGAACGAAATAAACCACCACCAGGTAATGGTTAAATCTGGAACATCTTATCACCACCCCCTACCAGCCTACAATTCACAAAGAATTGGGGGGAAAAAGGAGAACTTATCTCAAAGAGTTGGTCCAAGGGCATTCCTCAATCAGTAGGACAGGCGGCAGGTCTTAATCTGAGATCAGCTGAGGGTGAGCACAGTCCATTACCACTTCTTCAATCCAAACGTGAACCACAAAAAATGCCCTTGGCTCAACACTTTGAGGTAAGTTTTCCTTTTTGTCCAATTCTTTTTGAATTGTAGGCTGGTAGAGGGCGGTGCTATGATGTTCCAGATTTAACCATTACCTGTTGGTGGTTTATTTTGTTCACTGAGCAGCTTTACATTTTTAAGATTTTTTTTCATTTAGGTTCTATGTTTTGACATTGACAAAATTCTGACATTGACATTGACAAAATTCTGACATTTGACATTGACAAAATTCTATGTTTTTTTGACATTGTTTCAGATCATTGATCAAACCAGAATCTAACTAATCTGCAGTGAATGTGGAGCAAACGAAAACCAAAAAGGAAACTGCAGAACTGATGTAATTGATGCAGGCGCTTTATTGAATCAATAAAACATTGTTTTCAAAGTGGCCCACCTTCGTTCAAGAGAAACAAGTACCCAACATGGTCCATGTTTCCATTAAAACATCCTCCTCAAGGGTCTGAGGTGTTACTTTGTAATGAAAGCAAAGTGGAGCGCAACAACGTTCAAAGGATTCTGGTGCCTGTTGAGATGAGCAAAAGAGATAAGTTGACCAGATAAAAACCATGAAGCTAGCAATGCTTTGAGATGGATTTCTTCATGGTTTTTACCTGGTCAATATATCTCTTATGCTCAACAGGCATCAGAATCATTTTTAATCGAAACATGGACAGTGCTGGGTCCTTATTTCTTTGGAACGAAGATGGACCATTTTGAAAACAATGTTTCATTGATTCAATAAAGTGCCTGCATCAATTACATCAGTTCTGCAGCTTCCTTTTAGGTTTTCGTTTGAACCATTACCACATCATTCTCTTCTTGGTTGAGCTGAGAACTTTTCAGCACACCCTTGTACAATACTACTTTTATTTTATTTGATAATATCTTTATTCAGTTTTTTTTAAAAACAAGAAGTCAAAATACCACATTCATAACTTCTGTTAGACAACTGAACAAGCAATTTAAACAGTACAATCTTATCCATATGCCCCTCCCTCATCCCTCTACCAAGAACCCCCCAAGAACCCATGCCCCCCATCCTACCCTAAGAACCTTTAGCTCTGCTGACATTCAACTGATTCATGGAGACAAAATAACATGTTCAAGTCTGAGCCAGTCATAATGGCTTCATCAGTAGATGTCCAAATTATTCAGTACTGTACATCTGAGAAGCATTGGTAAGGTGTCTATGAAGGGCAACCAGATCTGTAAAACCTTCCTGTGCTCTCTTCTGGCTCATAACAAGACTGAGTGTTTTTCCATACACAATAATTCATGCATATGGTCTTTCCAATGAGTCAACGAGGGTGCTGTAGGATGTATCTACTGCGTTTTGCTATTACAGCTATTACAGCGTTTTGCTATTAAGGCGGATTTACAGAGAAAAAGGCTAATCCACCTTGTGCCATCTTGGATCTCTGATGTGTAATCGTCAAACAAATGGAAGGTGAGGGGGGGCAATGTTATTTATACAACATGCTCAAGTGAGATCACACCACTGTCCAAAAGTGTTGTATATGTAAACAGTCCCATACATAGTGTTTATAAGATACATCTCTTTCATCACATTTTATACAAGACCCATCTGAAGGGAGACCCATCTTATTCACTCTGGATGGGTGGATATACATACTTGCCATAAATTTATAATGGAGTTCTTGCAACAACACACTTTCAACCAATCTGGATACCTTAGACAAACTGTCCAGGAATACTACTTTATTTTAAAGCAACAAATTTTTTTTAACCTTTTGCTGTTTCTACTTTATTCATCTTCTCTTCACTCTCTTCTTTCCATCCAGTGTCTGTCCTATCTCTCCTTTCGATGCAGCATCTGCCCTCTCTCTCTCTCTCTCTCTGCCACTTCCATCCAGCCTCTTCCCTCTTTCTTTGTTCCTTCCATCCACTCTCTGCCCTCTCTCTCTGCCCCTTCCATCCACTGTCTGCACTCTCCCTTCCATCCGGTGTCTGACCTCTCCCCCTTCCATAAGGCATCTTCCTTCTTTCTATGTCTCTTACATAAACTGTCTGTCCTATACTCCTTCTCTTCTTTGTACATGATTCATTTTTCTCTCTATGTTTCACCCCTCCCCTACACTTTGGCATCTTTCTTTTCTCTTCTCCTTTCTTTCCTTCTCACCCCACAGTCTGGCATCTCTGTCTCCTTCCCTCCTCCATGCCTTGGCATCTTTCTCCTCTCCTTCCCTTCCATCTCTCCCCCCCCCCCAATGCTCTGGCATCTCCTCTTCTTCCTTTCCCTCTGGTCTGCCATCTCTCTCCTTCCTTTCCCTCCCACCATACCATGGCATCTCTCACCGCTCCATCCCTTCCATCGCTCCTTCCATGCACTTGCATCTCTTTATTTGTTTATTCAATTTTCTACACTGTTCTCCCAGGGGAGCTCAGAACGGTTTTACATGAATTTATTCAGGTACTCAAGCATTTTTCCCTGTTTGTCCCGGTGGGCTCCCCATTTATCTAATGTACCTGGGGCAAGGGGGGGATTAAGTGACTTACCCAGGGTCACAAGGAGCAGCGTGGGTTTGAACCCACAACCTCAGGGTGCTGAGGCTGTAGTTTTTAACCACTGTGCCACACTCTTCTCCTTCCTTTCTCCCTGGACTGGCATCTCTGTCTCCTTTCCTTCCCCCATACCTTGGCATCTCTCTCCTTCCCTTCCAGCACTCCCTCCTCCTCCATGTGCTCACATACAAGTTACAGTTTATTAGAATTTGATGGATCGCTTAATCGGTTTGCTAAGCGATGTACAAAATTATTAAAAGAAAAGTGAGAATTACAAAAAGGACAAACCAAATGACAAAATTCTTAGAGACAAGACAAACTTGAGTTGGGAGGAAGGGGGGGAAAAGTTACAATTCTATTTAGAAGAAAAACAAAAAAGGAAAAGAACAAAAGGAAATGGGATAGTGTGACAAACTTGTGGCCAGCTTTGTCCCTGTAAGGGATAAAAGCAGAACACGGTCCCTGGTCAGAAGGGCTGATCAGGTTAAAAGTAAAGGTTTGGATTTGGCTGACTACCCCTCAGACAGTGAGGTAGAGCAGGAGAGGCATGAGCATCGGAATATCCAGCAGAGAGTGCCATCTCAGTACAGGTACTCTAGAAAGCCTGATAGTACTCTTATTGAGAAGTGGAGTCCCAGTGCTGGAAGGTATGCTCATTACCAGCCTAGGAGAAACCTGAATTATTTCCCTAGGGATTTCCTGCCTAACACAGCTGCTCCTAGGAGAGAGGTGGGGCTTTAACTCACATAAGAACAGAGCATGGGATCACAGTAGGGGAGCAGGGACGGAGCTAGAGCTAACGAGTTCAGGCAGCGGCAGGAGAAGCAGCAATGCTTGGGTGCAGATGAGGGGAGAAGTCTCTCTCCTCCAACCCACAGCAGTGAGGACGTGGAGATGACCGAGGACTACCTCAGCTCAACCCCAGCTGCTGCTGAGCAGACAGAGGCTATGGATGTCTCTGAACCACTGCTGGAAGCTGGCTATTTCCCCACTGACATGGAGGTTAGTTGCTAAAGGGAATGAAGCAAGGCTGTGCTTGTGCTGGCTCCCGTAACCCAAGCCCAGCTGACCGTAATTAGAGGGAGAGCAGGAAAATCTCCCTGTTACACTGTGTGACTGCCCGGAGGGCATTGTTTGTTCAAGGAACTTTATCTATGTGGATGTGAAAGCTCCTTGTGAAAACCTAAGTAAAGTTCACAGCTTATTTAATGCCATGCTGTGTTCCAGGAAGCCCAGCTGATAGTAACGAGCTGTGAAGCCTGCTCTGCAAAACCTATCCCTGTCTCAGCTAGGTAAGCTGAAACGTTTAAGTAATGCATTGCCAAGTTTGGGAACTGCAATTACTCTGTTTTCACAAGGTGTTTGCAAAGTTTGAAAGTTTATTTTCCTGATATTTGCATTTACTTTAACCCCTGGTGAAGAGGACTGTATTTAGACTGGAAAAGTCCAGGGTATTGAACTGCATGTGGCTGGTGTAGCAAGCCATTCTGACAACTGCAAGCTATTTTGTGTTTTTTGTTTTTCCATGACATGCGGGTGGCTGATGGTATTCAGACCCCTGGGTTCAATAAAGTACAAGAACATTCTTTTGGAACAAACTTACCTGTGCGGTCTTCTCTTTGCAAGCTACTCTCAGTGTGGTCTGGCAGACTAGGCAGGCGCCTAGGTCTGTTATAACCTGAAAAGCCTTCCTTCTACCTGAGGAGGCCATGCCGACAGGCCAGAACTCAACACAACTAGTCCCTCTGCTGATTAGAGCAAGGGATAAGTGTGTCACAATAGTTAAAATTTAAAAATATTAAGCGAATCTAAAGTTCAAGTATTATAAGCATCTTTAAAAAGATAAGATTTTAATGATTTTTTAAAGGAGGAGAGGTCTTTTTCATTTTTAATATAATGTGGTAATGAATTCCATCATTGGGGGCCCATTACAGAGAACATATCAGATCTTCTTTTTTCCTTCCTTTCCCTCCCTCCTTCCTTCCTTTCTCCCTAGTCTGGCATCTCTGTCTCCTTCCCTTTCTCCCATGCCCTGGCATCTCTCTCTCCCCCTCCATGGTTTGGCATCTCCTTTCTTTCTTTCCTTCCTTTCCCTCCCTCTCTCCCTTCCCCATGGTCTGGCATCTTTCTTTTCTCTCCTCTCCTCTCCCTTCCCTGGTCTTCCTTCTTCCTTTCCTCAGTCGAGTGCACATTTCTCTCACCCCTCCTGTTGGCAGTACAGCTTTCACAGCTCACTGTTCTTCCCAGCTTCAGGCCTTCCTCTCTGTTTCCATGAAGGCAGGACCTGGGTGAGAGGAAGTCCCAATGTCAGCAGAGCAGCAAATTGTGAATGCTGCCGCTGTTGGAAGAAGTTCATGATGCCGGCCCTTGGAGCACTCCCGTATGGGCTGCACCCAATGTGGATCCCCCCACTTGGCATGCCACTGGATCCATCCTCTTGCCCTGAACATTACAAAAAATCTCAGTCTAGTGTACCACCCTTACCTCCCTGAAGCCCTCTTAACCCTCAACAACTCACCTCAGAGTAGAAAGGCAGGGTAAATAGTGGGGTTTATAACTTATTTATCAGTTATTTAGAGATGGGAATAACTAGTGAGATACTTAAATCTGCTGATGACACAAAGTTGTTTAATCACAAGAGGATTATGAAAAATTGCAAGAGGACCTTGTGAGACTGGGAGACTGGGCATCAAAATGGCAGATGACGTTAATGTGAGCAAGTGCAAAGTGATACAATATGGGAAACAGGAACACAAACTATATTGCAGCTATGTAATTCAGGGTTCCATGTTAGGAGTCACCACCCAGGAAAAGGATCTAGGTGTCATCATTCAGGATACATTGAAACCATTAGCTCAGTGTGCGACGGTAGTCAAGTAAGCAAAAAGAATGTTAGGAATTTTCAGGAATGGAATGGAAAACAAAGATGAGAATGTTACAAAGCCCTTTTATTGCTTCATAGTGTGGCCACACTTCGAATACTGTGTGCAGTTCTGGTCGTCACATCTCAAAAAAAGCTATAGTGGAATTAGAAAAGGTACAGAGAAGGGCTATGATAAAAGAGATGGGACAACTTCCCTATGAGGAAAGACTAAAGCAGCTAGGGCTCTTCAGCCTGGATAAGAGATGGCTCAGGGGAGATATGACAGAAGTCTATAAAATACTAAGAAGAGTGGAATGGGTAGATGTGAATTGTTTGTTTACGCTTTCCAAAAACACTAGGACTAGGGGGCATGCAATGAAGCTACTAAGCGGTAAATTTAAAACAAAATGGAGAAAATATTTCTTCACTCAAAGTATGGAGAATGTGGTGAAAGCAGTTAGCCAAGTAGGGTTTAAAAAAGGTTTGGATCACTTCCTAAAAGAGAAATCCATAAACCATTATGAAGATGGCTTGGAGAAATCCATTGCTTATTCCTAGGATAAGCAGCATAAAATCTATATTCTCCTTGGGATCTTGCCAGGTACTTGTGACTTGGGGTGGCCACTGTTGGAAACAGGATGCTGAGCTTGGTGGACCTTTGGTCTGTCCCAGTATGCAACTCTTACGTTAACAAAACATAACAACAAATTCACATATATACCACAGTAACCTCTCAGTTCAACACAGTTAACAACAATCAAGAAACTGTGCAAGCAGAGTGTATTATAATCACATTCAGAAGAATTTGTCAAGTAAGTAGGTCTTTAGCATTTTTCTAAAGGAAAGACGGGAGTTAGTTTGTTATCAGGACAGAAAAGGGTTTATGCCATGATCCAGCTTGAAAAGATAAAATTCTATGGAAAAATCTGTTGTATATGCAACCTTTTACAGTAGGAAATGTAAATAATCTAAAATGGCAAGAAAATGGTTACACATAATTGGAAGAGCTACGGCAGACTGAATTACACATTTTGGTGGACAAATGTTTGTACCACTTATAAATATGAGAGAATGAATGCGGAGTGTTTGGGGTTTAGTAGTGCGGAGCCCATTGACTGCATTTGTTGCATCGCAATAATTGTCACATGTTTTTTGCTGTAACATAGTAAAATAGTAGATGACGGCAGATAAAGACCCGAATGGTCCATCCAGTCTGCCCAACCTGATTCAATTTAAATTTTTTTTTTTTTTTTTTCTTCTTAGCTATTTCTGGGCGAGAATCCAAAGCTTTACCCGGTACTGTGCTTGGGTTCCAACTGCCAAAATCTCTGTTAAGACTTACTCCAGCCCATCTACACCCTCCCAGCCATCGAAGCCCTCCCCTGCCCATCCTCCACCAAACGGCCATACACCGACACAGACCGTGCAAGTCTGCCCAGTAACTGGCCTAGTTCAATCTTTAATATTATTTTCTGATTCTAAATCCTTTGTATTCATCCCACGCTTCTTTGAACTCAGTCACAGTTTTACTCTCCACCACCTCTCTCGGGAGCGCATTCCAGGCATCCACCACCCTCTCCGTAAAGTAGAATTTCCTAACATTGCCCCTGACATTCCTAACATTGCTGGATTTCCTTACACATCCAGTGGGTGGGTGGGGGGATGAAAATGTATTTTGATTATTAAAATTTCTTAATTATAATATTGTAATCACATAATATGTCTTCTTGTATTAATAATTCAGAAGAGGGGGAGAAAATGATTGTTTTATGTATAAATTGTGTATTTAATAGTGCGTTTTATGAAATGTTTATGCTCAAGTAATTGTGCTGCATTGTCAAAGTTTAAAAATCAATAAAGATTTTTAAAAATAAATAAAATGCCAAGAAAAACATTTTCTGTCAGTAAATTTAAAGTGATCAATACTATAATCAGATATAAGGCCAAACAATGTATTATAACAGGTACAACCTAACTTGAACTTACTTACTTTACTTTTTTGTATTTATATATCACTTATAGTCTAAGTGGTTTTACATTCAGGTACTCAAGTATTTTTCCCTGTCTGTCCCAGTGGGCTCACAATCTATTTAATGTACCTGAGGCAATGGGGGGGATTAAGTGACTTGGCCAGAGTCACAAGGAGCAGCGTGGGATTTGAACTCAACTGGCTTCAACTCGGAGCCAGTGTAGCTTCCGAGAGAATTTAGTTACATGTTCACATTTTTTTCAAGCTCTTATAATGTTGCCCAATTTGCTCCTACCATTCATAATGGTGGCCTCTAAGTACTAGCAGTGCATTCTGATGCCCTGCTAGGGTGTCATTGTATCAAATAAGGCAATACACATTGTGTTATTTGGTAGGCTGCCCCAGCAGTGTGTAGGGAACTCCTGCTAAGGGCCAGGTGCTTCCATTTTGAATAATGGCAGTACTGGAGGCAGGAGCTAGGCAGGTAGATGATTAGGGTCCAGGGGGCTTCAGGTATACTACCTACCAGGGAAATTTTTTTAACTATCAGGGTGGGAGTGGGAGGGGGGTAAGTCAGGATGGTTAAGTTGATGATGGGAGGGAGGGGGCAGGATCAAAGAAAGGGTGGGAGGCCACTAGACCACCATGGATTCTTTAAATATCAGAGGCAGGGAGCTGCAAGTAATTTTGTAGTGCCGGTGGAGGGATGCAGACTTGGTAGGTTAAAAAGAAATGTCTTCCTACTTATCAATATGTGAGCAGTGAGCTACAATTTTGTCCCCGTCCCCACAGTAACTCAATTTTCTTGTCCCGTCCCCTCAAGTTTTGTCACTTCCCTGTCCCTGCCTCATTCCTGTGAGCTCTGCCTTAACTGCACAAGCCTCGGACACTTATGATTTTAAAGGGTTTGAGGCTTGTGCAGATGAGGAGTGAGCTTACAGAAATGGGGGCAGGGACAGGAAAAGGACTCACGGGGACGGGACAGGATGGGAAAATGAGTTCCTGCGGGGACGGAGAAAAATTTGTCCCCATGTCATTGTCTACTACAGATTACTGCTGTGTTATGTGCTATTATTCTGACAGCGTGCACTTGATATTGTGGTAGTAATTTGCATGTTTATTGATTACTGCATTGCCATGGTATATTTTTTTCAGTGATTTTGCAGCAGAGGTTAAACACTCAGCTATGGGCATGTGGAGTCTGCTATGTGACTTTCTGCATTGTTCTTAGAATCTTCCAAAACCCTTGCTAAATCACATCCTGTTACTGAATGTTAGTTTCTCAAATCATGTACTGTGTGGAAATTTTATGAACTGCTGTTGTCGCAGCCCTTAACACTGAGATCCGGAGAGGCCCTGTTTACTCCCTCAAAGAAGTGCAGCAAGTTCGTCAAACAAGATGTGCCTTTGCTGAAACCGTGCTGGCTGGTCCTCATCAGACCGTGTCCGTCAAGGTGTTCAATGATGTGGTCCTTTATCAGCGCCTCTACCATCTTTCCCGGTACTGAGGTCAAACTCACCAGTCTGTAGTTTCCCGGATCTCTCCTCGAACCTTTTTTGAAGATCGGCGTAACATTCGCCACCTTCCAGTCTTCCAGAATCTTTCCTGATTTGATCAACAGATTGACTATTAGTTGAAGCAGTTCAGCTATAGTCCCTTTCAGTTCCTTGATTACCCTCGGATGGATGCCATCCAGTCCCGGGGATTTATCGCTCTTAAGCCTATCGATCTGCCTGTATACCTCTTCTAGATTGACCGTCAACCCTGTCAGTTTCCTGTCTTTGTTTCCAGCATATAGCTGCCTCCGAGGAGTAGGAAGAGGCCTTTGACCTGGAGGTGGCACCTTAAATTCCTTCCTAAAGCCCCTCTTCCCCTTTTCCCACCAATTGTCACCCAATCTACGGCGGGAACTTTTAAAATTTTAAACTCCCACCTAACTCTCACTCGCTACCTACTGAGCCTTGATCTTTGCCCCCCCCCCCCCCCCAAAGATCTTGGTTGACAACCATCACAGGCCATCCAGTCCCCTGTTACATTTGCCCATCGAGACTAGCTCTCGGGCTCTAAACTATACCTGTAGTTTTTAATATTTCAACTACAGGGCAACCTACTAAAATTTCCCAGATGCAAACTTTGTAATCCTTAGATGTAGGTGCCTGCAAAGCATGAAATTTATCTCATACCATGGACAACGATTTGTAAATAATTTTTATTATTCTACATTAGGGATTTTCTTGTGATTATAATGACTTGCCTTTATAATGTTTTCCCATGCTTTGCCTTATCTGGGGTATAGAATAGCCCTGGCCTTAGCTAGGACTGGGAGCCTGACTGAGTATTAGGGAAAAAAGTAATTTTGCTGCTTGACTGGGACAGAGCATATCAAAGCAACTGGCAGGGAGGGAGAGCAGGCAGTGGGACAAAGGCCTCCTGCTTCCATCCGTCCATCTGAAGTTTCACTATTTGTTTTCTTTTTGTCTTGCGGTTAATCTATGGCATCCATTTCCATTTAGGTTTGTAAAGATTTCAAAAGCAAATTGCAGCCATCTGTATGAAAATGAGCTCCCGCAGCAGATGTCACTTGGGCTTTGAAACGGAGGATTTTAATTATTTAAGCCTATTCATGCCAAAAAAAGTAGAGTTATAGAGACAATTTTCCCTTTGATTACCTGCTCAGGAAGAAAAGTCTGTGTGTGTGTGTGTGTGTGTGTCATGTGCCGTAGATTGTTGCTATGTATGTCATGAAAGGCATATGGGGACAGACTTAAAGATCTCAATCTGTATACTTTGGAGGAAAGGCGTGAGAGGGGAGATATGATAGAGACGTTTAAATACCTATGTAATGTAAATGCGCATGAGTTGAGTCTCTTTCATTTGAAAGGAAACTCTGTAATGAGAGGGCATAGGATGAAGTTAAAAGGTGACAGGCTCCGGAGTAATCTGAGGAAATACTTTTTTACAGAAAGAGTGGTAGCAGGGCAGGATTAATTCATCGAGGGCCCCTAGGCACACAAGTACACTGGTCCCCCAGCCCCACCCCACCCCACATTGCGCCCAGGCGGAAACAGGAAGTTGCGTCAGAGGGAAGCTTTGGGCAAGCAGCACCACTTGCACAATTACAGTTCCTGTTGTTTTTCTTACCCACGTTGCTTGCTTGTCTTACTTTCCGTCAATGGGGGGGAGGGCTGCGTTGGTGATCGGGGTGGGGTCCACATTGCCAATCGGGGGGGGGGGGGGCGCATTGCCAATCGATGCTGGAGGGGCCCATCGCCGTTTGGAAAAAACAATGTTGATGCCCTCCTTCATCGGGCCCCCCTGACCATTTCGGGCACTAGGGACGTGCCTACTTGGCCTATTGGTTAATCCTGCCCTGGGTGGTAGATGCGTGGAACAGTCTCCCGGAAGAGGTGGTGGAAACAGAGACTGTGTCTGAATTCAAAAGGGCCTGGGATAGGCATGTGGTATCTCTAAGATAGAGAAAGAGATAATGGTTACTGCGGATGAGCAGATTAGATGGGCCATTTGGCCTTTATCTACCATCATGTTTCTATGTTTCTAATTTGAAACAATTTTTATTGAACAAGTCCAAAAGAACAATAAACACAGTAGAAGTGTTCAGGAACTATACAGCAATTATCCCCTGACCCCAATAGTCCACCCCCATCCCCACTCAACTAAACTAAATTAAAGCTTAACTTTGTATACCAAGTCATCATTCTAAGAAGGCTTGACTCGGTTTACAGCAATTAAATAAACAGGGAATGATTTACAAATGATAAATAGAAGATAATAGCAAAATTTCAAAAGAATTAGTTTTCAAAATGTTTGGCAAATAGAGTAGTTTTTAAAGATTTATGGAAAAATTGAAATGAACTGGAACTCCTTAAAAAAAAGGGTAGATCATTCCAGAGTTAAGAGAGTTTAAAGGCCAAAGAATGACTGAAGATCTTGACTCCTTTAATCCCTTTTTTAGAAGGAAGGGAGAGTTTAAATTGTTGGATACCTCTTGCAAACACCCTATCCCCTCGTACCCTGCCCTCCAAAACAATATGAACCAGAATATACAAATGAATGATAAGGTGCCAGAAGAACCAAGCACAAGAGATGACAGAAGAAAAATGCTGCAGGTACGATGAAATACTAGTAAGCAATATGATAACAAAGAGAGAGCAAGTCTCCCAGCCCACCTAACTGAGGAGGCCTGATCAAGACCAAAACGAAAGCTTGACATTCAGGGCCTTGGACTCTGATGAGCCCGATGAGGCAATGCATAAGACCTCCCCCCAACCCCCCCCCCCCCCCCGAAAACACAGCAAACAAAGACTCAAACCAGGGCGAGAAAGAAAAAAAATAAATAAATAAAAGGGGAAGAAACAGAAAATTCCAAGCTGGGGAAAGGCTATCCCAAGGCCGCTAACCCCTATGTTTCTATCATGTTTCTACTAGTTGCATGATTCCAGTAGAATTTTCTGCCCCATTTTTCAAGATTGTAGATTAAATTGTGAGCATTCATCAAGCTCTAATCCTAAGTATACTGGACTACTGCAACATCCTCTACCTCCCCTGCCCTGCAATAATGATTAAACAACTACAAACAATTCAAAATACAACTCTGAGACTCGTCTACTCATTGAAGAAACATGACCACATTACTGAGGCATACATTGATTCACATTGCCTTCCAATCCAGGAAAGAATACAATTTAAATTCTACTGTATACTATTTAAAACTATAAACGAAGACAACCCAATCTACCTAAACAACCACTTCATCCAAACTACCTCTACCAGGCATAGAAAAACACACACCCCATTCACATACCCCCCAATCAAAGAAGTAAAACGGAAAAAACTATACGACGGCCTACTAGCCACTCAAGCAGCAAAACTAGATAACCAAATCTCCAACCTATTGATAACAACCCCAGACTACAAGATGTTCAGAAAGGAAATAAAAACTATATTCTTCAAGAAATCCCTGAATAAAGCTTAATACCACGAATACCTCCTTCTTACCATCCTCTCCCTAACCCATGATCCTACCTAACCCTCTCTTGGAAACAATCTCTGATCTAACTTTGTAACCCTCCTTCCATAACTCCTTTTGTAATCTGCTTTGAACCGAAAGGTAATGGCAGAATATAAATCTGTAATGTAATGTAATTCTCAATCTGTCTTCCTTACTTCCATTGCTTTCAGTGGAAGTAAAACCTAGGTGAAAAAACTTCTGAGAACAGTGAAACCGGGCCCCCCATCCCTTGACACATAATAATAAGAATAAGAATAAGAAACAACTTTATTTTTGTATACTGCCATACCAATGAGTTCTAGGCGGTTTACATCACGAAAAGCTGGACAATCAGCAAATCATATAAATGCACCACATATACATATCATAAATACAATATTAAAACAATTAAGATATAAATTTATCAAACAGATAGGTTTTCAGTGCTTTTATAAAAGCATGATAAGATTGAGCTTGAGGTCATAGCCTGAAACTGAGTGGCAGCAGGTTAAGGACAAATGTCAGGAAGTTTTCTTTCACACAGCGCGTGGTGGATGCTTGGAATGCACTCCCGGAGGAGGTTGTGGAGGAGACTACTGTACTGGGATTCAAGCGCAAGTTGGATGCATACCTTCTTGCATATCATATTGAAAGATACGGTAAATCCGGGTCTCCATAAAGGAGTACCTAAATGGGCCGCTGCGTGTGCGGATCGCCGGACTAGATGGACCTCGGTCTGATCCGGTGAAGGCGTTTCTTATGTTCTTATGTTCTTATGAATTAGGATACTCCACCAGGTATTCATTTTACTAGCCTGGAATGCTAAAGTTTGATCAAAAAAATCTTGTGTAACGACAAGCTTTGGGTGATGGAAATACAAACTAGTAAGATTTGCGTGTATTCACGTTTGTTCTATGAGATTCAAAATGAGAAACAAGATAAGCTGGAGCTAAACCAAATAATACTTTAAAGCAGATACAGCCAAATTTAAATAAAACTCGTGCATCAAACGGTAACCAGTGAAGTTGTCTATAATAAGAGCTAATATGGTCGCATTTTTCAGACCGAAGATCTGCCCGATACACCCAATAAGAGAGCTTGAAGACCCAGGATTCTCCTACCTCACAGACTTTATCAATGAATCATTACTGCCTGGACATGTTCCACTTAAATGGAAACTTTCAGTCATCAGGCCCATCCTGAAGAGTAAAGAAAAAGACCTAGAAGATCCCTCCAACTACAGACTGGTAGCCAACCAACCAAGGATATCTAAACTAATACATTACATTAGTGATTTCTATTCTGCCATTACCTTGCGGTTCAAGGCAGATTACATATGAATTGTCAGGACATTTAGGAGTACATTAGCAGTTGTCTGGCCATTTTTGGAGGTGCTAAAGGGTGAAGTGGATTGCAAATGGGGCTTGAGATGGATCTTGCTGTGTTAGTTTGTCTTTATGTAGTTTTTGAAAAGCAGGGTTTTTATTTCTTTTTTGAAGGTTTTGTAGTCTGCGGTCGAGATCAATAAATTGGAGAGTTGGTGGTCGAGTTTTGCTGCTTGGGTGGCTAGGAGGTCATCGTACACTTCCCCCTCTGAATCCGCGGTTTCAGCATCCGCGGATTTGGTTATTCATGATTTTTAAACAATAAAGTTTTAATTTTTTGGGCTATTTTAAACCCTGTAAGCCTCCCCTTAAGCCTTATCTGGTGGTCTAGCGGGTTTTCGGGGCAGGGGCGATCTTCCCACACTCCTGCCCCGTGCAGATCGCTCACAGGAAATGGCTCGAGAGACTACGGGAGCTCAAGGCAGCCATTTCCTATGAGTGATCTGCACGGGGCAGGAGCGTGAGAAGATCGCTCCTGCCCCGAAAACCCACTAGACCACCAGGTAAGGCTTAAGGGGGGGGGGGGCCTTACAGGACTTAAAATAGCCGGGAGAAGTGGGGGTTAGGGGCAGAACCAGCCCGAATATTATTTGCCGTTTTATAATATTCGAGAGCTGGCTCTGCCCCTAACTCCAGTGTACATTTTTTTTTTCGTTTGACTTTTTGATTGGAGGGGGTGTGAATGCAATGTGGGTTCTCCTATGTCTGGTTGTAGTGGTTTGAATTAGTCGGTTGTTCCAGTAGGCTGGGCTGTCTCCATTTATGACTTTGAATAGTAGGCAGTAGAATTAGAAGAGTATTCTTGCTTATATTGGGAGCCAGTGTGAGTCGAGGTATGCTACTATGATGTGGTCGTATTTCCTCAGTGAGTAGATAAGTCTTAGGGCTGTATTTTGTACTGTTTGTAGTTGTTTTATCATGGTTTCGGGGCAAGGGAGATAGAGGATGTTGCAGAAGTCTAGTAGACCTAGAACTAGGGATTGGACCACTAGCTGGAATTGTTTTCTGTTGAAGAATTTTCAAACTTTTCTTAGATTTCTCATGACTGCGAATGATTTTTGTATTGTTTTGTTGATTTGTGGCTGCATGGTACAGCCACTGTCTATCAGAATTCCTAGAAGTTTTAGAGTGTGTTGAATGGGGTATGTGATACAGTTTATTACAAGGTGTTGCTAAGGTTGGGGATTTGCTATTTTCGAGGAGGATGAATTTTGTTTTGAAAGGATTTAGTTTCAGTTTGTGCTCTTTCATCCGTGTTGCTATTGTTTCGAGCTTGAGATTGGAAATTCCTTCGTTGGTAACTGTGAAACTTACTGGCAACCGTAAATCTATGTTGTCAGTTCAGAGTCCAGCATTGTGGAATGCCTTATCATTGTCATTGCGTCAATTCTGTGTTGTTTGAATGCGCTTTTGGTGCCAACCATGTGTTAGTATGAGGTTTTGCAATTTTGCTTCAGCCTGCGAGTTGTACATGCACTGAACTGTTTTCTTGAAGATATATTATGTGACTTGCATTTTTGTTTCTATTGTATGCTATTTGTTATTTGCTGATTTCGTATGTTTGTATTGTATTTGTAGATAGGCAGGTTATATATAATTGTAAAGAAAGAAAAAAAAAAAAAGAAGAGGAGGGATAGCAAACATCCATAAGAACTCTTTTGAGTCACCATAACCAATGATTATCTATCAGAATCACTGGAGATCATAGCATGTGAAATAAAAGGCCCCTCCCTAAAAGACAAACTAATCCGCACTATCTGTTACTGCCCACCAGGGAAATGGATAGAAGCCAAAGACCACTTCAGTGCCTTCCTAATCAATTTAATGTTGCAAGACAATGCTATTCTTGTCGCAGGAGACCCAAACATACACTTAGACGAAATAGAAGTCAAAGACATCTTAGAGTTGGAGGAAGCTTCTCCTGGAGGGCGCAGAGAATCTAGGGAGCGGGGACTTGTCTGAATATCAACTATTACCCGCTGTTTTTCCTCCGGAGCGCTTCCTCGACATTAAAGTGCCTATTGCCAACAGGCACTGAAGAAGGACACCAACAACCTTGGGCTCACTAGAGCGTACTCTCCCCCTCCCTCCTGATCTTCCCAGGGGCTTGGAGCCCAAAGGCTCTCAAGCAGCTTCTTTTGAAGCCTCCGACCCCCAGCAGGCTATGGAGATTGTATTTTCACAGATGCCTCAAGTTTTTCCTGGAACAATTAGTCAGGCTGAGGGGCTAGAAGAAAATCCAGAGGAAGTTACCTTAAAGACTTGTGGACTCAATATGAGGATGGAGGTAATGTTGAGAAAGGTTACTAATCAAGTTCAGGTTTTTTTTTTTTAAATCTTTATTCATTTCAAATCTTAAATCAAGTACAATATTGACATTTATCAATTAAGCATTCAAATACACTTGAAATCCTATAATTGATCATCATAATATAAAATATTATTCAGGTTTTTTCCAAGGAAGTAGTAGATAAATTGCGAAACGTAGATGCCAACATTGGGAATCTAGATAAACGCACACTCTTTATGGGAAAGCAGATAAAGAATTTACAGACCTCTATGGTAGCATCCACTAAAGATTCTTTGAATATTCATTATAAGTTATATATGAGTGAAAATCAGACAAGAGCGAAGAATCTAAGATTGGTAAATTTTCCATCGACCCATTTGTTATCTCCTGAGATACTTTTGAGAAGGTATCTCAAGGAGATACTTGGGGTAACTAACTCAGATACTATGATGTTTTCTAACTTTTTTTACATACCCCAAAAGAAAAAATTTCCGGTAGAAGGGGGAACGGATCAATTGAGTGCAGTAGATTTAGATCTAACAAAATTTTTAGAAGATTCTCAAGAATTGATCCAAACCCGGGCTACTTTGTTAATTACCTGTGTAAATGAATCAGATAAAACTTTAATTTTGAAACTATATTTCCAAAATAGAGAGGCAAAATTTTGTGGAGATAAGGTCTTAATGTTTCCCGATGTGGCAAAGGTTACTCAACATAGGAGAAAAGCCTTTTTGGCTTTGCGACCTAAGGTTCTTGATATTGGTGCCACATTTTTCCTTAAATTTCCCTGCAAATGTTTGTTGCATATTCAAGATTAAGATTATGTTTTTTGGGACCCATTTCAATTAGAATTATTTCTTAAGGGAAAGAAACATGACTAGTCTACTTGCTATTCTCATATGAATGTATATAGGTTGTGAAAGGGGGAAAGGTTTTCCCCTTTCTATTCCTATTTTTGATTTCTTTATGTTATCTGAATTATAAGAGTTGTCTTCCTTCAAATTGTGGGCTAGATGGACATTCACCTAAAGTGGTTTATTTGATTTGGATGATGTATTAATTGCTTTGAAATTATGTTTAAGTGGATGTAATATGATGAAAATACTTTAATAAAAAAAAAAAAGACATCTTAGAGTTTCTTTCTATCCTGGAAGACATAGATCTGGAGATCCTATCCTTCCAAAAAACCCCACAATAAAGGTTACAAATAGACTTTGTAATAAGCAATAGAAAAGGGAAAAACAACCTAATGATAACATACTTCCTAGCTAACCCAACTGAATTAACAACCAAATCAACAAATGCTCCAACAGCAGATGAGCTGGCAACCTTTTTCAAAGCATAAGTAGACCACATCAGAACTGAAACTAACAAAGGAAATGCAGTGAATGTATAGAAGTACTAGGAAACAGCACAAAAAGACTCTCCACAAAGAAAATGCCCAGCAGATACAGAAACAGAGTTAATAAGACTACTACCCAAATACACCAAATCGCAATGCTCATTAGATGTCTGTCCAATTTTCCTACAAAAAATTAATTAAAAATATACTACAAGTATCTATTAGATTGGCTGAACGACTCACTAGAAAAAGGAATATTCCCCAAACACCTTGGAAAAATCATTCTAAAACCCATCCCAAAAGATCAAAAAGCAGGAATGAATGATGTCAAGAATTACAGACCAGTAGCTTTAATCCCACTTCATGTCAAGCTATTAGAAAGTATGGAATAAATCAAATCACAAAGTACCTGGAACACCATAAACTACTACTACACCACACAATTGGGTGTCAGAAAACACTATAGCACAGAAACACTATTCGGTGGGGTGAGGGGTTAGGGAGAGGAGGGTCTTTTGGTGAGGGGTTTGGATCCTTTGGGTCTTCCTGAAAGATTAACACGGATGACCTTACTGGTTCTACTATTGTTTGATTGTTTTGTTGTTGTGTTTTTTATGTAATTCAATGAAAATTTCAATAAACCCTGACATCCAAGATTAGAACATGCATGAACACTGGAAAAGTCCTTGTACTACAATTCAACTTACTGTACTTAATGCATTTGATTTGGTAGACCATCAGCTCCTATTACTGATCCTAAACTTCCTAGGAATAAGCAGTAAAGTACATACTAATCCAGTTCATCACTTTGGGTCCTAACTTCATCCCATCAAGTTTATTCAAGAGCCTCCTATGAGGAACCGTGTCAAAGGCTTTGCTGAAGTCTAAGTAAATTACAAATAGCACACTACCTTAATCCAATTTTCTGGTTGCCCAGTCAAAGAATTCTATCAGATTTGTTTGGCATTATTTATATGCTGCCGTGGATCTTGTAATCTATTTGATTCTAAGAAATTCACTATCTTTTCCTTCATCAACACTTCCATTATTTTTCCAATAACTAAAATGAGGCTTACTGGCCTGTAGTTTCCCGCCTCATCTATGCAACTACTTTTGTGAAGAGAGACCTCATCCACTGTTCTTGAACAAGTCTTTAAGAGGACCTGCCAAAATCTCTTTGAGCTCCCTCAGTATCCTAGGATGGATCCTATCCAGTCCCATGGCTTTGTCCACCTTCAGTTTTTCAAGTGGTGCTGAATAAATGTACATAAGAACATAAAAGTTGCCATACTGGAACAGACTGAAGGTCCATCAAGCTCAGTATCCTGTTTCTAATAGTGGCCAAACCAAGTCATGGAATCCAGGTTATGGAAGCCTCTTCCAAGAGCCTCCAAGAGCATTGTTGATTTTCATATCATCATGTAGTTATAATGTACTTTTAATCCAAACTTATTTTAGTTTATATTGTGTTTTCCTTATTCATTAGTTTTAATGCTTGTATTAGTTACTTAGAATTTTATTATGTATGATGTTATTATTATATTGTATGCTGAGTACCTATTGTGTAAACCACTATGAACTGCTGGTTAGGTGGTATATAAAAATAAATTATTATTATTATTATTATTATACACCACTTGTCTATAAAGTGTATTATTCTTGTATGTCACTTTTCCACTCATGCCTGTTGACAGCTTATTCTTCATCCAGAACATTGAGTTCCTTGCAGCAGAATCTTCTTGTTGTGTCATTATTTTGGCATATACGTCTACATAGAATCCATAATTCCATTTTTGGTATAGTAGATCCCTCTCTTTGGAATAGCTTGTCTAATTTCCTAAGACTTGAATCATCATTTTGTATCAGGCATTTAAGAAAGGTCTCAATACGTTTTTATTTGTGGATGTGTTTGGAGATTGATTGAATCAAGATGTAAATATTTCTGAGGGACCTACAAATTGGTGTAGGGTGGATAGTGGGCAGCTGCTTTTCCCCTCCACACTATATATGAAGCTGCATTTCTTTTCCTATTTTTGTTTTATAATTTTTTAATATTGTAAATCACCATGATGGTACTTCCAAATGGCAGAATATCACAATCTGACAAACTCTAAAATGTAAGCCTGTATTTTGCTTTGCTGCTATATCCCTGTACAAGAATCCATATTATCTCTTCCTTCACATTACTTCTATTTTTTATTATTAATGAAGAAATTATTGCTGCACTTTTATGTTGCATAATTGATTACTATTCTATTATCTATTTTCATCTTTCATGTACTGTCAAACAGATTTTATTATTGTTACTGATGTTATACACCATCTGGATTTACAGTATATTGTTAACAAAACATCAATGTTGTTATAATTCCTGTGTACACATGATGAGTTAAACTTATGTTATATCTCACTTTAAGTCATGCCCCTGCAGAAAAACGATGAACATATCATAATAAATATGTATATGGGTTTATTTGTACATATATCTGTCTGTGTGTGTCTATCTATTTATTAATATGTTTACATATTAACATATGTAGAAATATTATATGGACATACTTGTATTTATATATACTGTAGATATGTAAATGTATTTGGCAATATGCATTTATATTATAGCTCACTAACCAAGACTGATCAGCTGAGGCAGGTGTCCTCATCATTGCATAGGGATAATAGAAGGTGAGGCATACAGGAATGGAGGAGTAGCCTAAGGGTTAGTGCAATGGCCTAAGAGCCAGGGGTGCTGGTTTAACTCCCACTTAACTCCCACTGCAGTTAAGTCATTTAACCTTCCATTAACCCAGGTATAAAATAAGTACCTCTAGCCTTACTGGATCAGACCAATGGTTCATCTAACCCAGTATCCCATCTTCAACTGGAGAGCTAACATAAAAATCTACAAACAAATGTTAAAAGACAAACGTAAAGCATTCTACTCCACTAAAATCAACTCATCTTGTAATGGTTCACAAGGAATCAATACAAAAGAGCTATTCAACCTGATCACAAATTTATTTGACACCACTCGCTACACCTCACCCACACACAACATTAAACTACCCTCTGCAAATGACTTAGCTCTGTACTTCGATTCTAAAATTAAGAACCTTAGAATCCATTGTTCAACAAACGACTCTTGTGATCATCAAATAGCGAACATCCAAGGAAATGATATACCGGCAGACATGATCTGGAGCTCCTTTCAGGATTTAGAGTGGAATGATTATATCAGATTATATAACAAATACTCTAGATCCTATTGCGCTCTGGACTCATGCCCCCCAGAAATTATGAAAGCAGCACCTTTAGAATTTAAATTATCACTGATGCAATACTTGACTTACAACCTAAACAATGGGAAGTTCCTCTCTAATAATGGTCACATTATTATAACCCCAAATCTAAAAAATCGTAAAGTATCCTCAGCCCTAATATCCAACTATAGACCGGTAGCTTCCATTCCGTTTATTATAAAAATTATGGAGGGTTTGGTTCACACCCAACTGATGGGTTATCTTGATCAATTCTCTCTCCTCCATGAAACTCAATCTGGTTTTAGGCCATTATTCAGTACGGAGACAGTAATTGCGGCTATCTTAGACAATTTGCACCTACTGTTTAGTAAAGGCCTTAATGCCCTGATAATGCAATTCGATATGAGTTCTGCCTTTGATCTAGTGGACCACATGAAACTGCTGCAATGCCTAGATGCCATTGGTATCCGGGATAAGGTGCTGAACTGGTTCTTTGGCTTCTTTATATCTCGCACCTATCAGGTTCGTTTTAATTATGAGCTTTCCGACACCTGGAGCAATCCATCCGGTGTGCCCCAAGGCTCTCCACTATCCCCATTGCTCTTCAACGTCTACATGTCCTCACTGGGCACGCAGCTAACCCAGCTGGGGATAAAACTATTTAGTTATGCAGATGATTTTACGATTATCATCCCATTCACCAATTCTGTCTCCGAAACTATTCCCAAAGCTTCAGAAGCTATAAACATGATGGAACAATGGATGACAAACTTTAGGCTCAAACTTAATTCAGATAAAACGACTTTTTTCATTGCTTCACCACATCCACTTGACATTAAATCACCCCTCTGTATCAATAACCTTAGTTACCCTATCCAGCCCTCCATAAAGATACTAGGTGTAACTCTGGATCAATGCCTAACCATGAAAGACCAAGTAGATTCCTTAATCAGAAAGGGATTTTTCACTCTCTGGAAACTCAGATCCCTTAAAGCTTATTTTGTTACATCGGTTTTTAGAATCCTAGTCCAATCCCTCGTACTAAGCCTGCTTGACTACTGTAACATCGCCTATTTGGCAATTTCCCAAAAAAATATGCGACGCCTACAACTGTTGCAGAATGCGGCAGTCAGACTAATCTTTGGACTAAAAAAATTTGACCACGTGACACCCTACTACCGGCAGCTACATTGGCTGCCGATGAAGGCACGCGTAAAGTTCAAATTTGCCTGTTTCTGCTTTAAAGCATTAAACGGACTTGCCCCCAAATACATTACTGACCTTTTCTCCTTCTCAACCAACAGACACAAGAGAAGTTCACATTCCAACTTCGTTTCCCCCCCAGTGAGAGGTTGCAAACTGAAAAAACACCATGAATTCCTTCTCTCACACCAAGCAGCATCATGGGGTAAAGACCTAGAACAATTACTTTCGCCCTCTACTTATGAGGTATTTAGGAAACGTCTAAAAACACACCTGTTCCTAAAACATCTTGACAACTGATCCACTTATCTCTTTCCTCTCAATAGCGACCTACTGTCCTTTTGATCACTTTTCTCCTCAACAATGAATTTCCTGTCTAATTACTTCTCTTTCTTCTTCCCCTCTTGAAGTCAGTCAATTTGTACCTTTGCTTAATCTTTTGTAAACCGCATAGAGCTTCACGGTATTGCAGTATATAGGCTGTTATTATTATTATTATTATTATTATTATCTTCATGGAGGTGAATCCAGGTCACAAGTACCTGGCAAAACCCAAAATAGTAGCAGTATTCTATACCACCAATCCAGGGCAAGCAGTGGCTTCCCTCATGTCTTTCTCAATAACACACTATGGACTTTTCCTCCTTCTTAAAACCAGCTACGCTTTCTGCCCTTACCACAACCTCTGGCAATGCGTTCCAGAGCTCAACTATTCTCTGAGTGAAAAAATATTTCCTCCTATTGGTTTTAAAAGTATTTCCCTGTGGACAAGGGTGCCCCCTGTCTCCCTTGCTCTTCATATTAACGTTGGATCCTCTTATCTGAGATGTTATTGTCCTTTCGGACGTTCGAGGGGTGGAGATAGGGGACTGTGAATTCAAGATAGCCGCATTTGCGGACGATTTGTTGGTGCATTTGCAGGACCCTAGATCTTCCCTGCCTTCGCTACTGATGGTTCATTCAAGAGTATGGGGACTTTGCTGGTCTGCGGCTGAATTTGGAGAAGTCGGAGGCTTTGGCGCAGGTAGGGAATTTGAGGATGGAATGGGGATTGTCTTTCTCGCTTTGGTGGGCCAATGGCTCTTTTTGATACCTAGGGGTCCGGCTCCCACATGACATTAAGGATCTCTATACTCTTAATGTGCAGCGCTTGATTGAGGACACGAAACAGCATTTTACGAATTGGATGTCTCTTCCTCTCTCACTAGTAGAGCGGATTAACTTGTATAAAATGATCATTTTTCCTAAATGGCTTTTCATGCTGCAGGTTCTCCCTTTGAAGTTGTGGGCTCAAATCCTTTTGATTCTCAATAAGCTGCTTCGTAACTTTTATTGGGCGAATCAAAAATAAAAACTGCCCTTTGCTTTTTTATTTGGCTCCTGGCGTTTGGGAGGCCTTGCCCCCCCCCCCCCCCCCCCCGGACATGCGACTCTATAATTTTGCCTGCCTTCTTTGACATGTTAATGATTGGCTTTGGGGTAGCCAGTACTATAGCTCTCTGGAGGTGGAACGGGCATATATAGCACCATATCATTTTAATTCAATCTTACATGCACAGACTATATTATTGCCCAAAGACCTTATACATAGTTGGCTGGTTCGGCCCTTTAGAGAAGCTTGGAGATTTTTGGTTACATCTTTAGGTGGCAATCCTAGTGTTTCAGCTTTACTTCCCATCAGAGGGAATCTAGATTTCTTGCCTGTACTGGACAATAGGGCATTTTGCCACTGGGGGTGGCCGGATTAGTCCTGTTGGAACACTTAATTGGCCCTGACTGTAGTCTGCTCACTTATGAGGAATTCATGCACAAAGTGACACCCAGGTGGGGAGACTGTTATGCCTTTTGTCAATTAAAACATTATTTTCGATCTCTGGACACAGGTGCCATGGCCTTCCCCTTGGGGGATAAAATCCATCATTACTTTGATCTTGTTTCTGTGGAGAGGGTATCCATTTCTGGCATTTGGTTAGCTCTATCGATAGAGGTTCCTCCTGAAGGTCTCTCATCTTTACAGCATAGATTGGAACAAGACTTGAGAGGTTTAGTGTCCCACTGGGATCCCAGGGTTAGTGTGCGACGTATCCCCACTGAAGTTTATAGTGCTCGGCTGAGGGAATGTGCATTTAGGGTGATCCATAGAGCCTATCTCATGCCTTCCCAAATGTACAAAATGGGATTCCAGGAGACCCAATATTGTGTAAAGTGTAAACTGGAGGCAGCTAACTTTTTCCATGCTTTCTAGTTATGTCTAGCTATACAAGTTTTTTGGAAGAGGGTGGGAGCATACATCTTATGGGTCCTGGGTCGCAGAATAGCGGTGTCCACAGAGGTCTTTTTGTTGGATCTGATGGGTTCTAGCGGCCTTCAGGGGAGAGGGCCTAGGCTTTGGGCCAGGAAATTGAGCATTTTGGGGAACAAAGCCATTTTGAAAGAATGGATCTCAGCTTCCGCTCCCTCTTATTGGGGGTAGAGAGCCAGCATACATGAACTCATGGGGTGGGAGGCTAGAGAGGAAGGTATTTCTCACTATCTGGGACCCCTATATTAACTCCCTTCCATATAAATCCCGTATTCAGATTTTGAACTCGCTTGTCTAAAGTACTCCTATGATTTGCGAACCATCCTCCATCTGCTCTTGAGGTAGCAGGCAGCAGTTGGGGGTGGGGTGGGGAAGGTGGGGAAGTTGGGAGTGTTTCTCTTTTGAGACGTTGTATTGCATTGTTTATACTTTTTATAGTTGTTACAAGGGACGGTGGTTTGGTTATTATTGCACAATGGATGACCAGAGATATACTGCTTCCATTTCCTGCTTGTTGACTCTTATGTGATCATCAATAAATTGTTCCAAAACGGGGCTCATAAGAGCACAGGGCCCTGGAGTGTTCTGTTCTTTATACAAGAGTGGTTTGGGTCTTGGGGGGAGGGGGATAATATAGAGTTGTTGTTGCAGTTGTATATTTCTGGAAATGACTATATTGTTATAATCTTATTGGAACCATGTTTGTTCTTTCTACACTGTTCTTGCGCTTTGCCTTGGTATTCCTTTTTTGTATGGCTTATTTTGTCATCAATAAAATTGTTTGCACCTTAAAAGTATTTCCCTGTAACTTCATCGAGTGTCCCCTAGTCTTTGTAATTTTTGACAGAGTGAAAAATCGATCCACTTGTACCCATTCTACTCCACTCAGGATTTTGTAGACTTCAACCCTCAGCCATCTCTTTTCTAAGCTGAAGATCCCTAACCTCTTTAGTCTTTCCTAATATGCTTTGATTGTAACCATAAAAAGGTGGCACAGTGCTTCCTCGCAAATTCATGGTCGGTGATTCGCAGTCCCGGTCATTCGTGGTATTTTCCGACCACGAATGACCAGGCAGGAGAGGGCAGCCGGAGCACCGGCGAGTGAAGGAAATCACTCGCGGTATGTTCCGACCGCCTCTTCCTGCACTAAAGTCGGGCCTCACCAATCAGGAGCTGCTTTGACACGGAGCTCCTGATTGGTGAGGCCCGATTTTAGTACAGGAAGAGGCGGTCGGAGCATACCGCGAGTGATTTCCTTCACTCGCCAACGCTCCTGCTGCCCTCTCCTGTCTCCCCCGCTAAAAACTGTATTCGCGGTTTTTCAACATTCGCAGGGGTTCCTGGATCGGAATCCCCACGAATATCGGGGGAGTACTGTATATTAAATCCTATCCCCTTTTCACAGCATTCTGAGGTTATATTTCTACAGAAAGCACACATGGGAGCATGTGTCCTTGCGCCACTAAATTATCTTTTTTTTTTTTTTTTATTATTTGTTTATAAAATTTTACAATATTTCCAAGCATATACATCTTGTACAGTAAAGTGAGATCAAACAACATATTAAGCTAAAATTCCATAATTAATATTACAACAAGGAAATACTAATCTAGCTGATCTCACACTAGTCCTCAATATTATTGGATCCATAATTAAAGAGTAGAACATATATAATTCAAATTAATTAAATAAGAAAAATCCTTCACTAAATTATCTTGATTGGTTAGTAAACTTTGATGTTGGTAAACTTCGACCAAGTTAAACAGATCATAATAGGCGATTTTAATAATCCTATGATTGAGATGCGATTTAATCATATGGAAGAATTCTTTCATGTCATGTGCTCATTAGGCTATTCTCACATTATTAACTCCCCCCCCCACCCGCCCCGCAACACACACACACACACACACACAAAATGACCTTAAGTTTTGGCAACACAATTCACCTTGCCTAACATATTCTATTGTTAATAATACACCTGTCTTCTGATTGGATCATCCTTTTCTATTGCTTAGTACTAGAGAATGACATGGGAACACATTTTCCCCCATCCCAACGGGAACTCATTTTCCCGTCCCCTCCCCGAGAGTTCTTTTCCTGTCCCTGCCCCATTCTTGCAAGCTCTATCCTCATCTGCACAAGCCTCAAACACTTTAAAATCATAAGTGGTTGAGGCTTGTGCGGTTAAGGCAGAGATTATAGGAATGGGGTAGGGAGAGCGACAAAACTCACGGGGACGGGACGGGGAAATTGAGATCCTGTGGGGACAGGGACAAATTTGTCCCCGTGTCATTCTCTAGTTAGTATCCAAAATCTCCAACTAAAAATTAGTGTGTGCAGACCAGATAGGAAATTACACATTTATGTGCCATTAACATCATGAAGTACTTGCGAGCAGTTAACCAGTTCCAATGAATATGGGGACTGAGTGATTGATATCATCATGGGATTCTTCCCTAGGTGAATGCACCCAGACTCTGCCAAGTCAAATGTCAACATCATGTAATAAATGAAGTGTAAAAGCCCCATGGTATAAATGAGAGCAAGCTGAGAAGAAAAGGCACCTTCATCACTTTGAAAAGCAATCAGAGAATTATAAAAGTGTCTGCTATGAGGCTTTAGCAGATAATAGTATTGATGAAGGGAAAAAAAAAAAAAAAGGATTATACACAGAGAATTAATCAATCTTTATCACATCCTTGTGAATTATTTTCCACTATATAAGTATTACTTCTTGCTCCTCAAATCTCTTTAGAGAAGGTTTTGTCCTCAACTGGGATCATTTTATTAAGAAGGTTGATAAGCTGTCGTCATCAATATCAAAACATAATGATATTGACTTGTCAGAGGACACTATTATACCACCTGTTTTATGGAAGCAATTTAGTGCTGTCAACCAGGGTCAAATTAGTGAGGTACTTCAGAAAATGAACTCTTCCGTGAGTCCCTTTGCTATTATGTCAATGCCATCAATTAAAACAGCACATGAAATGTGTCTTCATTTTCTTTGTGATATAGTACACACATCTTTGGCTGAGAGTAACGTCCCAGCAGTGTTTAAAACCTGCTAGTGTATTTGTCTTGAACAAATCTATAGCTGATCTTACAGACTGTAGCAATTGTTGTCCCATCTCTAGTTTCCTGTTTTTACGGAAGGTGATTGAATATGTTTTTCGTGCCCAGTTGTGAGAATATCTTGATATTATGGGATCTTGCTGGTTTTTGGGATTCCAGTATCTTGTTACTCTTTGGGATTCTGGAATCTTACTACTCTTTAGGGATTCCAGAATTTTACTACTCTTTGAGATTCCAGAATCCTGTTACTCTGGGATTTTGGAATCTTGCTACTCTGTGGGGGGTTCTAGAATCTTGCTACTCTTTGGGATTCTGGAATCTTACTACTCTTTGGGGGTTCCAGAATCTTGTTACTCTGGGATTCTGGAATCTTGCTACCTTATGGGATTCTGGAATCTTCCTACTCTTTGGGAGTTTGGGAATCTTACTATTCTTTGGGGGTTACAGAATCTTGCTACTCTGGAATTTTGGAATCTTCCTACTCTTTGGAAGTTCCAGAATCTTGTTACTCTGGGATTCTGGAATCTTGCTACTCTTTGAGATTCCAGAATCCCGTTAACTCTGGAATTTTGGAATCTTGCTACCTTGTGGGATTCTGGAATCTTCCTACTCTTTGGGGGTTTGGGAATTTTGCTACTCTTTGGGATTCTGTGTTACTCTTTGGGATTCTGGAATCTTACTACTCTTTGAGATTCCAGAATCCTGTTTCTTTGGGGTTTTGGAATCTTGCTACTCTGAGATTCCAGAATCATGTTGCTCTGGGATTTTGGAATCATCAAATTTCAAGTTCAAGTTTTATTAAAATTTGATGTATTGCAATATCATTAATTCAAAGCGATTTACAATTAAAACTGGGTCTTAATTATTAACTAAAACCAACACAAACGGACATGACGTACCAATACATAAGGGAAGTAGGGAGAACCACAATAAGTATAGTAAAGGACACATGAAAGGAAAATACAAAAGGAGGGTAAGAAATTTTAAAAGTATTGATAAAAATATAATAGAAATTTAAGAACTTTTTAAAATTTTATTTTTAATTCAATTTCTCAGAGCCTAAGACAGAGGACATGTGAGTTTTAAGCAATGCATGGGATCAAAAGAGACTCCAATAATTAGGTCTCAAAAGCATCCTTGTACAACCAGCATTTTAATAGTCCTTTAAATTTACTTAGTGATTTTTCTTCCTTAATAAATGATGGTAAGGAATTCCATAATCTGGGTGCTGAAACCACAAAGATCGTAATCGCAAAGAATCTTGATACACTTTGGGATTCTGGAATCTTACTATTATTTGGGATTCGATCAGGTACTTATGACCTGGACTGGCCACTGTTGGAAGCAGGACACTGAGCTTGATTAAATTTTGTTCTGTCATAATATGGCAAGTCTTATGACATAAGAATGGTTTTTAACTGTAACACAGGCCAAAGACTGTAAATTCAATAGTACAGAAATCACACACATTATGTCATTTTTAGCTATAATAGCAACTTTTATCCCATATTGCATTCCTCCCTTTTATAGAAAATCGATGAACGCACATAGGGTGGAGGTGGGGGAATTAGTGAGAGCATGGCTTGAGACATTTTTATCCGAGTGCTCATAAGAACACAGAAGATCAGATATTTCATGGTGAACCCAATTAGCACAAGAAAAGGGGATCTGTGTTTGATTCATTTAACAAAACGAGAAACAAAAAAGACAATCCAACACAATCTGCAGTGGGTAGAGGACAGCACAAACCAAAAACAAAAGAAACTGCAGACAAACTTACAAGACGCAGGCTATGTTTATTATATCAATTATTATTTGCGGTTAATGTTACCATCTTTTTTTTTTCAAAACCAAGGGACCCGACACAGTCCGTGTTTCGGTTACCACGCCTTCATCAGGGGTCCCTAGTTTCCATGGAATCAAATTAAACTGCAAACAAAAATAAACAAGAGCCTGTGTGAGCTTTGATGAGAATAGGGGAGGAGATGGTACACATGGATAGATGGGAAGGGAAGATAAGGAAAAGTAGATAGATTTTGAGAAAAATGGAAGAAAGTTGAATGTTAAAAGTTAATGCTAAAGACAGATGTATACAAAAAAACACAAAAGACCCCCTCTCATCAATACTGGGCAAGTTTCTCAAATAATATCATATAACATTTAAAGGCTTTTAAATATTTAAATGTGCTCATAAGCTCTTCAGCAAGGCGCCACAGCACCGGTACAATGTTGCTGGAAAGGTGCTTGAATTTTAATCATAACACTCCTGAGCAGCATACAATTCTGACCAATTGCAGTGAGGCGGGTCCTCATGCTCCCTGTGGTTACTGACGTCAGATGGGCTGCTTCTTTTTTGCAGCCTCTGTTTGGTGCCATTCCCCAGGGCATCTTTTTTCAACATCAAGTGTGTAGACCAGGGGTGTCCAACCTGTGGCCCGAGGGCCGTATTCGGCACCGTGAAGTATTTTGTGCGGCCCCGGTTGAGGGCGATGCAGTGTTTTCCTCTGCTGCCCCCGGATGTTTACCGTTTTGCCGGCTCCCTCCTCTGTCTTGCTGCAGCATTTGCGCGGCCCCAGAAACATTTTTTTGGGCCAATGCGGCCCAGGGAAGCCAAAAGGTTGGACACCCCTGGTGTAGACCAAAGGACTCAGGTAACCTGCCTGGCAGCCAGACTAAAACAATGTTTTTAAATACAAGGTTGTTATATATTTATAATGAATTTTGTTTCTTAACTATGAGCACAATTTTCACAGCACGTTTTTGTTCTTCTTAGGCATTGCACACTGCAAATAAAATCAATATAAAAAGCTTATCTTTCCGGCTTCCTCGTGTAGCTTAGAGAAACACAGACTGTGTTGGAGCCATGACCTGACCTTTTCAGATAAGTGGTCTACTGTTAAACAGCTTTCGTAGATCCATAACATTTGCCACTCCAGTAGAAGCAAGAATCCTTGCTCCATGCAATGTGTTATGATTAAAATTCAAGCACCTTCCCAGCGACGTTGTACTGTTGCTGTGGCGCCTTGCTGAAGAGCTTATGAGCACATTTAAATATTTAAAAGCCTTTAAATGTTATACGATGATATTATTTGAGAAACTTGCCCAGTATTGATGAGAGGGGGGGGGGTCTTTTGTGTTTTGTTCTATTTTGAAAGTATTGCCCCCTCGACTGGACTGTAATTCAAAATCCCCAGTCTGTTTGGATCAAAGATGGATGTATGGCAGAAAGTGAAGGAGAGAAAAACAGCAAATGGATAAGGTGGCCCTGGATACACAGTTAAGAGCACAGACAAAAGGAAGTGTGCCAGAGACTGGATAGATGGTTTGAAAACCAAAATTACCGGACAACAAAGGTAGGGGAAATGATTTTATTTTCAATTTAGTGATTGAATTGTGTCACTTTTGAGAAATTACATCTGCTGTCTATATTTTGTCTAAGAAATGCATTTGTTTCTCTTTCTCTGGGGTTGTAATGTATGCAGAAACTTGAATCTTAGGGTTTCATTTGTATATATTAGTACTTTTAGTTTTTGGTCCCATATTTGCATAGGGGTTATCTGTGTTCTGGTAGGAATGAATGTTGAGAAGCATACAGTGTGCTTTGTGTAGTTTAATGTTGTGGTTAACCATTATGTGTTGTTAATAAGATTATATTGTTTTCTCCATCTGAATTAATTATAAATGGAGTTTAGTAGTATTTTGCACCATAAAATTAGATCTTAGATTAGATCATGATTATATTTTATTGCATTTTAAGTTAATTTCAGGAATATTCTCCCATTATGTGGATTAGAAGAGGTAAAAAGGGTAATGTAAGGAATATCCTTCAATCTTTGTAAAAATTTTGGTTTTTCTTTGTCTCTTTTCTTATTATTATTTGTATAAAATGATAATGTTTAAAATTGATAAATAAAAAAAAAGATTATATTGTTTGTATATATGAAAAATGAATGGAAAAATAGTATTACAATTAGTACTATTATGGGGCAGAGTCTGGCCCATGACTTAGCCTGTGTTTTAGATTTCAGTCCCTTAATGTGATTGAGTTTGACACCCTTGCTTTAACGCTATCAGATGCATGCATTGCTGTACATTAAACTCACAAGAGAAAGTTCCTGCCTCATAGAGTTTACAATCTAATTTTGACAGACACACAATTTATTTATTCATTCATTCAATTTTCTATTCCGTTCTCCCATGACAGCTCAGAATGGTTTACATGAATTTATTCAGGTTCTCAAGCATTTTCCCTGTCTGTTCTGGTGGACTCACAATCTATCTAGTGTTCCTGGGGAAATGGGGGGATTAAGTGATTTGCCCAAGGTCACAAAGTGCAGAGTGGGTTTGAACCCAGAACCCCAGGGTGCTGAGGCTGTAGCTTTAACCACTGTGCCACACTCTACCCCAAGGGTGAATCTATATATGCTGCTCAGGTAGGAAATTAGAAGGGGAATGATGAGGCAGATGGGGTAGAGGATTATGGAGGGATTGGCCAGCAGAAATTGGTGCTTTACAAGTTGGTTGGGTTAGGACCTAAGTGCAGCTTCAAGAAAGTGGGTTTTAGCCTGGATTTGAATACCGCCAGAGACGGAGCCCAGTGTACCGAGTCCTGTGTACATGCGGTAACCCAGAGCTGCTTAAGTGCTGGATATTGTATTTAATTGGCTATTTGTTAGCTGGCTCCACAAACCTGGAAATTCAATGCTGAAACCTGGACATGGCCCCGGCATTGAATTTCTAGGTTTAACGCTGGCAGTGGTCAGTGATCGCTGCTGGTTGAATTTCAGGCCCTATGTATATAAGTGGTTCTATCCTCATTCATTTTATGCAAAAATCTGCCCACCAGGCTCTGTCTTTTGCTTTGTAACTTGCTTTTTGTTTCCACTGCTGCAGAAATGTCTCCCACGGCAGCTGTTTTGTTGATAGTGGCTTTGCTGCCACGCTGCACCAGCTTGATGACTTTGGTTGCAGCTGATTGGCCGGTTCAGCTCTCGTAGCCCTAGAGCACTCTTTAAAGTCATCTAGAAGCACAAAGCTTTCTGCATGTCTCCTCGGTGTTTATTCATGTTTACTCATCCTGGATCTAAGAAACACAGCAAGTCAGCAGGATCTCTGCAAACCTGCCTGGCCTTCAGCTGTGGCCCCAGGACATCCAGGGAATAACTAGATAATCTCTTGCAGGTGAGAAGATATGCAATGTGCTCAGACAATGGATTCTAAACATTTTTACTCTGCAGTGGTCAGATGTGACAATAAAGGACATGTAGCAACACATCTAGGGGACAGGGAAAACCAGAACCCCCCAAAAAAATATCTAAGACCAAAAAGCCTTATAAGTGGAGGTTCTCAAACCACTTACCAGCCAGTCAGGTTTTCAAGATATCCACAATTAGTATACATAAGATAGATTTGCATACAATAGAAGTTGTGCATATCAATCTCATTTGGGTGTCCTGAAAACCTGACTGGCTAGTTGTGTTCCAAGGGTCAGGTTGAGAGCCCCTGTTTACAAGGCATTTCTTTTAACCTTTTGCTTTTGTAAAGAGCTTGGGTGCTGTAATGCTGTAAGAAGAGTCTGCAGCTGTTGGAGGACCCAGCTGAGGAGGGGAGGGAGTTAATCCTGGGAGGGAGTAGGTCCAGTGATTAGAGCTGCTACCTCAGCACTCTGAGGCTCTGAGCTCAATCCCAGCCTGCTCCCCATGACCCCGGGCAAGTCAAGTTTCAAGTTTCTTTATTTATCAAGCACAGGGCCGGATTTTCCTATAGGCTAACTAGGCTTCAGCCTAGGGCCTCAAGATCCATGTCACATTTTTTTTATAAAGGTTAGTACCAATAACAACATGTTTCATTTAACATATTGATATATATCACAGTAATGATGTATTTTATTATCTCTCATGTAATTTACAAACTTAAAAATGGGAGGTGAAAGGGCCTCATAAGTGGAATAGCCTAGGGCCTCTTTTCATCTAAATCCGGCCCTGATCAGGCAGATATCTAAACGGTTTACAATAATTTTTTTTTTTTTTAATTTCTATATTCATTTTAAAGCCATAAGTAAGTGCAAAATAAAATACAATCATATAATTCTATAAAAGCACTTAAATACAATTACAATTATAATTATAATCTATGACAAAAAGATTATCACCCCCCCCCCCCCCATAATTATATCTAAGAAATACACTCAAATTGAGAATTGAAAAATATATTCCAACCCACCCACCCTGGACGTGTATGACCAAAGGGCATAATCAGCAATCACTCTTTGCAAAATTTTGTCAATGGCTCCCAAATCTTCAGAAACTTCTTATAATGTCCCTGATGTATGGCCATATTAAAAACATGACAGAGAGACTTACACCAAAAGGAATAGTTCAGTCTATCCCAGTTTTACCAATTCCTAAAAAAAACTTTAAAATATAAAATATATCATATCTAAAGTTAAAATACATAAAATAAACAGGAGTATAAGTCACCCAATCCCCCCCCTCAGGTACAATAGCCAGATTGTGAGCCCATTGGGACTGATAGGGAAAATACCAAAGAGTATCTGCCATTCAACAAATTGTAAAACGCCTTGGGTGAATTTCTTCATGAAAAGGCAGTTAATAAATTTTAATAAACAGTGTGGCAGAATCCCCCATTGGTGCACAAAGTTGAACATTCTGGATCCTTGCTCCTTGCTTGACCTTCTAGCAGTTTATGGTATTGTAGATAGACTTAGCTGTCAGTCACTGGGCAGAAGCATAAGAACATAAGAATTGCCATACTGGGACAGACTGCAGGTACGTTAAGTCTAGTGCAGGGGTGTCAAAGTCCCTCCTCGAGGGCCGGAATCCAGTCGGGTTTTCAGGATTTCCCCAATGAATATGCATGAGATCTATTAGCATGCAATGAAAGCAGTGCATGCAAATAGATCTCATGCATATTCATTGGGGAAATCCTGAAAACCCGACTGGATTCTGGCCCTCGAGGACCGACTTTGACACCTGTGGTCTAGTATCTTGTTTCCAACAGTGTCCAACCCAGGTCCCAATACCTACCTAGATCCCAAGTAGTAAGAATAAGCAGCGGATTTCCCCAAGCCATCTCAAAATAGTCTTTGGTTAGCAGTTTTCTTTTAATTTTCAGTTGTTAATCAGAGTTCAAATCCTCATTAAAGAACTTTCCCCCAAACAGCAGGCAGTAGCGAGAGGTGGAAGTCTAGAGAAGACTGATGCTGACAAGTATATAACACAGATGGATGGTTTGTGCTCAAAATCCCGAGGTGCAGTCCCTTAAGCAAAGGAGGTGGTTTTTGCCTGGAGTTGTTAATACTTTGTATTGAAATGAAGACTTTAATGGGTTTGTCAGAGTTTATAGATATACTTTCAGCAATGTAGAAAAAAAAGACGATAAAAATGTCAATCACTTCCTATAAATAGTCAACATATTAGCTCCAATGTAACTAAAAGACAATTCATAAAGCTTTTTATATCGAACCTTTTTTTAATGAAGGAAAAGCTAGCGTCCTTCTTCTAGTAATCTTCAATTCACCTTCATTTTCCAAAAGAAAGAATGAAAAAAGTAAAATAACACTGGACTAATTGTATAGCTCTCAATGGAGACTGCCCCAACTTGATTGGGCTGAGAACTTTTCAGCAGCCCCTGTTTACAAGGCATTTCTTTTAACCTTTTGCTTTTGTGAAGAGCTTGGGTGCAACTATTTGGGATTTTGCCAGATACTATGGGGCCCTTTTACTAAAGTGCAGGCAATTATGTACAAGATGCAGGCAATGTTTATTATACCAAATATTTCATTCATGCAGTTAAAAATACCACCTTATAACAAACCAAAGTACCTGACACGGTCCGTGTTTCGGAAAACACTTCTTCCTCAGAGGTCCATAGTTGCTAAGGTATAAAATAAGCTGTATAAAAGGTATAAAACAACCGCCTATTTGTAATCCTTCTTCACTTGGAATGTGTGACACAAAAATAGTCAAGCACATTCCAAGTGGCAGAGGGAGGTAGAGATTTTCTGAAAGGGGCAGACACTGGATAGAAAGAAACGAATGACAAGAAGATGAGGAAAGCAGAAACCACATGACAAAAGTAGAAAAAAAATTATATTTTTTATTTTATTGCTTTAGGATAAAGTAGTATTGGAGATGTGTTGAAAAATGTTTAGAAATAGAAATGGATCCTTTTATTGGACTAATTTTAATATATTTTTGGCTAACTTTCAGAGACCAAATTCTCCTTCCTCAGGTCAGGACAGGATACTGTAACAGAGGAATACTTTACTGACCTAAGGAAAGAGGGTTTGACCTCTGAAAGCTAATTTAAAAATGTATTAGTCCAATAAAATGGTATCTTATTTTCCATTTTTATTTGTTAATTTATAAAGTGATTTGTTATTTCTCTTTTTTTCAAATTTACATCTGCTATCTTTATATTTTGTTCAGTATTGGGGGATATGCACCACTGTTTCTTCACCCGCTAAACTGTACCGCTCCTTCGGTTTGTAACACAAGGCAGCATGCTGAATGCTTTGCACTGCTCCAAAGGTCACAGAATTCCTATGATCGTCAGAACAGCACAGAACATTCAGCCCGCCAGCCAGCGCTAAAAACCTCTTCCGTGCTTTTGTATAAAAGAGGGGGGAGGGGAATTTAGTTTGTGATTACTTATTCCATACAGGGTGAGGGTGGTTCTGTGTCCTGTGTTTATGAAAGACATAGTTTTCTGTTAGCATTGACCAGCCTTGTTTGGCGAAATGCATCAGGCATGGTTCCTGGGAGCACCTTGAATATACCTGATTTGAATCTCCTTATTGGCTGCCGCTCGTCTTTTTTTTTTTTTTTTTAAATTAATCTTTATTCATTTTTAAAGCTCACAATAAGTGTAATATATAATACAATCATTTATACTTTAACATCACTTAACATATCATCAAATTCTAACTCTGCATCAAATATCCCCCTCCCTTATACCCAACAGTTGTTCATAAGCAAAAGAAATCATAAAATATTCCCCCCCCCCCCACCCCACCCTGAACCCAATCTTCTTTTGTTCCACATTGGATTCTTTGGTGGACCGCTTGCCTTGTTTCGTTACAAATTAACATACATGGAGTGAAACATACTACAGGAGTTACCCATATGTATGTATTTTTATACATACATATGGGTTACAGTTGGACGACATAGAGGGAGGCAGTTGAGAGGAGTTGCAGACTTGGTTATTAATATAGACTTATTTTTCGGATAGTATTACTGCTTTACAATGCATTTGAATACTTTTATATACGTATGGAAAGGGTTTAGAGTTAAAGTCCTGGGATTTAAGCGCAAGTTGGATGCACACCTTCTTGCATATCATATCAAGGGATACGGTAAATCCGGGTCTCCAAAAAGGAGTACCTAAATGGGCCGCCGCGTGTGCGGATCGCCGGATAAGATGGACCTCGGTCTGATCCGGTGAGGACGTTTTTTATGTTCTTATGTTCTTAAGTAAGTAGGAAGGGATGGAAGGGGGGTTTTGTTCAGAGATGTCTGGGGCTTGCATAGAACTAAAACTGTACACTGGCATTGGTATGGTAATCTTTATTTGTTTTGAATTTTATAATAAAAGAAAAAAAGAAATACAAGTGGAAATAAAGAAGTAAATAAGAAAACAGGTAAATAAATATGGGTGGAGCGTGGGTGGGGTGTGGACAGGGCTAGGGGGCCCAGTGGACTTGTGTGCCTAGGGGCCCTCAAAGAATTAATCCTGTCCCGAGAATCCCTCCAATGAATATGCATGAGATTATTTGCATGCAAATAAACTTCATGCATATTCATTGTGGAAATCCTGACTTGGTGAGGGAGGGCCAAGGTTGGTCACCCTTGCTTTATCTCATCTAATGAATCCCCTGCTATACACGTCACCAAATACCACTCATTAACTGTCCTGTTTAGACAGGAAGCTGAAAAATGATGTCCCTAGTTGCCTTATGAGATTTAGCCAAGAACATCTGGAGATTTCAATGGTTAAAGAAGTGAAAGGGAAATGAATAAGATCAAGGATGTTCTTTGCAATGGGTTAGTGTTTGGTAGAATAGTTTTCTTACCAAGGAATCTTTGTCTGAAAATAATTGCAAAAATTCAAGAAAGCATTAAAAACAAACAAACCCAAAACATGGCTCTTCATCTCCTGATTTAATAGCAGGATCAGAAAGTGATTGAACGATGGTTCAAGTTGTAGGGAGTTTTGGAATAAATCAGATTTATGTTGCTAGTCTTTTTGATTTGAGTGTTTTTAAAATGTAAACTGCTATGATTAATAATTTATTTTTATTGTGTAGCAGTATATAAGAATTTTAATAAACATATGCTGGATTTTACAAAGCTGCGGCAGAGGTAAATGCTCCAATGCTCGTAGAATTCCTGAGTGCAGCATAAGACCTTGTTGCAAGGAGTTGAACAGCATTGAAGGCTTTATCCTCTCTCAAGAAGATGTTGAATGCATGAATGTTTGGAACGCCATTGTTAGATGACTACACCAAAGTGTACGAGTTTAGTTAATAGCAAAGTATTTTAAATTTCTGTTATTTTCCTCAATAAAGTGCAGGTACTGATGGTTCTTTTAATATAATACTGTTAGATTTATTGCATAAAGGGACGGATTCTGCAACCGGCGCCAATATTGGCCGGTGCCTCCAAAACTGGCACTGGTTGTAGAATCACGGCCACGTGTAGACACTGGACATGTAGTCCAGGGTTTTACTGGCCTACATTTCTGGTGCCTACTTTACATGAGCATCACATCCATAGGGGCTCCTACTGGCGCCTACGGTCACTTCTGACACAAGCCACGTCCACTTTGACCATTCTGTAGGTGCTTACTTTTTTTTTTAATTATTTTTAAACAATGTGGTCAATTACTGTGTTGTTTATACCCAATTAAACCAATTAAATTATTTATTTATGTATTTATATACCACTTATAGCCTATGTGGTTTACATTCAGGTACTCAAGCATTTTTCCTTATCTGTCTGGTGGGCTCACACTGTATCCAGTGGCATTGTAAAGGGGGGGGGGGTGGACCACCCCAGGCACCCTTTTGGTTGAGATGCTAGCACCCGTCATCCTTTCCGCCCCCCCTACTACCGCGCATGCATGCTACTTCCCTTCCTCTGTACCTTTTTAACATTCACGGCGTGAGCAGCAACCCCAACCTGCTGCTCATGCCAGGGTTGGCTCATCTTCTGATATCACTTCCTGGACTCATGCCTAGGAAGTGACACCATAGGGAAAAGCTGATGCTGGCATGACTAGCAGGTTTGGTTTGCTGCTCGCACCTCAAATGTTACAAAGGTATGGGGAAGGGAAGGGGCGTGCGTGTCAGGAGGGGGTGGGGGCAGAGAGGAGGGTGGGGAAGGGGCACCTCCCCCCCAGGTGCCTCTCATCCTTGCTACGTCACTGACCCTATCTAATGTACCTGAGGAAATGGGGGATTAAGTGACTTGCCCAGGGTCACAAGGAGCAGTGTGAGATTTGAACCCACAACTGCAGGATGCTGAGGCTATAGCAATATCCACTGCACCACATACTCCTTCTGCCACCTAACTTTTGGCATTCCTACATGAATCAGGACCAAAATGTCTTATCATTATTTGATAAACAAGAGACTGTTTTCTTTTCACAAAAATGTAATTTTCTCTTCCCCACTGTACGCAACCCCAACCTTTTATTCTTCTTTTCCTATATTTAAGTTCTTGTAAACCGTGCCAATCTCTACATCTGTGGAGAAGATACGGTATATAAACTTAAAGTTTAGTTTAGTGGTTGTAACACTGTATTAGTGGGGTTCAAAGGAATCTGACCCCACTTGTTATAAAAAGCATATTGGAGACTCTAGTGTTATTTCTGTCCTGATTTATTGCTCTTTTTCAATAGAATAGACTTGACATAAACACCCAGATTCTCTAAATGGCGCCATTGTTGGCAGCTACCTTAAAAGCAGCCGTCAATCATGCATCAATCACGCCTCCAGCAATGGTAGGGCACCCCCCCCCCCCCACCAAATGTAGGCCAGGGTTTTCAAAGTCTACATTTCTTGTGCCTACCTTGGATGTGAATTGAGACTCTGGAGGTGCCTACCAGGGCATACTGCCACTTCTGGCATTAGCTACACCTAAAGTGGTATTGGGTGCCAGTCGGTGCCTCTGGAAGTGCAGTTCTGTCACTGTTTAAGTGCTGGTAGGCACTTTTAAATTATATTCAAGTACCATTTGAAACAGTGTTTCCCTCTTAATTTAGCTGCTGGTAGAATTTCCTCTAAAATGTCTTTTTATCAATGTATCATTGCTGAGTGTGAAAACATAAAAGTTATAGCTATACTATAGTAGGTCTTTGATTACAAGTCATCAGTGAAGCCTAGCTGAAGTAGTGTTCAGTTTTGGAAGCTATTTCCTGCTATAGAAATTAAAAAAAAACTTGAGGTGTCATGGGTATTCCTAAAGTTAGGCACACAGTTATAGAATATGTCCAATCCATGCAAAATTTAGGTGCAGATGTTTATGCCTGCTTTCATTGGCATAAATGTCTTTGCCTAAATATTGTTTGGACGGGTTCTATAAACCATGCCTAACTCCGGAGACAATTTCTAGAATAGTGCCAAGTGCATTTTTTTTAGTGACATGAATATAATTTAGTCCATAGTGCCCCAAATTGCAACCCAAATATGGGCATGTGCCTAAATTGCATGCGTCGATATTCAGCGCTGGCCAGTTACGTTTAGAGTGGTCAAAGATAGACCATGGCTCAATATGGCTGCTTGACTTAGCTGGCCAACAGCCTGAATTTCATAGATAGTTGGCTGAATTGAGCGACATACAGAAAAAACTAAATTTTTCTAAGCATCTCCATGCCAAAATTGTACTGAGACATCCAACAGACCATTTTGGATCAGAATTTGACTATGAAGAATCAAGTGGATGCTCTAATTTGGAAAAGTTTTCATACATTGTGGAAACAGAGTTCTATTAGAGCAGGGGTGCCCACACTTTTTGGGCTTGCCAGTTACTTTTAAAATGACCAAGTCAAAATGATCTACCAACAATAAAATGTAAAAAACCCCCACAAAGCACACTGTACACAAAGAAAATGTTAATTATTATTTATATTCTGGGTTTTTTTGAAAGAGGTCAAGGCAGATGACTTTATGCAATGTCACCTCAGTAACAACTATACAAAAATAGACAAATATACCCCCTCCCTTTTTACTAAACCACATCAGTGGGTTTTAGCGCAGGGAGCTGCGCTGAATGCCTTGCACTGCTCTTGATGCTCATATGCTCCCTGTGCTTAAAAACACTATTGTGGTTTAGTAAAAGGGAGCCATAGTGCAAAATATAGACAGCAGATATAAATTCTCAAAATGGACACATTTTGATCACTAAATTGAAAATAAAATAATTTTTCCTACCTTTGTCTGGTGATTTCATGAGTCTCTTGTTGCACTTTCTTCTTCTGACTGTGCATCCAATATTTCTTCCCTTCTTTCAGCCTCCTTTATGCTTCCTCTCCTTCAGACCTCATTCCTTCCCCCAACATTTTCTGTCTCTCTCCCTGCCCCTCCCCTTTCTTTCTCCCTGCCCTTCTTTCTTTCTTTCTTTCTCCATGCCCTTTCTTTCTTCCTTCCTGCCCCCTTTCTCTCTCTCTCCACGTCCTGTCTTTCTCTCCATGCCCGGCTTTCGTTCTCTCTCAATGCCTTCTTTCTGTCCTCTCCATGCCCCTTTCTTTCTGTCTCCCTGCCCCTTCTTTCTTTCTCTCTCCATGCCCTTCTTTTTCTTTCTTTCCACTTCTTTGTTTCCCTTCCTTCTTTCTGTCTCCCTGCTTGCTCCCTTTCTTTGTCTTTCTCTCTCCATGCCCTTTTTCTTTCTGTCTCTTTGTTTCCCTTCTTTCTTTCTGTCTCCCTGCCTGCCCCCTTTCGTTGTCTTTCTCTCCATGCCCATTCTTTTCCTTTCTGTCCCTTTCTTTGTTTCCCTTCTTTCTTTCTGTCTCCTTGCCTGACCCTTTTTTTCTCCCTGCCCTCCCCCAAGCCACCGCCACTAAATTCTGAGCTCTCCCTGCTTCCCAACGCCATAAAGAGGATGCAGAAGCACCGGGCCGATCAGCCTTCCTCCCCCGATGTCAATTCTAATATCGGAGAGGAAGTTCCGGGCCAGCCAGGCAGTGATTGGCTGGCCTGTAACTTCCTCTCCAATGTCAGAATTGACGTTAGGTGGGGAAGGCTGTTCGTACCAGCGCTTCTGTGTCCTCTTTACGGCATCAGGAAACAGGTAGAATGCGAAGGCAACATGAGTCTATCACAGAGCTCAGGATGGACTCTGCGATCGACTCACATTGCCTTCGCGATCTACTGGTCAATCGCAATCGACCTTTTGGGCACCCCTGTATTAGAGCATATTTTGATGTTCCATCATTTAGACTGCTGGTACAATCTTTGGTCTTGAGCCAACTTGACTACTGTAATATTATATATTTGGGAGGTACTCAAAAAAGTCTTTATATCAGAACACAGCAGTCCGACTTATTTTCATTTTGAAAAAGTTCAACCATGTTACTCCTTTCTTTTGTGAGTTGCATGGGCTGCTTCTAGAGGCGTGTGTGAAGTTTAAGTTCAGTTGTGTATGCTATAAGGTAACGGCTGGTCTCACACCTAATTACATTGTAGATTTGTTCACATTTGCCAATATCAAATATTCTATGCATTTGCATATGTTATTCTCTTTTTCATGTCAAAGGGTGTAAAGATATCATCGTCTCCTATCCTATCAGGCATAGGGTTACCAGATTTTACGTCAGTAAAATCAGGAGCCCTATACCCCGCTGCGGTGGATAGCCCCAAACAAGTAATTTAACTATTTAGTAGCTATTTCTGGCTGGTTAAAACATTTTGGAATATCAACCAGCATAGGCGCCAGTTCTGTAAGTGCTAGAGCACCCGCAATATTCTTTGCAGCACCGCCCATAGGTTACCAGATGTCCTGATTTCCTCGGACATTTCCTCCTTTTGAATACATGTCCGGGGGTCCAGACGGCTTTCCAAAACCCGGCACTTTGTTCAAGTTTTGAAAATCTGTTTCGGGCAGGAAGTCCATGCATGCGCAGTTGTCACGCAATGACATTACGCGCATGTGATGTCATCATGTAGCGTCCACGCATGCGGGAACATCCTCCCTGCCCAAAAAGAGCAGGCATTAGGGGGCAGGGCTAGAGTAGGCTTGGAAGCAGAATTAGGGCAGGGATGGGCAGAACTAGGCGGGCCTGAGGGCATGGCTAGGGGTCCAGATTTTCCAAAAGGAAAATCTAGCAACCCTTCCCAGACATCAGAGCTGAAATTTTTCCGATGTAGAGCTATAGGGGAAAGCAGGAAGAAAAGCTGTCTCTCCTTAGCTACTATTCCCGCCTCCCCCTGCAGCACATTGGTTGGACATTCCTTAGCCAGCCAATAAGCTGCAAAGGAGGCTGGATTAGTAATTTAAGAGCCACCATTGGTCAGACATTCCTTAGCCAGCCAATAGTCAGCAGGATAGGTTGGTGTATCCTAAGGCCTAAACTACTGTTCTTGCCTCCCCCTGCAGCCTATTGGCTGGCTAAGGAATGTCAGCGAGCAGACGAGTAGTAGCAGTGGTCAGACTTCCTGCCCTTGGTCTACCATAGAGCGGGAGAAGTGATGAGGGAGGCACTGCAAAAGAAATGAGGAACTGATAGAGAAACAGAGAAATGAGAGTAGCACAGGCACTGATAGGTTGAGAGGAAAAGAGACTGAGGGAAGAGATATGGACTGTGAAAGGGAGAACAGAAATGACATCATAAAGGAGCCGACACCAGCGTGAGCAGCAAGTAGATGCTGCTAGAGCTGGCAAACATTTAAAGAGGTATGTGGGGGGAGGGGGAGAGGCGCCAATGCCTTCCACAAAGATGGTGTCCAGAACCCCCCTCCCCCTTACTATACCACGTGTCCTAAGCTATGTGAGCCTAAAGTAGCACAGCAGATGCAGCAGGAGACCATTGCCAGTATTGGGGATGGAGAAGTTGTCTCATAAACTCTTGTTTCCTGGATTAGTTCCCTGACTTTCTTCTTTAATTGCTGAATCCTTGATTCCCTCTGTGCTCTTGGTAAAACTCTGCAATCATCTCCCTTGAACTGGATGCTTGTTCCCTGGCCACTGAAGCAATATCCCGGAGGCAGCCCAAAACACAGTGGCTTAGTATGAGCACATGATTCTATGCCCTGGGCCGCTAGAACATGTTCTCCCACTCAGCATGTCATCTTTGAGGTTTCAAACTGTGATTCTTGCTGGGCTTCCAGAGCTTAGGGTGAGTGTGTGGCAAAGCATCTGATGTGGACTCTGCAGACAGAGCATAGCCTCTGGCCTGCAATCTATGAGTACTAGTGGAAGTGCTACAGTGCAAAGGGATTGGGAAACCAGTCCCAGAAAATAGGAATGTACCTGGAGCCAGAGCGCAAAGCAGGGGAATGATACAAGCCTGTGGTCAATAGGGAGTCACAAATTGAACATGAGTTAAATCTACAAACATAAGGAAGTCTTACCTGTAAAGGAGAATGAAGTGGGAATCAGTAAACGGAGAGGTGAGCCAAACCTGCCTCGAACAGCAGCTGGCTAGGGAAAAGTGAATTGCAGCTTGCAGGAGAATGGAGAGAAATAGAAGGCTGGGTCGAGGGGAAATGAGAACAGGCTAAAAAGATTTAGGGAACGGAACAGGAAGAGAGCTATTAAACTCCCTGCCCCCAAATACGAGATTATACCTATGCAGCAGGAGTGGGGAAAATGACAAGGAGTGTGTGTGTGTGTGTGGGGGGGGGGGGGGGGGGGAGGGAGAATAGTGTGGTAGAGATGCACTGAGGGAAGAGAGGAACTGTTCAGAGAAAAGTGCTACGAATGGCTCATGCTTGTACCCAAACTCCACCCATGTACATCCCTCCTGGCAAAGTACATGCCATCATGCTTATTTTTATGCTGTTCAGTATTTTATAAAAATACTATTTATGTGCTTATGTGGCTAGATACATGCAACATTTACTTTATAAAATTACCTCCTACATGCAGGAATATTTTATAAAATGAACCCCATGTCTATTAATTTTTGTCTACACAGAAACAGGTGCAGTGGTCATGAGAATGTCATGTTTTAAAATGTATTGGAACATACTTTGAAAATTGATACAATATTAAGCAGTATTATGTACCTATGGATTTTATCCCAAAATGTACAGTATGAGACTTACTCCTTTAAATTATAGTCCAAGCTGGAGGCTGACCAAATTTCAGTTTGGGTTACAGCATTAAAACAGCCCCAAATCCTTTTTCTATCCAGTTTTGGTTTCAGCCAAAATGATTTTTTTTATTTTTGGGTTTGGACAAGAATTACTATTCCCCTGATATTCAGTGGTACTTTAGGATAGGAATTCCTCAAAGGGCACTAACCAATTAGCCCACACTAGATGCTAAGACACCCATAGGGATATGATAGGCACCTTAGCATTTTGGACTCACTAATCATTAGTGCTTCCTAATTGGTTCCCCCTCAGCCAGCTATCTCCTGCTCACCTGATTGGCCACAACATAGTTGGCCACTGCTAATATTTAGCAGCTGTAAGGCTAGCAGTTAAGATAGAACCGTCTAATAAGCAGATCTATCACTATTTTAATTAGTCAGCCACTCTGAGGATGTGAACTTTCACCTGGATATTCAATACCAGTGGCCAAGATTACCCAGGACAGCCTTTTGCTGTCTGAATATCAGGCTCCAGTTTTCAATGGATGCCAAAAATGTGCTTTGCCCCATTGTCTCCCTCCCCCCCCAAACAGAAATTGCCTTTCCTCTTGAAACCCCTCCAGTACCTCACATTCATGGTTTATTTTATAATTCCTGGTGGTCTAATGATGTAATTGGGACAGGAGCAATTCTTACTCTTGCCCATTTCATCTCAGTTCTTGAAATAGCTGCCAAGATTTGGGCATTGCTCCTGCCCTAGGCCACCAAGGATTCTAAGGTAGTCCATGGAAGGGGGGTGGGGGGAACTCCTATTTTTTGTACTGCAAGTGTAAGTAATGCAGTTATAATCTTACACAATAGTTTATATGGTAAATAGGATGCTCCAAATAAATCTTTTGTTACACACTTTTAGCTGGAATTTAAGTCTGTAAGGCTTCCTTTTACAAAGGCTATTATTGTGACAGGCCGTAGTAATCGCTCCAACACCCATTTGGATTCAATGGGTGCTAGAACATGTGCCGCACAGCAGCTGATACCACAACTTTGTAAAAGGGAGGTAAATTTGGGATGATAAATTAGGAAATAGCCTATAGAATTATGATGTCAGCTGTCACTGTAAAAGTACTGTGACCATTAGTTTCATAAGATGCAGTCTATGTGCATGGAGGCCAAGGCAAAATAAGGTCTTTCATTATTTGAATTATTATATTTTAGCTTTGATACCATGGGTATAGCAAAGGAATGTTGACTACAAGCTCTGACAATCCGCCACCAGTCCTCACTAGTTCACATTCACAAAACCAAACTTAAGGTCCCTTTTATCAAACCACGGTAGAGCTTTTTACTGTGGGTGAGGTAAATGCTCCGACGCTCATTCAGTTCCCATGAGTGTCAGAATATTTACCTCATCAGCCACGGTAAAAAAACTCTACCGCAGTTTGATAAAAGGGAGCCCTAAGATTTGGGGTTTGGTTTCATCTTTGGCCATATGCTTTCAGACAGTTTTAGTGGTTTTGACCGAAACTGGAAAAAAAAAAAAAAAGGCATGTCTCCTCACAGCACAATTTTTTGAGTTTGTGAAATTTTGCAAATTCATAATACTGGTTTTCTTCCAGCTTCACCCTTTGCTGAAAAACAGAAAAAGACCTCTTCTTGCATGTTCAGAAGGGAAAATAACTGGATCCATTCCTGGATGGTTTGAATGAGGAGAGAGTTAATTACCTCTGGTTTTTGTTTCCTCAGTGTTTCTTTTTTTTGTTTGTTTCTGTCTTCTGTTATGTATGTGAGACTTAGGGGACGCCCCTAATAACTAAGGGTGGGCTGAGTTCCAATTCTAAAATAACATCTGTGCCAAGCTACTATTAAAGAATACAAGTCAGTATTATTGCACCTAAATTGAGGTACTTCCACTAATGCCAGGTCTATGGCCAGCATAATGAGCATACCTCTATGTGGCAGCTATGCGCATAACTTAGTGTTCTGTATGATGCATGTATAAATTACTAGACACTCCCGTTGCTTGCATTTATGTGCTAAGCATGTTACATGCCTATATTATACAATAGCACTGAGTGTTTGGCTGCTATTTATGTGAATAAATGTTTACTTGTCATGTAAATTATAGTATTTTATAGATGCAGGCACAAAAATGGCACCTATATTTAAGCAACCAGTTATAGAATGAGTAGAGTATTTGACAATGCACAAAAGTGAAGAAGATGGAAAATGGAAGAAGTATGACTGTCTGCATAATTAGGCAAGAAAAAAGTAGGAATGCTTAGGAGAATGATTATTAAGAGGAAAGCTCTTGTAAGTAAGAGAGTGGAGTATAGATCATGCACAAGAAAGAGGGAGTAATAGAGAGGATAGACCCAGTATGGGCATGGGAAGAAAACAGGAGGATAAGAGGGGGACAGGGGCATAGCATAAAAGGAATAGAAGATGGAGGTTCTAACAGCATTAATCAGCAAAGCTAGAGCAAGAGTAAGAACAATAGGAAGACAAGTTTCAGTGAGATCTTGGGAACTCACCCTTAGCATAAAGGGCACCAAAAATTAGGGCTACTGCTGGCTGAACCCATTGCTTTTTGGATTGACAGTGATGTTCAAGTCTAAGACTTGAAGACAATCAAGCAATCAAATTTTTAGCTAAATTGAATCACTAACCCGTGAAGCTCTCTTTAAAAATAGGAGATATTTATTTGCACCTCCAGTCAGACTAGCTGCAGTATTCTGCATCAATTTAAATTTTATCAGAAGTTTCAAAGAAACACCTTCCGATGGAGAATTTCAATAATCTAGCCTGAGAAATTGTGCAAAAACTAGAAACATCTGGAGCTTAGATGCTCAGCATAATCTTTGATTAGCAGTTTTCTTTTAATTTTCATCTGTTAATCAGAGTTCAGATCTTCATTAGAGAAATTTCCCCTAGTGAGCAGACAGTAGGGATAGGGGGAAGTTTGAACCTGACAAGTACAGAACACGGATGCTTTGGGCTCAAAATATTAGGGTGCAGTCCCTTAAGGAGGATGTTCTTGCCTAGAATTATTAACACATGGTAAAATGGCTACTTTGTATTGAAATGACGGGTATATTAAACTCTTCATTTCAATACAAAGTAGCCATTTTACCATGTGTTAATAATTCTAGGCAAGAACATCCTCCTTAAGGGACTGCACCCTAATATTTTGAGCCCAAAGCATCCGTGTTCTGTACTTGTCAGGTTCAAACTTCCCCCTATCCCTACTGTCTGCTCACTAGGGGAAATTTCTCTAATGAAGATCTGAACTCTGATTAACAGATGAAAATTAAAAGAAAACTGCTAATCAAAGATTATGCTGAGCATCTAAGCTCCAGATGTTTCTAGTTTTTGCACAATTTCTCAGGCTAGATTATTGAAATTCTCCATCGGAAGGTGTTTCTTTGAAACTTCTGATAAAATTTAAATTGATGCAGAATACTGCAGCTAGTCTGACTGGAGGTGCAAATAAATATCTCCTATTTTTAAAGAGAGCTTCACTGGTTAGTGATTCAATTTAGCTAAAAATTTGATTGCTTGATTGTCTTCAAGTCTTTCTGAGGGCAGAGCCCATCTGCTCTTTGCAATCAGTGCCTTCTTTAGGCAAATGGAAGTGAAATGAAGATTACTAGAAAAAGGACACTAGTTTTTCTTCATTAAAAAAAAAGTTAGATATAAAAAGCATTATGAACTGACTTTTAGTTACTTGGCCTATTTATAGGATCTTTTTTTCTACATTGCTGAAAGCATATCTACTTAAGCAATAAATCTGTGAAAGCTTTTGATAAACTCCAATATATTATTTTTAAAGGGTTAGTACTCTACATCAGTGGTTCCCAATCCTGTCCTGGAGGATTACCAGCCAGTCAGGTTTTCAGGATAGTCTTAATGAATATGCATGAGAGCAATTTGCATGTAATGGAGTGACAGGTATGCAAACCTGTTGCTTGCATATTTATTAAGGCTATCCTGAAAACCTGACTGGCTAGTGGTCCTCCAGGACAGGTTTGGGAACAACTGCTCTACATCAGTGTTTCTCAAGTCAGTCCTGGAGTACCCCCTTGCCAGTCAGGTTTTCAGGATATCCACAATGAATATACATGAAAGAAATTTGCATATAATGGAGGCAGTGTATGCAAATCAACTTTATATATATATTCATTGTGGATATCCTGAAAACCTTACTGGCAAGGAGGTACTCCAGGACAGAATTGAGAAACACTGTTCTCTAAATCACTAAGTGGCCTGGTCTAGTTTAGCTAATCTTCAACATCAGTCAACATTAGCCCAAATTCTCAGTATACTTTAAGCTCAGGTTGAGTTCCCAAGAGCTCTCATTTCTCAAGGCAAATGCAAATTATGCTCCTGTCATTCAGCTTTATACAGAGTAGCTCTCCCTTCAACCCCTCTAAACTGTTTTGTACTCTATATTACTGAAAGTTGCTTAGCTAACCCTCAAAGCAATGGATTCAGCCAATGGTAGCCCTAATTCTCAGCACACTTTAAAACTTAGGGTGAGTTCCCAAGATCCCTCATTTATTAAGGCATATGCAAATTAGGCACCTGGTATCAGCTTTATGCAGAATTGCCCTGCAGCAGTAAGTTCCTTTTTGTACAGTTTCTTCAAAATGTGACCAATGCCTTGTTACCGAGCTCTTTTTAATAGGTACAAGAACACAGTGGAGCAGCAACCACATCCCAGACAGAACATAACTCAATGAAATCTTTCAGTCCTGTCCTCCATTCTCAGCTGTTAATGAGAGTTCAAAACATAACCATCAGAGTCTTCATTTCAATACAAAGTAGTTATTTTCACATGTGTTAACAACTCCAGGCAAGTCTCCCTCTCATTACTGTCTGCTATCTGGGGGAAAGTTCTTGCAACAGCTTCTAAAACCAGGAACAGGCACTGCTCTTCTCTCCCTTCCTCCTTCTCCAGGTAAGTTAGCATCTTTCCAACTCAGTCCCCACCTTCTGGTACTGACCCTGCTCCATTTAGTGCTGTCTGCTGCTGAAGAGACAAAATTGTGCCCTCAGTGGTATTTATTAGCACCAACTGTCAAAGCCCTTGCAGACATACCCATACCATCCAAAACAGTAGGAAAATTCACCTTGGCTGAGCATGACACAAGCCAGGAAAAACAGGGAGGCAGTCAGGTAGACAGCAAAATTGCTAAATGCACCTGAGGTTTTCCTCAGAGCAGAGAGATAACCAGTCTTCTCCAGTTTGTGTGTGCCTTACTTTGTAGGCAAGAAAAGCTGTAGATAGCGGACAGCAAGAGCCAGGTAGCATATTTTTGAAGAAAAACTCTGATACTGAAGAAGTTGCCTATAACAAACATGTAAAACAGCAGGCAAAGGAGAAAGAGTTCAACCTATATCAGTAACCAGTGCCAATCATACCTGAGGCAGATAACAATGTCAAGGTCTTTGGTTTTTAAAGATTTGTTAGGTTAAGCCAGTAGGTACACGGGATTGAGGATAGCTTACTATCTAAAGACATGTAGCAACCACTTCTGGGGTAAAGGACCACACTGCCATAGTTTCAATGGGGATCTTGGAAAAGTTTCTTAAACAGCAGAGATAATTATTGATATGCAATATATCAAGTCAAAATAAATGTGAAACCCAGTTGGTTTGGTTTTTAGGATTAGTATAATTAAGGCAAATGAGCTACATTTGCATATATTGGAGACCCTATGTATATGTATGGAAACTTATCTCTTGCATATTTATTGTGGCTAACTTGAAAATATGATTAAAGTGTGCTTTCAGATCAAGTTGGAGAAGATTTAAGGTGGCTTGATGGGTTCTAGTCTCAACTCTGCCATAATAGCTGAAGCCAAGTCACTTAGCAATAAGTAACTGGGTGGTAATAGGCCTTCTCCTGAAGAAGGGACAAGGATACTTCTGTAATAACAAAGTTGCAGTGGCATCGAGTTGATGCTGTGGGAATCAACTCAACCTCACAATCTTAGCTGAATCCATACCTTTGTCAAAGGAAAAAGGTTTAAAATATATAACAAAAAACATCAACAATCTTATACAAGGCACTGCCAGGATGGATAGACTAATCACATCAGGAAACTAGTAACTCTATTCAGTTACTCTGAGAATCTAGGAGTCTAACCTCAGAGAAGCTATGCACTATAATTTCTGCTCATAGAGATAGAGGTAATGGGAGGATGTTCAAACATTATATGGTTAATATTCTTCCACTCCACTCTATCCTCTCCAGATCACAAGTAGAAATGGGCCACCTACAAGGAGCCAGAATGTGCCACAAAAGCAAGCAGCAGTGACTTCTTTCCATTTAGAGTAGGCTGGGATAATGCTAGTCAAATGAATTCTAATCTCTAGCAGCGTAAAATGCAGAACTACACATTTTCACTGTTGTCCATGCCTCAGTAAGAATGTGTGTATAGTAATAAAAGTCAAGTTTAATTCAGAAATGGGACCAGAAAGTGAAAATCCATTTCATGCTTCAGCAACTTGTGAAATCTGTCCAGCAACTGTCCTTACATAATAATGTTGTCCATACATACTAAGATGTGAAAGGACAGCCTCCCTTTAAAAATACACTTCCTGCATTAGAAGACCCCTAATTCCATGTGTGGCTCAAACCACTTGTAACTGTGTACAACTTAACTGTGTACATCTTCCTTATCATACACCATCCATGGTGCAGTCACATCCCGCTAAAATATTCCACTTATTGCAATAATCTAACACAAAAAGAGAAAAATAAAGTAGGTAGGGCTGTTGTGTTAATGCAGTTAGATCTATAGAAATAGGTCAACAAATAAGTTTTAGGTCATATTTTTGTTTTAAAAACGCATTGAGCCAAGGCAGGAAGACTAGCTCTTTAAAGCTAGACAAATAAACTGAATAAGTCCATCAAAAACATGACACCTAGAACTTGTTTATTGATTTATTTCTATCCTCAAGGACAAAAATCAAGAAATAGTGAAAGGAGGAAAGTGATTTCTAGAATGCTTTTACTGCTGTAGGTTCCACTGTTAGAGGGTACACTGCCACAGAACAGCAGATAAATCTGTTGTGAAACCTACATGCATGAAGGCTGCATGCTGCACCCTGCAGGGGATGCAAGAACAGAGAAGACCAAGAGCATTTTGAGTGTAACTCGAGGAAACCAGTAGCGTTTGACTAAGGTAAAAGCTCCAGCTGTAGATAGTATAGGTGTATCTACAGGTCAGCAAGTGTGCTGGTACCACATAATGCCGACAATACACTCTACAGTGGCTCTGAAAAGAAAAAGGGAGGACAGACGCACAAAAACAAAAAATTTAAAGTGGCACAAGAGTGTGACATGTAAACGCTTGGTTAATAATCTAGCTATGACTCTCTCCTACAGTCTGGTTTTTAAGCTGAACATGGGTCCAAAGTTCTCTCAGGTAGTCACCGTGTCTATCTGCATATTACGAGGCTTGCGCTGGGAGAGGGCTGCTGGTGAGGAGAGGGCAGGCTGGCTGGATTCCGAGAAGACAGTTGTGCCATTGGTGTCTGGCATATGGTGTTGGCTACTTTCACTGCTGTGCCCAGGTGACCGGGCTTGGAAGCCTTGGTACCGGTTGCTGGATCCATATCGAGAATTGGTTCTGGAGCGGTTCATGTTCTCAGGTCGGCCTGGGGTAGAGAAGTCACTTTGGCGCTGGCTCTGGGGCTGGTAGCCCTGACCTGGTCGTCTGTTACCTTGAAAAGCCTACAAACGAGAGAGGTTATGTAAATTCAAGGAAAAAAGCAACAAATGAGAATGCAATATTTTAGAGCATACAGACTATGGGCTCCTGTGAAACTGTCCATTATCATGGGACCAGATAAGTGCACCAACCTTTTACAAGGAAATTTTTTTTGGTATAATTTACTAAAAAGTTTTGGATATGAACATTTATGCCACTTTAATCGTGGATTATTGAAGGAGGTATTTTTAGCCTATGAGGATACCCTACCTCTTTCTAATCTGAAAGCCAAACATAATGCTACAGATGGGGTTCTGAGGTTTCTTTCCCTTCTTCCCAAAAATTCAATCAAAAACTTCAACCAGAAATCTACTACTTGTGACCCTGGACAAGTCACTCAATCCTCCATTGCCCCAGGTACATTAGATAGACTGGGAGACTACAGGGACAGATAGGGAAAATGTTTGAGTACCTGACTGTAAACCCTTAAAATAACTTTGATAGGCGGTATATAAATACCTTAAATAACTAAATAATACTTTCTTATTGTTGGGAGAAGTTTGTTTTGGTTTTTGATTTAATTTTTTCCTCACAATCCTCAAAAGCTGCCAATGGGATAGTTTTCTACATACCCCTAATGAATATGCATATACCGTGTTTCCCCGAAAATAAGACAGTGTCTTATATTAATTTGGGGTCCAAAAAATGCATTAGGGCTTATTTTCAGGGGCTGTCTTATTTTTTTTTCATGTACAACAATCATCTCTCCCTTCCTCTCCTCTACCCCAATTCTTCCTCTTTCCATTCTCTCTCCCCCCCATGTGCATCATCTTTCCTTCTTTCTCACCCATTCCCTTGTGCAGCATCTTTCTATGCCTCCCTCCCATCCCCCTGTGCAGCAGAACCCCACCAACCCTCTCACTGTGATACGTATATACTCTGCTCTGAGACCTCCAAAAGCAGCAGCGGTGGCAGCGCTCAGTGATGCGGCAGAGGGAAGACCCCAGCGGGGAACTCCATGAAGAAGTCGTTCTGAGCGCTGCCACCGCTGTTGCTTTAGGAGGCCTCAGAGTGGAGGTATGTCAGGTCTTACTGGAGTGGGGTTTGTTGAATCGACAAATCTGATTTTTTCAGCGAATTGGGCAGGGATGGAGTCAGGGAATGTTGGGGACATTCGGGTGGCGGGGGGGCTTCAGGGGTTGATCTTAATTAGGGCTTATTTTTGGGGTAGGGCTTATATTAGGAGCATTTTTAAAAATCATACTAGGGCTTATTTTCAGGATAGGTCTTATTTTCAGGGAAACAGGATACTTTAGGGCTGTACATACATTAAAATTTTTTTAATTGCATGATTAATCATGATTAAAATTTTTAATCATGTGATTATTCAAATAAAGTACCCCTCTCAGATTTCCTCCTGTATAGTGCAATATGGAGAAATTACCGTATTTTCACGTAGATAATGCGCACCCGTGTAAAACGCGCACACGGGTATAGCATGCGGAAAACATAAATTTATGTACAGAAATTTTTATATACCGCACACACCCGTATACCGCGCATGCTGCCCGACTCTCCCGTTGCCGCCCGACTATCCTTTCGCCCGCCCCGACTTTCCTCTGGCCACCCCGACTCTCCTTTTGCCCGCCCCGACTCTCCTCTCCCCCTTGAAGTCCTGTCCCCACCCTGAAAACCTGATGCCCCCCCCGACGTTCGATTTACCCCAACGCAGGACCGCTCGCACCCCCACCCCGAAAGACCGCTCGCACGCACTCCCACCCGCACCCCCACCCTGAAGGACCGCTCGCACCCTCCCAGCCTCCCGACCCCCTCCCCATCATGTAGAAGCTCCTACCGGTGTCGTGCTGCTTTCTCTTGGCGGTCCCGGCCCTTCCGTGAGCCCTGCGCCTGCGCTACTTCCTCTTCCAGCGGTTCGCCCTTTCTCTAACGTCAAGCCCTCTTGCCCCGCCGACTCCCCGACACGATCGGGGCAAGAGGGAGCTCAAGCCCTCTTGCCCCAGCCAACCGCGGCACCCCCGACACGATCGAGGCAAGAGGGAGCTCAAGCCCTCTTGCCCCCCCCGACACGATCGGGGCAAAAGGGAGCCCAAGCCCTCTTGCCCCGCCGACTCCCCAACTCCCCGACAATATCGGGCCAGGAGGGAGCCCAAACCCTCCTGGCCACAGCGACCCCCTACCCCCACCCCGCACTACATTACGGGCAGGAGGGATCCCAGGCCCTCCTGCCCTCGACGCAAACCTCCCTCCCCCCAACGACCGCCCCCCCCCCAAAAACCTCCGACCGCCCCCCCAGCCGACCCGCGACCCCCCTGGCCGACCCCCACGACACCCCCCACCCCCCTACCTTTGTGTAGTTGGCCGGACAGACGGGAGCCAAACCCGCCTGTCCGGCAGGCAGCCAACAACGGAATGAGGCCGGATTGGCCCATCCGTCCCAAAGCTCCGCCTACTGGTGGGGCCTAAGGCACCTGGGCCAATCAGAATAGGCCCGGGAGCCTTAGGTCCCTCCTGGCGGCGGGGCCTGAGGCACATGGGCCCAACCCGCCGATGACGCCAATCTATGCAACATAGTAGGCAAAAGCACAATAGACAAAAGCACAGTGCCTGAGAAAAGCTCAATGCCCGACAGTATGACGCAGGACCTACTCCTGCTGGAGCATTGGTCAAAGACTTTGCAACTAAGTTTCAATGCCAAAAAATGCAAGGTCATACACCTTGGCTGCAAAAATCCATGCAGGACTTACACCCTAAATGATGAGATCCTAGCAAGGACTGTAGCAGAACGTGACTTGGGGGTGATCATTAGCAAAGACATGAAGACTGCCAATCAAGTGGAGAAAGCTTCATCCAAGGCCAGACAAATCATGGGTTGTATCCGTAGAAGCTTCGTCAGCCATAAGCCCGAGGTCATAATGCTGTTGTACAGATCCATGGTGAGACCCCTTCTGGAATATTGTGTACAATTCTGGAGGCCACATTATCAAAAAGACATACTGAGAGTTGAGTCGGTTCAGCGAATGGCCACCAGGATGGTCTCAGGACTCAAGGATCTCCTGTATGAGGAACGGCTGGGTAAGTTGCAGCTATACTCATTCGAGGAACGCAGAGAGAGGGGAGACATGATAGAGACGTTCAAATATGTCACGGGCCGTATCGAGGTGGAAGATCTCTTTTTTCTTAAAGGACCCACTGCAACAAGAGGGCATCCATTGAAAATCAGGAGAGGGAAATTTCATGGCGACAGCAGAAAATATTTCTTCACCAAAAGGGTGGTTGATCGCTGGAATAATCTTGCACTACAGGTAATTGAGGCCAGCAGCGTGCCAGATTTTAAGAAAAGATGGGATTGGCATGTGGGATCTCTTCATCGAGGAAGTTAGGGGGTGGGTCATTAGTGTGGGCAGACTAGATGGGCCGTGGCTCTTTTCTGCCGTCATTTTCTATGTTTCTAACGCCAGCCAGATGGCTCTGGTCTCCTGAACATTGATTGACCAAGACGCCTCCTCTGTAGACTAGCTGCCCTGAGCTGAGTGACCGAGACACTGAACTCCCCAACCGAGGAGACGGCATCCGTGAGAAGCACTGTCCACTGGGGTTGATCCAGACTCACTCCCTGCACCAGATTGGAAGACTGTAGCCACCAACGGAGACTGCAATGAACTAACCCCCTAAGAGGAACGGGAGAGTCTAAATAGTGCATCTGGGGCAACAACCGCTGAAGCAGGCACATGTGAGCTCGGGGCCCACTGCACTATGTCCAGGGAATCCGCCATTGACCCCAAGATCTGGAGAAAAACCTATGCCTGAGGACACCAGGAAGCCATCAGAAAACGAATCTGCGACTGCAACTTGACCACTCGGGCCCTCTGACAGGAAGACCTTCCCCAAGTTGGTGTCGAAATGAACCCCAAGGTACTCCAGGCACTGAGACGGAGCCAACCAGCTCTTGGACAGGTTGATTATCCATCCCAGTGACTGCAGGAACTCCACAACCCGAGCTGTAACTCAGGAACTCTCCTGAGAAACTTTGCTCAGATCAACCAGTCAATCAGATGGGGGTGAACCAGAATGCCCTCCTTGTGCAAGGCCACCGCCAGAACCACCATAATCTTGGTGAACATCTACAGAGTCATGGCGACCAAAAGGAAGTGCACAAAACTGAAAGTGCCGCTCCAAGATCGTAAAGCAAAGGAACCGCTGATGGGAGACATGAATCAGAATATGTAAGTAGGCCTCCATCAGATCGAGAGAGGTCAGAAATTACACCGGTTGAACTGCCAGAATGACAGATCTCTGGGTCTCCCTGTGAAAAGATGGAACTTGCAAAACCCTGTTGAGCCCCTTCAGATCCAAGATGGGCCAAAAAGTCCCCTCTTTCTTGGGCATCATAAAGTAAATTGAATACCGGCCGGTGCCACACTCCTGCGGAAGCACGGGCACTACCGCTTTGAGATCTAGCAATCTTTAAAGCATCTGGCGAAAGGCCCACTTCTTCCATGCTGCCTGACAAAGAGAAGCGAGAAAGTGATCTGGCAAGGAGCGGGAAAACTCCAGAGCATAACCACCCTGAATCACCTCCAGGATCCGTTGTGATCTCAGCCCACCCCTGGTAAAAGTCTTGCAACTAAGCACCCACTGGAATGAAGGGAGGCGCCGGCAAGGAGTCATTGGGAGGGATGGACGGAGGGGGAACTGGTGGAGGAATCATGTCCCCCAGACGGGCTTCCTGAAAGGAATGCATGTGCTGAAAGTAACGGCCCCAGGGAGACCCGGAGGCAGGAAAAGAAGCAGCCTCTGCGGAAATCATGCGAACGCCCCCAAGCACGTGTGGGCGGGCGGGGTCTTCAGAAAGACAGGGTAAGATAACCAAAAGGGAAATTTCTTCATCTTAGCCTTAGATGCTGCATCCACTGACCAAGCCTGGAGCCACATGAACGATAAGCGGCCACCCCAAGAGCCATGGACTTGGCCGACGCCTGAAAAAGGTCATACATGGCATCAGAGAGAGGAATTTCAATTTCATCTCAATTTTGGCTTCTTCCGATTCCCCCAAAGACCAGTCATCAGACTCACGGTCAAAGACACGCTCGGCCCACTGAAAACAAGCCCGAACTACCAGACCACCATGCATTGCCACCTGGACCGCAAGGGCAGTGACATCAAAATTCTGCTTAAGGAGGGACTCCCAACCTACTCTCCTCAGAGACCCTCAAGGCTGAGCTGCCCTCAACAGGTATCGTATGCTGCTTTGCGATGGCCGAGACCATCATGTCCACCACCAGCGACTTCAAGGTATCCCTATCCCCCTCTGGGATGAGATACAGGTGAGCAATAGAGTTCGCTAAACGAAAGGGCACCTCCAGCTCTTTCTACTGCACAAGCACATTATCCCGAATATCCTGATGCATAGGAAAAGAGCGGGATGCTGAGCGGATCCCCAAAGCAGAGGGTCCACCACACGTGGGGGCTCCTTCGCATCTTCCTTGAAATACAACACCAAGAAAAAGAATAAGTTCCTGCAGCTCTTCCCATTGAAAGATGTGCACCACTGATGTATCCTCACCACATGACGGAACTGAAAAACTGCTGCCAGCAGCCTCCATCCCCCCAAGAGGATCCTGGAGGTCTTCCAAAGGGTCCAGGTCCTCATCAAGAGAAAACTGCTCCCCATTGAAAAAGTCATCATCTCAAGAGAACCTTGGCCGCTTGGACATAAGAACAAAAGAATAGCCTTACTGGGTCAGACCAATAGTTCATCAAACCTAGATGAAACATAGAAACATAGAAGATGATGGCAGAAGGCTACACCCATCAAGTCTGCCCACTCTGCTTACCCACCCCCTGTCTATGCCCTAATGACCCAATTTTCTTATCTTGACCCTCGTAGGGGTCCCACATGGGTATCCCATTTATTCTTAAAGTCTGGCAAGCTGTCTGCCTCGATCACCTGCACTGGAAGCTTGTTCCAATGATCAACCACTCTCTCTGTGAAGAAATACTTTCTGGTGTCGCCATGAAATTTTCCGCCCCTGAGTTTGAGCGGGTGCCCTCTTTGGCCGAGGGTCCCTTGAGAAAGAAAATATCATCTTCCACTTCGACACGTCCCGTGAGGTACTTAAATGTTTTGATCATGTCTTCCCTCTCCCTACGTTCCTCGAGAGTGTAGAGCTGCAATTTGTTCAGTCTCTCTTCGTACGAGAGACCCTTGAGCCCCGAGATCATCCTGGTGGCGTCCGCTGAATTGATTCAATTCTGCGCACATCTTTACTGTAATGTGGCCTCCAGAATTGCACACAGTACTCCAGATGAGGTCTCACCATGGCCCTGTACAACGGCATTATGACTTCAGGCTTTCGGCTGACGAAACTTCTATTGATACAACCCAATATCTGCCTTGCCTTAGATGAAGCCTTCTCCACTTGATTGGCAGTTTTCATGTCTGCACTGATGATTACTCCTAAATCTCGTTCTGCTGAAGTCCTAGTTAAAGTTTCTCCGTTCAAGAAGTACGTCCTGCATGGATTTCCGCTTCCGAGGTACATGACCTTACATTTCTTAGCATTGAAGCCTAGCTGCCAGGTTGAGGACCAACTTTCCAATGTAAGCAGGTCCTGCGCCATATAATTCTGTAAACTGCATTCACTTACTATATTACATAGTTTGGCGTCATCGGCGAATAGTGTTATTTTACCTTGAAGCTCTTGAGTCAGATCCCCTATGAATATGTTGAAAAGGAGTGGACCCAGGACCGAGCCCTGCGGCACTCCACTGGTCATCTCCGATGTTTTAGAGAGGGTACCATTAACCACCATGAAGTCTGCCACTCAGCCAATCATTGACCCATGCAGTTAGTGTCTCTCCTAACCCCATCGATTCCATCTTGCTTAGCAGCCTGCGGTGTGGGACACTGTCAAAAGCTTTACTGAAGTCCAGGTACACAACGTCCAAAGACTCTCCCAAGTCCAACTTTCTTGTTACCCAGTCAAAGAAGCTGATGAGATTGGATTGGCAGGACCTACCCTTGGTGAATCCATGCTGACTGGGATCCCGAAGATTCCCTTCATTCAAGATCGTGTCCAATTTGCTTTTAATTAGTGTTTCTATGAGTTTGCACACTATTGATGTGAGACTCACCGGTCTATAATTCGCAGCCTCTGCCCTGCAACCCTTTTTTTGCAGAGGAACGACATTAGCTACCGTATTTTCACGCATATAACGCGCGCGTTATACGCGTTTTTACCTACCGCGCATACCCCTCGCGCGTTATATGCGTGAGCGCGGTATACAAAAGTTTTAAAACATAGTTCCCACCCCGCCCGACGCCCGATTCACCCCCCCAGCAGGACCGCTCGCACCCCCACCCCGAACGACCGCTCGCACGCGCTCCCACCCGCACCCGCGATCGGAGCAAGAGGGAGCCCAAGCCCTCTTGCCCGGCCGACTCCCCGACGTCCGATACATCCCCCCCCCCGGCAGGACCACTCGCACCCCCACCCCGAACGACCGCTCGCACGCGCTCCCACCCGACCCGCATCCACGATCGGAGCAAGAGGGAGCCCAAGCCCTCTTGCCCGGCCGACTCCCCGACGTCCGATACATCCCCCCCCCCGGCAGGACCACTCGCACCCCCACCCCGAACGACCGCTCGCACGCGCTCCCACCCGACCCGCATCCACGATCGGAGCAAGAGGGAGCCCAAGCCCTCTTGCCCGGCCGACTCCCCGACGTCCGATACATCCCCCCCCCCCCCCGGCAGGACCATTCGCACCCCCACCCCGAAGGACCGCCGACTTCCCGACAATATCGGGCCAGAAGGGAGCCCAAACCCTCCTGGCCACGGCGACCCCCTAACCCCACCCCGCACTACATTACGGGCAGGAGGGACCCCAGGCCCTCCTGCCCTCGCCGCAAACCCCCCTCCCCCCCAACGACCGCCCCCCCCAAGAACCTCCGACCGCCCCCCAGCCGACCCGCGATCCCCCTGGCGACCCCCACGACCCCCCCACCCCCCCTCCCCGTACCTTTGGTAGTTGGCCGGACAGACGGGAGCCAAACCCGCCTGTCCGGCAGGCAGCCAACGAAGGAATGAGGCCGGATTGGCCCATCCATCCTAAAGCTCCGCCTACTGGTGGGGCCTAAGGCGCGTGGGCCAATCAGAATAGGCCCTGGAGCCTTAGGTCCCACCTGGGGGCGCGGCCTGAGGCACATGGTCGGGTTGGGCCCATGTGCCTCAGGCCGCGCCCCCAGGTGGGACCTAAGGCTCCAGGGCCTATTCTGATTGGCCCACGCGCCTTAGGCCCCACCAGTAGGCGGAGCTTTAGGATGGATGGGCCAATCCGGCCTCATTCCTTCGTTGGCTGCCTGCCGGACAGGCGGGTTTGGCTCCCGTCTGTCCGGCCAACTACCAAAGGTACGGGGAAGGGGGGTGGGGGGGTCGTGGGGGTCGCCAGGGGGGTCGCGGGTCGGCTGGGGGGGCGGTCGGAGGTTCTTGGGGGGGGGCGGTCGTTGGGGGGGAGGGGGGTTTGCGTCGAGGGCAGGAGGGCCTGGGATCCCTCCTGCCCGTAATGTAGTGCGGGGTGGGGTTAGGGGGTCGCCGTGGCCAGGAGGGTTTGGGCTCCCTTCTGGCCCAACTACCAAAGGTACGGGGAAGGGGGGTGGGGGGGTCGTGGGGGTCGCCAGGGGGGTCGCGGGTCGGCTGGGGGGCGGTCGGAGGTTCTTGGGGGGGGGCGGTCGTTGGGGGGAGGGGGGTTTGCGTCGAGGGCAGGAGGGCCTGGGATCCCTCCTGCCCGTAATGTAGTGCGGGGTGGGGTTAGGGGGTCGCCGTGGCCAGGAGGATTTGGGCTCCCTCCTGGCCCGATATTGTTGGGGAGTCGGCGGTCCTTCGGGGGGGAGGGATGTATCGGACGTCGGGGGGGGCATCAGGCTTTCAGGATGGGGACAGACCTTCAAGGGGGGACAGTGCACGGAAGTCAGGGGGGGTGAACGGAGAGTCGGGACAGCGCACGGAAAGTCAGGGCGGGCGAAAGGAGCGTCGGGCAGCATGCGCGGTATACCCGTGAGCGCGGTATACCAAAGTTTTTGTACATATCATAGTGATTTCTGCGCGCTATACCTGTGTGCGCGTTTTATACGGGTGCGCGTTATTTGCGTGAAAATACGGTAATTTCCAGTTCAGGGGAACTTTCCCCTTACTTAGGGAGAGATTGAATAGCTCAGCCAACGGTTTCGCCAGGACATCGCTCAATTCTCTGAGCACTCTTGGGTGCAAATTGTCTGGTCCCATGGCTTTGTTCACCTTGAGTCTTGCCAGTTCACTGTAAACTTCACCTGGTGTGAACTCAAAATTCTGAAACGGGTCTTCTGTGCTTTGTGTTGCCTTCAACTGCAGACCGTGTCCCGGTGCCTCACAGGTGAAGACTGAGCAGAAGTATTCATTCAGTAGTTCGGCTTTATCGGAATCTGCTTCCACATAACTTCCGTTCGGTCTTCTAAGAAGTACTATCCCGCCTGTGTTCCTTTTTCTGTCACTAATATACCTGAAGAAGGCTTTGTCCCCCTTTTTAATGTTTTTGCCAGAATTTCTTCCACTCGAAGTTTTGCCTCCCTAACTGCCATTTTGACCGCTGTAGACCTGGTCCTATATTCTACCTTTGCCTCTCTTTTCTCCGTGCGCTTGTAGGAGAGAAACGCTTTTTTCTTCTCCTTAATGAGGTGCGAGATCTCCGCGGTGAACCATTGGGGTTTATTGTTTCTTTGTCGTTCTCACAGTGGCTAATCCAGGTCACTAGTAAGTGGCCAAATCCCAAAGAGTAGCAACATTCCATGCTACCGATCTAGGGCAAACAGAAGCTTCCCCCATGAGAGAGGAGGAGATGGAGACAAAACCGGCACTGAGGGAGGCAGAACCGGAGTGGACCTGAAGATAAGCCTTACACAAAGCAAAAACAAAATCAGTGGAAAAACCCCCTGGCGGCCCAATGGGACTCACTGCCAAAGCAGAGGATCCAGCAGAAATCTGCCTTTGTCTCTCCAATACAGGGGGAAGGTCACCCGAGGCTGCAGACAAAATGGAGGTTCTTCCTGCCAAAATCGGAGTAAAGCCCACTGAAAAACATGCCCCTGAGGTCTGTAGCGGCTGAGAAGCCTGAATCGTCCTAGCCGCTAAAGCAGGCAAGCCAGCAGCAGTGGTAAGGAAGTCCCCAGCAGCATCGATGGTAAGGGAAACCTTATTTCCCTGACTGTCGGCGGTCAGGGGAATCCCTGTGTGGGCGTAGAGGGAAGCCCGGGCTTTCCCACTGTCAGCTACCGGTGTGCGAGGCACTCGCAAAGGGGATCCCTGGGCACCAGCAAACAAAGCCGACGAGGATTCCCCTTCACGGTGGACAGCATAAAGTTAGCTGGATCAGAGAGAAGAAACCATTGCCTCAAATGGACCACTCCTCCAGCACCGAATCTTCTGGCTGCCAGTCTGACCGGTGTTTGAACTTTGAATTAGAGAATGACAAGGGGAAAAAATTTGTCCCTGTCTCCGCAACCACTGTCCCCACCCCATCCCCACTGTCCCCGCAACCACTGTCCCCGCCCAATCCCCGTCCCCACAGCATCCATACAAGCTTCAGTACTGCAATATTTAGCTTATTCCTTCCTTATAAATCAAAGTTCTGGCTGCTGAACTAGAGAAAGATGTTCAGCTGGCAGGGCTTTGTTTATAAATTTTTATAAAAACAATTAATATACTACTTTATCCTAAAGCTAAATAAATAAATAAATAGAAATTTTTTTTTCTACCTTTGTTTGGTTTCTGCTTCCCTCATCTTCTCATTCAATTCCTTTCATCCACTGTCTGTCTTCTCTCTGCACCTTCCATTTGCTCTGTTACTGTGCCTCTCCCTTCGCCCCCCCCCAATTGGTCTGGCACCCGTCTTCTTCCCTTCCAACCTCTTCTCCCCCCACTCTCTCTTCCCCATTCCCTTCAGTCTTCTCCCCACTCTGTCATCCCCATTTCCTTCAGCGTCTTCTCCCCACTCTCTGTTCCCCATTTCCCAGCATCTTCTCCCTACTCTCTCTTCCCCATTTCCTAGCATCTTCTCCCTACTCTCTCTTCCCCATTTCCTAGCATCTTCTCCCCACTCTCTCTTCCCCATTTCCCAGCGTCTTCTCCCCACTCTCTCTTCCCCATTTCCCAGCATCTTCTCCCCACTCTCTCTTCCCCATTTCCCTTCAGGCTGCTTTAGTGTCTTCTCCTCTCCATCCCCCCACCCCCAGCATCCTTCAAGCGGTCCAGCATCTCCCTCCCTCTCTTCCCCTTACCTGCTCTTCGTGGCAATTTCTATAAAGCTATGCCTTGTATTGAAGCTGGAGCCTTGAAATCGCATTGCGTTGGCTGCTGGAAAAGTCTCCTCCGATACAACTGGAAACAAGAAGTTGCGTCAGAGAAGACTTTTCCAGCAACCACACGTGACGCAACTTCAAGGCTCCAGCTGCAATACAGCACATAGCCTTATAGAAATCGCCACAAAGAGAAGGTAAGGGAGGGAGGGAGATGCAAGGCTGGATGGCTGGCGGGAGAGAGGGGGCTGGCGGGAGAGAGGGGGCTGCCGCACACTAACTGCGGAGACAAGACCATTCACCGCTCCACGAGGCGGTGAGTGACCTTGTCCCCGTACTTGCGGTGACCTTTTTTTTTTTGTCACCGTTTCGGTGTGTTACCAACAACCACCATGTCATTCTCTACTTTGAACCCCCATGTACTAGAAAGGTGGAGGCGAAACATAGCCGGCAACTTGCAGGACCCCACTGAGCCCCATATGAATCCCTGACAGCCTGTGCTCAAGCCCCTATGACGCAGTAGGTGAGTAAAACTACAAGGGGAACAGACACTGAGCTCCAAAATGTTTTTTCAGGCTAGCCAACAGGTACCACAGAGGAATTGGCCTGATAGCTACAGACCTCTGTCTGCTTCTCCTGCACACAGGAAAAGCTGGACCCTTGACTAAGGGAGCTCTGAGCACCAAAAAACAGATATTCACAAGGTGGTCTTGTGTGTTGGGATCTAGATCAGAGACACAAAGCCATGCTTGCCTGTGCATTGCAATAGATAAAGCTGATGCTCGGAAGGTTAGGTCAAAGGCATCAAAGATGGCCCTGGTCATGAATTTTTGAGTCTCCAGAAGTTTCAAGTTTTATTATATTCGATATAACGCTAAAGGAGCCTAAAATAGGGAAGATGTACAGGGATCGTTAAAACAATGGACAGAAATACTCGACACAAGAGGCAAAAACAATTAGCGGATACATCATAAAATAAAAGGAGAGGCGGAAAGAGACAAACAGAGAGGATCAGTGGCAGAAGATTGAAGATGAGAAGAGCGGAGGGAAAGGAAGAGAAGAAAGATGATAAAACAGGAAAGAGAAAGAAGGGAAAGAGAGAGAATTTTACAGAATGGAGTTCAGAAGAGAGTGTCGTAATCTAAGTATCAAAAGCATCTCTGAAAAGAAAAGTTTTGAGACCTGATTTAAACTTTGGGAGCAACTTTCCTGTGAGGTTGATGGGAAGAGAATTCTACAACGTTGGTGAAACAACTGAGAAAATTGTTTTTCTTGCGTTGACATACACTATTTGGCGCATGGAGGGCTCTTGGCAATCATGAGCAGTTTGTTAAAAATCAGGAAGTTGAGCATCAGGGTTGTCTACATTTGTTCAGAGTGTAACCCTCTCTGCCGGGAGTACTCGTATAGGTCCTGGAACTAGATGACTTTTTCAAAGCAGACTCCACCAGAAGAGATTGATGTAGTTGAGGTTTGTCAAAGCCAGGACAAGATTGCACTCTATAAAGGGAATCCAGTTTACATGGTACTACAGGCACAAGGAAAGGAGATGCCCAATTCTTAAACATGGTATAAATGCACATGAGTAGAGTATTTTTCATTTGAAAGGAAGCTCTGAAATGAGAGGGTATATAGGATAAAGTTAAGAGGTGATAGGCTCAGGAGTAATCTAAGAAAATACTTTTTTTACAGAAAGGGTGGTAGATGCATGGAACAGTCTCCCGGAAGAGGTGGTAGAGACGAAAAATAGTCTGAATTCAAGAAAGCATGGGAAAGGCACATAGGATCTCTCAAAAAGAGGAAGAGATAATGGTTATTGCGGATAAGCAGACTGGATGGGCCATTTGGCCTTTATCTGCCATCATGTTTCTATGATGTGAGAGTTGGCGTCATTGTGGCTTTTTGGCTGGTACTGTGGAGCGGTAACTTCAACCCTAGTTACTCCTGAACCTGGACATTCTCTTTCTGCAATCTTGAAAGATGCCGAGTGGAGGATCCTGTGGAATTTTGACGAGAGTGCCACGAGTCATGAAAGGACCCCTAGCTCTGGTCTCTAGGCACTCAGAATCTGCTGTCTGATGACTTGGACCGGCGATCTTGTATGCTGGTCATGAGAACATCTATGCCCTTGCCGAACAGCATCTGTCCTCTAAAAGTAAAGTTGTTCAGAGTCGCTTTAGAGGTTGAATCACCTACCCACTGTCTGATCCAAAGTATATGAAAGATGGCGATTGAAAAGGCTGAGACTTTCCCCATGACTCTGATAATGTTATAGAGGGCATCTGCTATGCAGTCTATTCTTGCCAGCACAAGCTGAGGGCAGGGGCTCAGAGTCCATCAGTCTTTGGTTTCTTAGAGTGTGAGGCATGTGCCACAAAGAAGGCCACAGCTGCAGCTTTGACCCCTACGAGTAAGGTCAAAGCCTCAAACTGCCTCTTGAAGACTATATCCACTCTGCGGTCCTGCAGATCTTTTAAAATCACTTCTCCCTCACTGGGTAGGGAAGTGCGTTTGGTCACCTGGGTTACAAGGGAGTCCACTTTTGGCATAGCAAACATTTGCAGGAATTCCTGATCCATGAGATATAGTTTAACCATGGTTTTAGCCACACTCTGAACCTTCAGGGTTTCCTAAGGCTCTGTGATTAAGACCCTCATTTCCGGGTGCCATAGGAAAAATATGAGTTGAGCTCGGACCCTGTTCAGAAGAGAACACTATGAAGATGGGGTTTCCAGAGGGTCTATTTTCAGTTCTCAGAGTGACCCAGTAATAATCTCCATTAGGGTCAAGGTCCTAAAAAGTCAGCAGACGGAAGGATCTTCTTCCTGATCTATAGCCAATAACTCTTTCTCCTCTGAATGGGAGGCTGTCACCCTTCAGGGAAGCCTCGCTTTGGGACAGTAACTGGATCATCTTCCTTTCTCCAGCCCTAGAGGTCTGTGTACGGGCTAAATCTGAAGCCACAGCCCCTGCTTCCCTTGTCATGCAACACGTGGTGTACAGACACTCTTCAGCTGCCCATCCAGTGCAAATAACATAGAATATGACGGTAGAAAAGGGCTGGTGACCCAACAAGTCTGCCCACTCAAGAACCCTCCCTCCCTGAGAATTCATCCTTTAAGCATAACTCTGTAGCGACCCCACCTGTTTGTCCCAACGCCTCTTGAAGTCGAGCATGCTACTGGCCTCGACCACTTGGCGTGGAAGACCATTCCATCAATCAATCACCCTTTCGGTGAAGAAGTATTTCCTGGTGTCACCATGAAATCTTCCCCCCTTAAGTTTTAGCGAATATCCTCTTGTTGCCGTGGGACCCTTAAGAGAAAAGATTTCTTCCTCCACTTCAATGCGGCCCGAGATGTATTTGAATGTTTCTAACATGTCTCCCCTTTCTCTGCACTCCTCGAGAGAATATAAGTGCAGTCTGGTCAGCCGCTCTTCATATGGGATATCTTTAAGTCCCGATACCATCCTAGTGGCCATTCTCTGGCATTATATAGGGGTACTAGGGTCTGAGGACAACAATCCATATCGATTTTGAAGCAAAATAAGGTGTTTTAAGAAACAGGAAAAAATTGGGAAATTCAAGATGGCCACTGCTACAGTGTTCTGGCACCACAAAACGGCTTTAAAACTCTTCAGGACTGACCAAAATTCACTAAAAACAGGATTTTAGTTGGAGGTGGGGAGGGGGGGGGGGAACAAAGCTCTATTTATAGAAGCATTCAAAAAGCACAGTTACTTACCGTAACAGGTGTTATCCAGGGACAGCAGGCAGATATTCTCACATGTGGGTGACGTCATCCACGGAGCCCCGACGCGGACAGCTTTTCAAGCAAACTTGATTGAAGATTTCAAGTTTGCTAGTGCTGCACCACGCATGTGTGTGCCTTCCTGATCCACTAGAGGGCGCATACCCACCTCATGGTCCTCAGTTCAGATAGCTAGCAAAGAAGCCAACCTCGGGGAGGCAGGCGGGTTGTGAGAATATCTGCCTGCTGTCCCTGGATAACACCTGTTACGGTAAGTAACTGTGCTTTATCCCAGGACAAGCAGGCAGCATATTCTCACATGTGGGTGACCTCCAAGCTAACCAAAAAGGGACGGAGGGAAGTTGGCAATCCAAGAAAACAGATTATGCAAAACCGACTGGCCAACCGGCCGTCGCTCCTGGACAGAGTATCCAGGCAGTAGTGGAAGGTGAAAGGATGAACCGAAGACCAAGTGGCAGCCTTGCCAAACTCCCCAACAGGCGTCGACCTGAGGAAAGCTACCGAAGCCGCCATCACTCGGGCTCTATGTCCTGTGACTCGACCCTACAGTACGAGACCAGCCTGAGCATATGAAAAGGAAAAACAAGCAGCGAACCAGTTGGACAAGGTGCGCTTGAAAACCGAGCGTCCCGACCAATGAGGGCGAAGGACCAAAAAGAAAAGAGGAACCGTCCAAGGAGACTGACGAGCGTTGAAGACAAAAAGCCAACGCCCTCTTACAGTCAAGTGTGCGAAGCGCCACCTCGCCCGGAGGCGAGTGGGGCTTCGGAAAAAAGACGGAAAGAATAATAGAAAGATTGAAAGGAAAGGCCGAAATCACCCTGAACAAGAACTGGGGTGGAGCACGCAGGACCACCGCGTCCCGATGAAATACAGGAAAAGACGGGTCCGCAACCAGAGCTTGCAGCTCACTGACTCTGCGAGCAGACGTGAGAGCAACCAGGAATACCACCTGCCAGGTGAAGTAAGCCAAAAGAGCTTCATCAATGGAATCAAATGGAGGTATCCCAATTGAGCCAGGAACACACAAAGATCCCAAACCACCAGAGGGGCTTTGAGCGGAGGATGTACAATGAAGAGATCCCTCATAAAGCGGGAAACCGTCGGATGGACGTAGAGCAGCTTCCCATTCAGCGGCCGATGAAAGGCAGCAAATGCACAGAGATGGATTCGAAAAGATGTAGATTTGAGACCAGACCGAGCCAGTGCAACAGATAATCCAGCACTGAAGGCAAGGAGGCAGAGAGCGAATCCATGCGGTGCTCAGCACACCACACAGCAAATCAGGACCATCTCTGGAAAAAGCATTGCCGAGTGGAGATCTTTCGAGAGGCCTCGAGAACCTCCCCACCGACTGAGAGAAACAGAAGGAGGGAGGCACGTTGCGAGGAACCAAGCTGCAGATTGGAATGCAACAGAAACCGCAATACTGAGACAGCAGAGAACGGGAACATAGGTAGAAGCTGAGTTCCCCGATACGCTGGAGGAACCATGGCCGCCAGGGCCACAGAGGAGCCATCAAGATCCTGATGGCGCAGACAAACAATCCGAGTACAGGGAGGAAACGCATAGAACCCGCCCATTCCATCGAGAAGGAAGCATCCACCACGATGCAAACTCGGTAGAACATCCTCGAGCGATCTCGAGGCAACCAGAGAGTGAGGGTTCAAGTGAACAGAACTACCTGTTGGGTTCCCCACCGAACATTCATATGCCGCAGAGTCTGAGAATGGAGCAACCATCCATGCGGCCGAAAAGGGCGACTCAACGTGTCCGCCAGACAATGCAGCACGCCCCGGAATACACTGCCCAAAGAAGAAGCAGTGATGTAACACCCACTGCCATTGACAAAAGGCTTCCCCGCTAGGAAACAAGGGACCTGTACACCCTGGCTGGGTCACCGAATACATAGCCAGGAGAAGTCGGGACGCACCAGATCACGGTATTGCAAATGGCCTGGAGTTCCAGCAGATTGATGTGGCTGCGACAGGCCGCACCCGACCAAGGACCCGAAGGCCGTCGAGATGCACCCCTACGCCAATGCCAAGTAGTCCATCGGCAGACGGGAAAACGAAGAGGTGGCCCCCCAACGAAACAAGCGTGTCAAGGTGGGCGACACCTCAATATGCTGGGAAGCAGGATCCCGATCCTTTCATCACTAAGATGCTCGGGTCCAGCGGGGAACATGAAGATGAAACCCGGCGAACCACGGGACATCCACCGTGGAAAACCCCTGCTCCCAAAAGGATCAGCAACAGGTCGGCCGAGGCCGAAAAACCGCTGAGACACCAGCCGACACAAGCGCCGACAGGCCACCTGCCGAGGCAGAGGCAGAAAAGACCGAAGGCGGACCGAGGACAGAAGGCCCACCTTCCGGCATAAACCAACAAGGGCCTCCTCTGAGGCCGAGACAAGGATCCAGGTCCGCCCCTACGGACTCCCGAGACTGGGGCTGGCTGAGATAGACCCACTCCCGTACTAGAACAAGTGCAGGGCACGAAAGGCCAGGACCAAACGCAGATGGGAGGATGGGAATGCCCGACCGACAGAAGGGAGGCTATACTCCCAGTGCGTAGGCACGGAGACACCGCTCCCGAAGGGAGTGGAGGAATCCCCAGAAGGAGAGCAGCCCGGAGGCAATGCGAGAATAGACGAAAAGACGGCCCGAACTCGCCGAAGCCGGCGGCCAACCCCAAACCCGGCGCTGCAGCAGCTATTGCGGCTGCTGCGAAGGAGGCCGAGATAACATAAGAAGGGTCTCCAGAGAAGGAGTCCAAACCACCAAGGCAGACGGGATGAAGCCAAAGGCGTCCCGATAGGCGAAGGACCTGTCGCAAGCTGAGAGGCGGTTAGTGGACACCGCAAGGGAGGCCTCAATAAGCGCAGAACTCACGCACGTAAAAGCGGCGAGACGCGCCTGGAGGCTCGGAACCTCAGCCACCCTCGGCGCCAAGCGAGAGGCCGCATGGCGGGAGCAATAGAGCCGGAGCAGGGAGAGAGGCTGAGCCCTCTCGAACCGGAGCTGGAGATGCCCAGGTGCAACCCCGGAGTCGACACCGTGGCCCAAAACCAGCCGCTGCTGCGGTAACAGCGACGTTGCTGCACTAAGCCACCGTCGACTTCGAAACACAAGGCCATAGCCCCCCAAAGGGCACAAAGCCCCAAGCGACGTCAAGTCACACGCCCCCGTCGACGGTGCGAAGCCTCGGCAACGACGAGGCACAGAGCTCCAGCCGACGATGAGGCCCCCAGCCTCAGTCGAGGCGCAAGCCTCAGGCGACGTCGAGCACAAGCGTCAAGAGATGCGGAGCACACGGCCGCCGCCGACACCGAAGACACCCAACCTCCGCCGACATCGAGACCTGCAGCCCCAGTCGACATTGAGGCAGAAATCAATCGAGGCACCCAGCCGCATTCTACATCGAGGCGCAAGGCCCCAGGCGGCGGGGAGGCACCAAGCCGAAGCCGACGTCAAGGCAGCTGCAGTCGACGGCGAGGCACAAAGCCCCAGTCGACGTCAGGGCACAAAGCTCCAACGACGTCAAGAAACGAAGCCTCAGGCGGCGGCGAGGCACCAAGCCCCACACGACGGCGAGGCACCAAGCCCCAGTCGACGTCGAGGCACGAAGCCCGGTCGACGTCGAGGCACGAAACCTCATTCGACATCGAGGCATGAAGCCTCCGTCGACTTCGAGGCACGAAGCTCCAGTCGACGTCGCGGCACGAAGCTCCCGCCGACGTCGAGGCACATCGAGGGTCAGAAATCAGCACCGTACCAACGAACTGGTAAGAAAGGTGCAGCAGTGCGCTCCATAAGGGCAACCTCGACATGAGTATTCCCATGGAAGGAGGCATGCATTGAAGGTCTCGCAGAGGCGGGCACGACTGCACTCGATGCCCCCGTCGACGTCGAGGCACGAAGCCTCAGGCGACGTCGAGGCAGGAAGGCTCAGTCAAGGTCGAGGCACGAAGCCTCAGTTGACGCCTAGGCACAAAGCCCCATTCGACGCCGAAGCACGAAGCCCCAGGCGACGTCGAGGCACGAAGCCTCAGTCGACGTCGAGGCACGAAGCCTCAGTCGACGTCGAGGCACGAAGCCTCATTCGAGGGCGAGGCACGAAGCCCCAGTCGAGGTCGAGGCACGAAGCCTCGGTCGACGTCGAGGCACGAAGCCGCAGTCAAGGTCGAGGCACGAAGCCTCAGTGGACGCCGAGGCATGAAGCCTCAGTCGACGTCGAGGCACGAAACCGCAGTCAAGGTCGAGGCACGAAGCCTCAGTGGACGCCGAGGCATGAAGCCTCAGTCGACGTCGAGGCACAAAGCCTCAGTCGACGTCCAGGCACGAAGCCCCAGTCGACGTCGAGACACGAAGCCTCAGTCGACGTCGAGGCACGAAGCCTCAGTCGAGGTCGAGGCACGAAGCCTCAGTCGAGGGCGAGGCACGAAGCCTCAGTCGACGTCGAGGTACGAAGCCTCAGTCGACTTCGAGGTACAAAGCCTCAGTCGAGGTCGAGGCACGAAGCCTCAGTCGAGGTCGAGGCACGAAGCCTCAGTCGAGGGCGAGGCACGAAGCCTCAGTCACCGTCGAGTCACGAAGCCTCATTCGAGGGCGAGGCACGAAGCCCCAGTCGAGGTCGAGGCACGAAGCCTCAGTCGACATCGAGGTACAAAGCCTCCGTCGAGGTCGAGGCACGAAGCCTCCGTCGAGGTACGAAGCCCTCGTCGACGTCTAGGCACGAAGCCTCCGTCGAGGTCGAGGCACGAAGCCCTCGTCGACGTCGAGGCAAGAAGCCCTCGTCGATGTCGAGGCACGAAGCTCCAGTCGACGTCGAGGCACGAAGCTCCAGCCGACGTCGAGGCACATCGAGGTTCCGAAGTCAGCACCGTACCAATGAACTGGTAAGAAAGGTGCAGCAGTGCGCTCCATAAGGGCAACCTCGTGAAGAGTATTCCCATGGGAGGAGGCACGCGTTGAAGGTGCCTGGAATGCCTGAGATTCAGCCGATGTCATTACCGAGGTAATGCCGCTAAAAAAGAAAAGGAAGAAAGAAGACTTACCAGGGATCGAAGCTACTCAGTCCGATTCCAACGAAGGAACAAGGGTCCCGGCCATCCTGCTCACACGAGGTGAGCCGAGAGAGGCCAGGGAAGCAGAAATACAGCTACAGCCAATGAGGCCTAGCCGCATGGCTGAGGCCCAAGGAGGGCCTGCCGGTAGAAACACAATAAAAAGACCGTTTTAAACATTTTTTTTTTTTTTTTTTAAAACAAAGAAATACACGATCAAGTAACAACGCACAGCGACTCCCTAACAAAATAAAGAAGCCGCGGTGCTAGAAAGGCACATAGAAGAACGGAGAGAAGAGAGACAGGGCTTTCTGGCTCCGCGGAAAACTAAGAACTGAGGACCATGAGGTGGGTATGCGCCCTCTAGTGGATCAGGAAGGCACACACATGCGTGGTGCAGCACTAGCAAACTTGAAATCTTCAATCAAGTTTGCTTGAAAAGCTGTCCGCGTCGGGGCTCCGTGGATGACGTCACCCACATGTGAGAATATGCTGCCTGCTTGTCCTGGGATAATACAGTTTTTCAGAGCACCTCACACACCCCCTTCCGATTTTCCCCAGAGGCTGTCACGCCTGTACTCAGACCAAGTGCAGGGGAAAAGGTGCTGCAGTCTGCCTTAGCTCCTTGAAAGAGTAGTTGGAACTGGAGATTTTCTACCTTAAGTTACCAGTCAGCTGTAATGCCGAGATCTTCAGGCTGCCAGTCGGACATCAGTTAGACTGAACCTTCACTCCAACAGGCCATAGTGACCACCAAAAAGAGAAGGGGGGGGGGTTGCAAAACGGCAGCCGGCACAATGAGTGACCCAAAGGATGCTATTGATTCCTAACAGTCTGTGCTCAAAACTGCTGACCAAGTCAAGGAAGCTAGCAAATGCTGAACCTTGAGCTCCACAAATATTCAGCAGGCTGGCTGCACCTGCCAGCCTGCTGAATGCACCTGCCAGCAGCAGACAGAGTCTGCTCCTCTCCAAGCAGGCATAGCTGGTTCTAGAGCAACATAAAATGTGTGAACAACCAAAAAAGACCACAAAAATAAAGAAATAAAGGGAGCAGATCAGAACGCCACCTTCATGCTCACCTACAGAAGGAAGAACTGAAGAGGGAAGCAGAGATCAGGGAGGAGGAGGAGGAGCTGAAAAGTTGTGATTGACATTTTCTGCAGAATGCTCACGAGCAGGCATGGATAACTCTACGGTTCAGCATACCATTCCTACTGCACTGGGTGTTTATATGTGTTTTATTTTTAATCATTTCATGTGAATTTATGCATATCTATATCTATATTATTCTATCTATATTATAGTGATAATCTATCTACTATGTATATATGTTAAAAAGTTTATAATATGGACTAGGGGTTTAATAACATTTACTGTTATGATATAGGATCTAGACAATTTGTTTAAAAAATGGATATAAACCATGGTATGTACTTGCACTTTGGAATAATGTTAAATGCAGAAACAAGTAATACAAGGTACTCTTATTTGTTTTAAGTGGATTTGCTTCCAGCTTCTCCAGTGTGTGAACTGAAACCATGATGTGGCCATTAATTTTTTTTTTTTCTGTTGAAATCAACTTTAATTTAAGTATACAGTATTAATACTAAAACATTATTTTTATTTACTTATTTACTCTTTATTTGATCATTATGGTACAATTTTTACCATCCTCAACTTATTACTATATGTATATATGTATTTAATATATACTGTAGATTTATATTGATTTAATTATAGTCATACAAATGTTTATAAAAGTGATTAATTATTATGCACATACATAAAAAGTAATAGGTTTTAGGGAGAATATGATATTGGAATCATTGATGATAAATACATTTTTAATGTTTTAAGAATTTTTACAAGTTGTTCTGATTTAAATCTTATCCATATTCATGTTTGATATCAGTCAGTGATGTATTACCCCAGATGCAGCCTGAAGGTGAAACTTGGGTAGATCGGGTATTTAAGAATTTTTAACCACAATCCTATATAATAAAAGGCTAACTCGCGCATGCGCAATCCTATTTGCGTGTTCCGTGCGCTGTAGGTCTGTGGCCTAAGGAGTGCGCATGCGTGCTAATACGTCACCAGCCTATCGCCTCCACAAGCCGGACCGCAGCCAGACGACGTTCTCCGTTTCTCCTGCTGCCGCCGCCGATCTCCGTTTCTCCTTTGCCGCCCACCCCCTTCTTTTCCCGCGGGCCCGAATGGCGATTCCAGCAGCGTGTTCATCAGTCTCCACACGCTGCTTCGGGCCTTTCTACTGCCCTGATTTGCTCTGCCGCATCTCTGATGATGTCATCAGGGACGTGCCAGAGTAAATCAGGGCAGTAGAAGGGCCTGAAGCAGTGTGTGGAGACTGATTCAAGCGCTGCTGGAATCACCACCTTTGTAGTCCGGACCGCGAGAAGGGAAAGGGGGGGTAGAGGAAACGCTAATGCTGCTGCACAGGGAACTGGTGGGGGGGGGGAGGGAAATGGAGGGGAAGGGAATGCTGCTTTGGACGGACGGACAGACAGAGAGAGGAAGGGAAACACAAAGAAAATAAGAAATACACAGGGGCAGGTGCTCAGGGAACTGGTGTGGGGGGAGGGAAATGGAGGGGGATGGAATGCTGCTTTGGACAGACAGAGAGAGGAAGGGAAACACAAAGAAAATAAGAAAGACACAGGGGCAGGTGCACAGGGAACTGGTGGGGGGGGGAGGGAAATGGAGGGGGATGGAATGCTGCTTTGGACAGACAGACAGAGGGAGGAAGGGAGACAGAAAGGAAAGAAGAAAGACACAGAGTCAGGGAGATACACAGAAAGACAGACAGGCAAAGGAGGACAGAGACAGACAGAAAGGACAGCGGGAGCCGCGTCAGGAGGGGTGCGGGATGCGGCAGTGGGAACTTTTCCAATGGGTGCAACTGGGCAGCTGTCGGGAACCTCTGATCAGGGGCAGAGCAAGGTAAGAGTATCATAGGGATAAGAAGGAGGAGGGAGGATAAAAAAGGAAGGGATGCCTACTGCTGGACAGGGGGAGAAGGAAAGAGATGCTGATGGACAGGGGAGGTGAAGAAAAAGGAACGGAGGACTAATGTTGGACAGAGGGAGAAGGAAAGAGGTGCTGCTGGACAGGGGGGAGGTAAAACAAAGGGAGAAGGGCTGCTGCTGCATAAGGAGAGCAGTGAAGGGGTGGTGGTGGACACAGTGGAGGTAAAAGGAAGGGAAAATGGACAGGGGGAGTAGGCAAGGGGTGGTGATGGACAGCCAAGGAAAAAGAAAGGCAGAAAGAAAAAAAGCGGCTAAGGAGAGAGAGAGAAAAAAAGACAGACACACACAGATATGTTCTAGCACCCGTTAATGTAACGGGCTTAAAGACTAGTTTCAAATATTATGAAAAAAATTACAGATGAACGGCAGAAGTACCAGTGCCTTAGCCTTTGGAGTTTTATAACTGAGCATGATGAGGCATGCGTGTACACATTCACAGAGCAGACTCAGGGGGCCTTCTAACGATGTCTTACCTGAGTTTGTAAGATCTATCTATTGCTGTAGAGATAAATAAAAAAGGTTGCTACTTGCAAATCAAGAAACAGGTACAAGAAAGTTCCTTAGGAAATCAGAGCCCAGCACCAGTCCAAAGAGAGCCTATGGTCAAAAGAAAGGCAGTAGTGGTATCACAGGAGAGTTTGCTAGCAAGAATCAAAAATCCCTCTTCCACTTTTGTATCTTGCAAACCTGCAACTACAACTGCTTCAATTTGTAGTTACTTTGATTTGAAGAAATGTTCCCGGTGAAGACTTCCTTTCAACTTCATTCTCACTTTGTTACGAAGAAACAGATAAGAGGTATCCTCTGGAGAAGGCAAATTTACTAGTCTTCTAGAGTAAGGAAATATTATTACAGAATGCTACACAGAAATATCATGCTAACAGAATACCGCAGTCACACATGACAGGAATAGTGTTAGGGGAGTGCAACTAGGGCAACTGCCCCCTGGTCAGAGAGAGCCCTAAGCCAGCTGGAAGCTAAAAAAGCACTGCCTGGGCTTTGCAGTCCCCAGTTATGTCTAACACCAGCTCTAGCGGGATATATATTTCCAAATCTGATATATTCTAATCACACAATAGAAATAAAATTATTTTTTTCTATCTTTTGTCATCTCTGGTTTCTGCTTTCATCTTCTTTTCACTCTTTTCCTTCCAGCGTCTGCCTTCTCTATCTCTTCAATCCAGCATCTGCCCCTTCCATCCACTGTCTGCCCTCTCCCCCTTCCATATGGTATCTGTCTTCTTTCTACGCCCCTCTCCCCTTTCCATCCAGCCTGTGCCCCCTCTCTCCTTTTTACACGATTCATTCCAGCTTCACTGCTCTCTTCATTTTTATCGCTCCTACACTAGATCAAGCATCGTTGTCCCTTTCTGCTTATTTCTCTGCTGACCCCTTCCCATCATCAATCTCTCTATTTTCTCATGCCTGTCTCTCCCCTTCCCCTCCTCTAATCTCCCTGCCAGCTGTTTCCTCCCTTTTTTCCTTCTCCCTTCCTTCCTCCTCCTGTCCAGCAGTAACTCTCTTCCCTTTCCCTCCTCCCCTCCCAGCAGCATCTCTCCTTCTCCCTCCCTCCAGGTCCAGTAGCAGCTGTCCGTTTTTTCCCTTGTCCAGCAGCTTCCCAGCCTCCAACTTGAAAAAAATGAATTGCCATACAAAAAAGGAATTATAAGAAATTTAAAGAGGTCTGGGGGCCATTGACAAATTATTGTAATGAATAAATACCATTTTTCCATTATAAGAACAATGCAAATGAGGGACTGGGAGGGGGGATTTCTTAATTTTATTAAATGTTTAGATCAATAGGAAAGAAAATTTTATATGATATATGTGATTGCATAGGTTATGATAGGGATGGGAGGGAGGGGGTTAAACTTTATGATTTAAGTTGAAAATGATAGAAATTCAAGTGATGTATTCAATTTCAAATGTCATTTATTGATACACTTGTTGTAAAATGTAAAAATGAATAAAGATATAAAAAAGAAAACCCCGGTGAAAAAAAAAGTGTCCGAACAATAACAAACTTTTTAAATGTTTTTCCTTTCCTTAACACAATTTCATGTTTCACTTTAAAGCTTCCCCAGAAGGAAAGACCTTGCTCCTAAAAGGCAACACACTGATTTCAAAATACAAAACACATGTTAAAAATAAAAAAACATTAAAGCTGGAGAAACTACAGGGCCCACAGACGCCGAAGTTCCAACTGACAAGTTGGATCGTATCACATGGCTTACCAGTAAGCTCAAGTTATATTAAGAGGAGACAGCCCAGCAACCTATCAAACCGAACATTCCACTTCCCTATTAAGTCCCTCCGGGATCACAGTATCCCAAGCAAAAATCATTCTCTGCTCCTAATAAGTCAAACAACGAGTAATGCTACCTCCCTGTACAAAATGAAACTTCTTAAGAGCTGCAAACTTCAAATCAGAGAGACTGTGATTTTTATCCTGCCAATGCAGTACAAGAGGAGCTTCTGTTCTCACCTGTCTTATGCAGCTTAAATGCTTTGCAACACGTAATTTTAATTTCCTCTTAGTGTGCCCGATGTACATTTTCTTTTTTTTTTCAGATATGAAATTTTATTAGCCCAAAAGGTTATAGCTTTCCTTTTAGAAGAATGTATTTGGTCTCTTGGTGGTGAAACGTGGTTTATGCTGGCGGTGCCCGATGTACATTTTCTGATAGGGACAGAGGATACAGTAAATCACCTGACTGGAATTAAAAATCAGTGACCCCCCTCAAATAAAAGATTTTACCACTCAAGAGAATCACAATCCTATCTGTAAAGCATGGCTACAATAAATGCATGAACCACAAGGACTGTGACCATCTTTAATCCCAGCAGCTCTCGGTACTTAACAGCGCAGAGATTCACTAAGGCAGCCTCGGATCCTTTGATGGGTCGCACCACCTCTGAGGAAAGAGGAAGTTGCATCATCAGAAGCGGCTGCGACTCAGCAAAAGCCCCAAGGCTGCCTTAGTGAATCGCTGTGCTGGTAAGTAACGACAGCTGCTGGGAGGGGAGAAAGCCATTGTTGGAGGCTCCCCATTATCTCGCCGGCCCTGTGCGAACCAGCAGGAAATTGAAGTTCATCAATCTTGCCGGCCGTGTGCAGACCGGCAAAAATTTTCTGTGGACCGTCACCGGTCCACGGACTGGTAGTTGAAGAACAGTGAATTAGATGATTAGAACTGTGAGATGAGGTGCAACACTAATCTAATATCTGTAGACCAGTGTCTCTGTGAGACCAGTGTCTCTCAAACTCTCTCGAGCCTGGGAATATTAAAGGTAGTGGCCACAGCTTGAGGTACCCGGAAGTGCGTGGACATCTCCATGATGACATCACATGCATGCGTGACATCATCACATTGACATCCACCCATGTGCAGATGCCCTTCAGACCCTGAAATGCCAGTAGGGCATGCCAGCAGGGAAGTCTAACAAATATCAACTGAGTACCTCCAACCACAGACCTCCCAAGCTCCATCCTAGACCCACCCAAACTCTTTCCCAGATCACGCCCCCTTTACTAATTGTAATGCATTTTTTTCCATTCAATTTTCATATACACACAATATACACAGCAGATATAAATTCTCAAAACTGACACATTTCAATTGCTATATTGAAATAAAATCATTTTCCCTACCTTTGTTGTCTGGAGACTTTATTTTTCTGTGCGTTTAACTATGATTCCAGGCCCTTCTTATCCATTGATTGTTTTCTCTTCTTCACTTTCTGCCCTGCATCCATCTTTGGAATTAACTTAACATTCAATTTTTCCATTTGTCTGCTTTTCCATGTTACCTTCCCTTCTTCTCTCTCTCCTTCCCTCCCCATTTCCATGGTCTGACATCTCTCTCCTTCCCTCCCTCCTCCCAGTGGTCCGACATCTCTCCTTCCTTTCTCCCTTCCCAGTCTGGCATCTCTCTCCTCTCCTTCCCATAATCTGGCATCTCTCTCTACTACTATTATTATTTCTATAGTACTACCAGACTCCCCTCCTTCCCTTCCATTCCATGGTCTAGTATCTCTTCCTTCCTTTAATCATTTCTCCTTCCCCCCCTCCCAGTGTAACATTTTTCTCTCACTTCCTCCTTTCTGCCTCCTGCAGTCCATCTCATTTCCCTTCTCCTCTCCGGCCCCCCTCTCAGTCCAACTTATCTCCCTCCTTTCCACCAGTCCAACATTTATTTCTCCCTCCTGCATGTTTCTTCTCTTCCGGTCCTCCTTCCCTCCCCTAACCAACATCTATCTCCCTCCATGAGTTCAACCTTTCACTCTCTCCTTCCCATCCATCTCACCCTCTCCATGAGTCTAACCCTTTCTGCCTCTTGCACACTTTGTCTCTCTCCTTGCCTCTTCCCTCGAGTGACATCCTTCCTTCTCACTCCCCAACCCATGTTCTCTCCCCATGCACCATTTCTAACTCTCCTCCACCCCATGTCCATTTCTCCCTCTCTCCCAACACTTTTCCTTCTTTCCCTTCCAACCCCACTCACAGCTAATATGCTTTCTCCCCATCCATCATCTCATCCTCCCCTCAAGTGTGCAGCATCTTTCCTTTCCCTCCCCATCTGCTAGATCCAGCAGTACCCCTTCTCCCTTCCATCCTCCCCTTCCTCCTGTCCAGCAGTACCCCTTCTCCCTTCCTTTTCCCTCCTCCCCTGTCCAGCAGTACACTTCTCCTGTCTCTACAGCAGTTCATTTTGTGCTTTTAACTTGGCCACACAATTGCTGCTAGCATTAATTTAGACGCAGTTTCATCAGGCAGCCTCGAGGCCTTTGCTAGGCCGGCTCGCCTCTGACAAAAGAGGAAGTTGCATCATCGAAATGGGCCGGCTTAGCAAAGGCCTCAAGGCTGCCTGATGAAGCCGCATCTAAATTAATCCCAACGGCAGCTATGTGGCCAAGTTAAAAGCACTCTGAGCTGCTGCTGGTCCGGGGGTGCGGAGAGAAGACGTGGAAGGCAGGAGTCCCAGGAGATACGCATCGGCAGCAGGAAGATGCTGCCGGTAGACATGCAGTGCTGGCATGTGAACCTCTGATGAGAGGAAAGTCAGCTAGCCAGTACTTCTCTTCCTCCTCAGTGTGCCGCGGCACACTTGGAATCTCAGGAGGCACACAGTTTGCGATACACTGTTCTATGCCTATAAAAGGCAATTTACTATGGTGTATGAGGAAGAATGAAAGATATTACCAAGTCCTAGGAGGCAACTAAGTAGGGATATCACTGAGCTCATGGCTGCTGAAGTAGAGAGTTATTACCTGTCTGAGATTTTGATTTGGACGGCTACTGGTGTGGGTGATGGTGGTGGTGGAGGCGGTGGTGATGGGTTTCTTGCTAGGTGCTGTAAGGCTAGTAGAGGAGGCACTAACCGGCCTGGAGATGGAGTTTGAACATATCTCACTTGAGCTGGTTGTGGAGCTGCAGCGTGACCGGGTTGAGTAACTATTCTTCGGATGGGAAACTGCAGGGGGAAAAAAACCCAGACCTGAGCTCCAAGAGAAACATTATGAATACACTCCTCTGTGCTCACAAAAGTGCATTCATACTCAGGAAACACACACATAAGCATATGTATTCATACTACCAACGCACATTATGTGAATTCATAAACATATATGCATTAACATACTCTTGATAAATGGACATATACTCACTCATACGCAAGAAAAGCGCACAGTAAAATAGCAGATGATGGTAGAAAAATACCAATGAGCCCATCCACTCTGCCCTATAATTCTAGTCCACAGTATCAAGAGAATATTCCAATTGCAAGTCATAAAGTGTCACTACTTGTAAGTTTTTTCTTTGTATCCAGAACAGTTTTAATCATCTTCCTTTTTTACATTTCACCATCTTGGGTAGCAGAGCAAACAAGATCCCCGATTTAGTCCACACACATCCCAAAGTTTTTAAACAATCCAAATAACTACCAATAAAAAAAGAATATAACAGAAACACACTAGTTTGTGCACAAATACACTGAAACAGAGGTATTACATATTCGTACATAGAGCAGCACACCCTGCTTAGAGTGACATTTCACACCCACTTCATTGGGATTGAACAAGATAAGGTCTTTGGCTGTTGCTGCTGCAATGTTGCAGTAGTCACAGCTAATCAGCACTATACGTCAGTTTCACAGTGACTTCCTTAAGTCCTTTCTCCCCCCCCCCCCCCCCCCCCCCCAGTAACATAAGAACCACCACAGAAGGAAAGGAAACTCACAGACTTGAATAAAAAAGTGACATGGGGTGGACAGAGATTGTGCAGGTAAAAAGCATTCTGCTTGCATACTTCTCTCTCCTTCATATTAGGTGATGTTCCCAGAGTCTGTTTAGTTCAGGGAAGGGAAATAATGAGCTTAGACTGGATTTTCAAATTTGTGTTATTTTCTAAGAGAAGAGTGCACGCAGATACTTTGGACTCATGGCAAGTTTCATAAGCAAAGATACTTTACCTGTAGTAGATGTTCTCCCAGGACAGCAAGCATATATTCTTACAATAGATTGTAAGCTCTACTGAGCAGGGACTGTCATAAGAACATAAGAATAGCCTTACTGGGTCAGACTAATAGTCCATCTGGCACAGTATGCCTTCTTCATGGTGGCCAATCCAGGTCACAAGTACTTGGGAAAAACACAAATAGTAGCAACATTCTGTGCTATCGATTCAGGGCAAGCAATGGCTTCCCCAATGTCTGTCTCAATAGCAGACTATGGACCTTTCCTCCAGGAACTTTTCCAAACCTTTTATAAAACCAGCTATATTAACCGCTCTTACCACATCCTCTGGCAACACATTCCAGAGCTTAACTATTCTCCGAGTGAAAAAACATTTCTTCTTATTGGTTTTAAAAGTATTTCCCTGTGACTTCGTCTCTTGAAAGTTTTTTAATGTACTGTATAGTTCTGCGTACATTTAGTAGCACTATAGAAATAAGTAGTAGTAGTATGTGGGTGACATCATCCATGGAAGCCGGTACAGACACTACCAAGTGGACTATCACTTTAAATCTTTAGGCAGTGTCCATAATCCGTGTGTGCCTGTGCCTTCCTACCCAACATCGGCTCAAGGGACCATCAGTTCAGTAACAAAGCTTAGATGCTGCCTAGGGGAAGTGGGTGAGTTGTGAGAATATATGCTTGCTGTCCTCAGAGAACACCTGCTACAGGTAAGTATATTTGCTTTCTCCAAGAACAAGCAGGTATAATATTCTCACATGTGGGACTCCCAAGCTGCCAGGATCATAAGACTGGATGAGGATAATGGATAAACAAACATAAGCCTGATGAAACACAAGAGAGTTGGAGGGAAAATTGGCATTCAGGAAGTAAAATGATTCTGCAGAACTACTTGTTCAAACTGACTGTCACTTTTGGAGTTTTGTTCTAAACAATATTGAGAAATAAAGGTATGGATAGAGGACCAAGTAGCCACAGCAGAAATGAACTACCAAGTCAGCCATAATAGCTCAGACATCGTGGGCTGTTACACGGGCCTGCTTCGTCAGCCTAACCTGAGTATACATGAAGAAGATACAGTCCGCTAGCCAAGTGGAGATGGTTCTCTTGGTAATAGGAACTCCGAGTCTATTAGGGTCAAAAGCCACAAAAAGTTGGAAGGATCCTCTATGACAGTGTATCGCGGCACACTAGTGTGCCTTTTGACATTTTAAGTGGAAAGGTGCTTGAATTTTAATCATATAATGAAAACCTAGGCACTTACTCGAACCAATTTGAATGAAGAATATTCTCATATACCAGCCAGTCTCAGCAAGACATTACCTCACTGATTTGCAAAACTTCATTCAGTGTAGTTTAACTACACTGAATGAAGTTTGGCAAATCAGTGAGGTAATGTCTTGCTGAGACTGGCTGGTATATGTGAATTTTAATCATGACACATTGCATGGAGCAAGGATTCTTGCTTCTACTCCAGTATTGCTCCATACAATGTGTCATGATTAAAATTCAAGCACCTTTCCAGCGACATTGTACCGCTGCTGTGGCGCCTTGCTGAAGAGCTTATGAGCACATTTAAATATTTAAAAGCCTTTAAATGTTATATGATGATATTATTTGAGAAACTTGCCCAGTATTGATGAGAGGGGGGTCTTTTGTGTTTTGTTCTATTTTAAAAGTATTGCCCCCTCAAGTGGACTGTAATTTAAAATCCCCAGTCTGTTTGGATCAAAGATGGATGCAAGTCAGAAAGTGAAGATTGAGAGAAAAACAGTCAATGGATAAGAAGGTCCTAGAAACAGTTAAAAGCACAGAAAAATAAAGTCACCAGACAACAAAGGTAGGGAAAATGATTTTATATATAATGATTGAAATGTGTCAGTTTTGAGAATTTATATCTGCTGTATATATTGTGTGTACATGAAAAATGAATGGGAAAAAATTACATTACAATTAGTAAAGAGGGTGGGATCTGGGGAAGAGCTTAGGTGGATCTAGGGTGGAGTTTGGGAGGTCTATGATTGGGGATACTCAGTTGATATTTGTTAGACTTCCCTGCTGGCATGCCCTACTGGCATTTCAGGGCCTGTCTGGAGGGCCTCTGCGCATGCGTGGATGTCAGCGTGATGATATCACGCATGCACATGATGTCATCACGGTGATGTCTGTGCACTTCTGGGTGCCTCAAGCCGTTGCCACTACCTTTAATGTGCCCCAGCTCGAAAAAGTTTGAGAGACACTGGTTTAGACACAGGTTTAGTCCAGTACAGGTAACATTCAAAGTTGTTAAATTGCAAGAGGATTGTGAAAAATTGCAAGAGGACCTTGTGAGACTGGGCATCAAAATGGTAGATGACGTTTAATGTGAACAAGTGCAAATTGATGCATGTGGGAAAGAGAAACCCAAACTACAGTTATGTGATGGAGAGTTTCACATTAGGAATCACTGCCCAGGAAAAGGAACTAGGTGTCATTGTTGAGGATATATTGCAACCCTTAGCTCAACATGTGGTGGCGGCTAAAAAAGCAAATAGAATGTTAGAAATTATCAGGAAAGGAATGGAAGATAAAAATGATTTAATGCCCTTGTATAGCTCTATGAAACAGCTGCACCTCGAATATTGTTTGCAATTTGGTTGCTGTATCTCAAAAAAAGATTTAGCGAAACTAGAAAAAATATAGAAAAGGGCAATGAAAATGATGGGACAACTTCTCTAAGAGGAAAGGCTAAAGTAGCTAAGGCTCTTCAGCATGGAAAAGAGATGGTTTACGGGTGAAGCTTGAAAAATGGTTTGAAGTTTGGCAACCAAAATTTAAGGCTAAGAAATGCAAGGTCATGCATTTAGGCTGCAAAAACCCGAAGGAATGGTACAGTTTAGGGGGCGAAGAATTTATGTGCATGACAGAAGAGCAGGACTTGGGTGTGATTGTATGATGATCTTAAGGTGGCCAAACAGGTTAAAAAGGTGACGGTGAAAGCTAGAAGGATGCTAGGGTGCATAGGAAGAGGTATGGCCAGTAGGAAAAGGGAGGTATTGATGCCCCTGTATAAGATTCTGGTAGGACCTCATTTAGAAAATTGTGTACAATTCTGGAGGCCGCACCTTCAAAAAGATATAAAAAGGATGGAGTCTGTCCAGAGAAAGGCTACTAAAATGGTGCACGGTCTTAGTCATAATGCATATGGGGACAGACTTAAAGGTCTCAGTCTGTATACTTTGGAAAAAAGGCAGGAGAGAAGAGATATGATAGAGATGTTTAAATATCTACGTGGTGAAAATGTGCATGAGTAGAGTCTCTTTCACTTGAAAGGAAACTCTGGAATGAGAGGAGAGGGCATAGGATGAAGTTAAGAGGTGATAGGTTCAGGAATAATCTGAGGAAATACTTTTTTACAGAAAGGGTGGTGGAACGGTCTCCCTGAAGAGGTGATGGAGACAGACTGTCTGAATTCAAGAATGCGTGGGATAGGCACGTAGGATCTCTTAGAGAGGAAGAGATAATGGTTAATGCAGATGGGCCATTTGGCCTTTATCTGCCATCATGTTTCTTTATGATAGATATCTATAAAGTACTGAGTAGAGTGGAAAGGGTAGATGTCAATCGCTTGTTTATTCTTTCCAAAAAATACTAGGACTAGGTAGCATGCAATGAAACTACTAAGTTTTAGATTTAAAACAAACAGGAGAAAATATTTCTTCACACAATGTGTAATTAAACTCTGGAATTTGTTGCCAGAGAATGTGGTGAAATCAGTTAGCTTAGCAGGGTATAAAAAAATGTTTTGGATAATTTCCTAAAAGAGAAGCCCGTAGGCCATTGTTGAGATGGCTTGGGGAAATCCACTGCTTATTCCTAGGATAAATGGCATAAAATCTGTTTTACTATTTGGGATCTACAGTAGCTAGGTTCTTGTGATCTGTGTTGGCCACTGTTGGGAATAGGATATTGGGTTTGATGGGCCTTCTGTCTGTCCCAGTATGGCAATTCTTGTGTTCTTATGAGCCAGTTTTAAAGATCTAAAAGCCAGAAGGGGATAAGCAAGAAGTCTCAGTATGGAGCAGGACAGAACAGAGGAAAATGAAGAGTTGTGTGGCAAGTTCTTAGTACTGAAATAGCAGGGGTGCTGCAGGGTGCTATTAAGATGCATGGGTATTCACTTACACTGATGTACATAAATCTTAAACATTGACTCTCACCTTGTCCAAAGGATTCAATACTCTTCTTCAATGTGTCCATGTCCCCTGAGAAGCGAGCAGCCCGGCCCAGGTCTTCATCATACTTTCTCTCACTGACAAAGTGCTGAATGTAGTAGGGAGAAAGGGTCAGATGTATAAGCAACAAGTGACTGTAAACAGAGAAAAGAATCTACAGTACATCATCTCCCCAATCTGAGTGCAAGCAAAGGAACGAGTCTGTACTATCTTTGCTGTAATGGAAGGAACAGCTTTCCTTGCTTAGAATTCTCTGCATGCAAAGCAAATACCTTTAGAGTGGTGGGGATGGAAAGGCAAGGCAAGGTGGGCAAAAAGATGAAGGGCTATGTTACCTTGATGTCCGCTCGCAGCTCTGAGAGCTGTTCCTCCGACATTCTGACAGCCACGTCCGTCATTCGTTTTAGTTCCTCTGCTTTCTTCTGGCGACTATCCAGGATCTCCACTATGAAGTAAAGTGGGGCAGAAGCCTCCATCAGTGCTATTAGCCATATTCATTGGGGAAATCCTGAAAATTCAACTGGGTTGTGGCTCTCGAGGACTGAGGTTGCCCACCTCTGATTTACATACACAAGCCTCTATCACAACATTTGGACATTTTATACAGACTTAAAAGAAAAAAAAAAAAAGACTACTTACTGGCTTCCAATTTAACTTTGTCCATCTCAGCCAATAATGCTACTTCCTGGTCCATGAGACTGGAACATAAAGTAATATGGATATGAGTGTACAGCACCACAGCCAAATAGAAAGATACACACCTTCCCTTAACAATGGGATTCTGTCAGGTACTTGTGACCTAGTTTGGCCACTGTTGGAAGCAGGATACTGAGTTAGAAGGACCTTCGGTCTGACCCAGTACAGCTGTTCTTATATTCTTAATGCAGCCCTACAAACCATGCATGCCCAATTCCACAGCCACATATCAAGTCATGAGCATGTCCACCACCATAGTTGTACAATTTAAAAATGCAAAAAATTAAAAAAAGATTTGTGGAAATTTGGCAAAGTTTTCTGTGACACCAATTATTTGGCAGCATTCTGCCTACTAGAAAATGACAGACAGAAAATGTAAGAGATGGTGGCAGAGGATACATTTCCATTTTCTCTCTCTCACCCAGCACTTTCTGCTTTCTCCCTTTGACAAACATACACAGCTATCCCCTTACCCCACACACATGTAAAGAAGCCTAAGGAGCTTTTTACCAAGATCTATGTTTGTTCCCAGTGGAGGGTATATTATGGTTATCATTATAGGAAGTGTACCGAATTTGCTCCTTTCCATGGGGTAGCCACATTCAGTCCATGGTACTGGTCAGAAAAAGAGAGAGGTTCAATCACTTGTCTTTTAGGAGAAGGGAGCCGGACAGGAGGAGGCTTGCCTCTTGTTGTTTATAATATCCCACAGTGGGACAGATAACCATATTGTAAGGCCCCTGTGGTTGTGCTTCTAGATTCAGCAGTAGAGTGGAATGTCCCCATTGTGAAGGAATAAGCCTCTCATTCTGGGTCTGTCTTTCTTTTTTAGTTCAATTTATTTATTGAATAATGAAGAAAAGGAAAAAATGTACATCATGTAACAAAAACAGAAGGGGAAAGATGATCTGAGTTCCAGCAGAGAACACAAATTGCCACAGGAGTAGTGAGAAGTGTGTGTCATATGCCTATTCAGAGTTGCCCAACCATGTGGAAAGGAGACATGAAAGGCTGCCTATCCAGAGCACTGGTCCAGGAGTCTAAAGGAAACAAAGTAAAGAGATTCAGGCATTTGGAGAAACAGGCACAAGAAAGGTCCTTAGGGAATCAGAGCCTAACACCAGTCCAAAAAGAGCCTAAAGTCAAAAGAATGGTGTCACAGGAGAGTTTGCCAGAAAGGATAAAAAATCATTGTCTCCGTACCCTGCAAAAACTGCAACTACAACTGTTACAATCTGCAGCAGCTTTAGTTTTAGTGAAATGTTCTCAGTGAAGATTTACTTCAAAAAACCAAATACTGGGTGGTGTCTCCTTGGAACTGTTTCTATCTAAACATCTCAGGCCCAGGTGGTAAATCTTCCTCCTCTTCCCCCAATAGAGCATCCAGGCCAAGGTTTGCTAGAGCCCAGTGAGGCACAGCATTGGTATGAAGTGTTAGCCCCAGTCAGCACCATATTTGGAGGGGGGCTACATACATATAATGGTTTCCAGCTGCTGCTTCCTCCTCCTCCTCCACCCCATGTAGCTGTCTTCATATGCCCACACTCATACCTGTCTCCCCTACCTCAGGTGGGAGGGAAGAAGAGAACACAGTTGCCCTCCACAATACACACAGATACTCCCCTCCCCTTTCTCACCCCGCCCTCTCCTTTCCTCCACAATAAAATAGGGAAAGTGCTGTAGCTGGAAGAAAAGAGGAACTACAACAAAACAAATAAAAAGATACATCACCTTCATTTCTCTCCTCCCCACTCCACACTATTTCAAGCAGACCCAGTTCCCTTACCCATTCAGATCTGACATATGAAAAACAAACAAAAAAGAACTTCCATTCAGGGCTATATTGTGTATTTGACCTTTGTAAAGGGTCACTGAACAGGCAGGATAGCAGTTTATCAGGTCCTACCATGATAAGATAAGGAGATAGCAGCACAGTCCTAGCTTATCAGAATCTGGGAACTTGAAACACTGGCCTAGTGACTGTCCTGAGAAGAGATCTCTCTCTCCCCTCCAGGTTCAGAAGTTAAGAAGGGGCCCCTGCCTTACATCTGGGTGTTAGCTGCTCCACTCCTGCCATTTCTTTCTCTGAACTGCTGAAGACAGCCAAGAGAATCAGGCTTGTGTCAGAAATTGTACGTCTCACAAATGCTGCATATTCACTGGAAGGCAATCTGTGACTGTGCTCTGCCACTGGATTGTGGAAATGAAGGGCTTGAGTATATCAAAGGGAAAGGGGAGTGGGGCTGTGCTTCGAGAGTGAGCAGGTAAACATCCTATTGGCTCAGCTGCTAGGGAAGCTGGTCTGGCCCAGGGCTCTAGTGCTGATAAATCTGGTAGAGAGCGCACACTCCTCTCTTTTGGCATTTATTGAAGGTGGTTTCTCCTTGGCTGTGTGTCAGAGCAGCTGTAAGGAGTCACTCCCTCCCTTGCCATGCGGAACTGCATTTCCTGCTTAGGCTGCCTCAGTACGTCAAAGTACTTTTGCTGAGCATGATTTTACTGCTGCACCCTAAGCTTTCACATTTTATAATGTGACAGCTGGGACTTTGCAAGACGTAATTAAGCCTAAGAGTAGGAAACTATTGGCATTTGCTCATGAACAACACAAGGCAGATACAGACAGTCAAACAGACATATACAGAGGAAGGACAGTGTGTGACACACACATAAAAGGGGTGGGGGGAACATAGGGGAGAATGCATGTGGTCCAAAACACAAGGCTGGGAACAGCATAAGATGACAGTGAGGGACAATGATGAGAATGCAGAAAAAAAGAGAGAGACAGACTTCAGAAGGAAAGAAACTAACATAGATGAGAAAGCAAGAGAGTAAGGGGCAGAAAGATGTCCAGAAAGGTGTCTTCATTTCACTGCATAACACTAGGACCAGAGTAAGTCAAGAAATGATATCAGACACTGGGGTTGTCGGGTTTCGACCTATGATTCAGCATTCTTAGAATAATCATGTATAGCTCAATTTAGAATTACCACTAGGCAGCTGCTTAGTACTAACTGACACCATCAGCCAACCATATTTTGATGATGTTTGGTTAAACACAGAGTCACTCTTTCCCAGCTGAAGCTTTTCAACATTTAAGCTGTCATTTTTTGAAGGCCACTTCTGCTCTAGAGCATGGGACTGACACAGAGGGGTGACCCACGGGGGTACTGCTGCTTCCTCAGCCTACAATGCACATTGTAGACAGCAGACACAGTGCTGTCTGGTTTCTAAAACAGGATGGCACTCACCAGCTCTGCAGCTCTGCAAATGACAGCTTTATCTTCTTGATAGAGGCATCCATCTCCTCCTTCACCACAACACGATACCGGGCTAGGGATACTGCACAGCGCTGCAGGTCTTTCACTGACTTCTCAATGTTAGCACCTGATATGTGCGTTTATATATGAGAGAGAAAGGGAAAGAAAAAAAAAACCCAACAACAATAATTTGAAGGGACAGCATCAGCAAAAGGTAAGCAGTATTCCTAAATATGAAAATTCCACAAAGCACAAATATCTTCCAACTTAAACACTAACGACTGTTACACGTTAAGGGAAAATACCACAGCTGGACCTCAGAGTCCCACAACTCTGCTTTATAGGTACACTGAAATCCCAGCCAGTTCCCATTGATGATTGCAAGCTTTCTTTTCTGCATCACTACTTTTTGGCTTCTATCAGGACTTTGTTGGTGACCCTTACTGCTGAATACTGCACCTGATCAGGCTGCATGTACAAGATACAAGATTTACAGCTATGACAAGATAACCAAGTTACTGACATAGGGCTCGATTCCATAAGCCCACCGATCAAGTCCCGACCACTTAGTGACCCCCTTTGCGGCCCGATTCACTAACCTCTGTCCCAATCATCCTCAGATCCGCGCATGCAAATGACAGGGAACGGCATTCAAATGTAGGCAGGCAGCGATTCACTAAACAAATCTGGATACATTCTTGAAAGAAAAAGTTATTGAGGGATATAAGTAGGGAAGATATAGGATAAAGAAGGGTACAGTAGAAGGATATGGATAAAGAAGGATAAAAGGGATGGAAGGATATAAAGGATCGCTTACAGGTCATGGATCTGATGGGTCGCCGCGGGAGAGGACTGCTGGGCATGATGGTCCTCTGGTCTGACCCAGCAGAGGCACTGCTTATGTTCTTAACACCGACTGGGCTAGCTGATCAACAAAAGAAATGACTGCTGGGGACCAGTCGCTCACTGCTTTCTGAATGCATCTCAAGCTCTCCTTCCCCGAATCTCTCCTGCCTGCTGCCTTGACTCGCCGCCCTGCTCTCACCCCGAATATCTTCTGCCTGCCACCCTGACTCGCTGCCCCAAATCTCTCCTGCCCATGGGCTCGCGAAGAAAAAGAGAAGCAAAAAAAGTTTTAAAAAGTCGCTGCTCTGTAAGCATGTGCAGACCAACTACAGATGGTCTGCGCATGCATCAGGATCGCTATTCGCTAAAAAAGCTAAACCTAATCCACTACATATATGCAGATGACATTTCCATTTTAATCCCAGTAAACAGCATAACGAACGAGACCTCAGAATACATTTCTCAAATTATGGCCGAAATAGAACACTGGACAATAAACTTCAAGCTGAAACTAAACACAGGAAAAACAAAAGTCTTCCTTGCAAGCCCAACGGACAAAATTACCAATACAACGTTACATATAAAAGATCATGCATACCCGATTACTAAAACAATAAAAATATTGGGAGTCACACTAGACACACACTTGACAATGGTGGAACACACGAACATAGTAGTAAAAAAAATATTTCCTGACACTGTGGAAATTAAGGTCCATCAAAAAATATTTCGACCCTCTATCATTTAGACTACTAGTGCAATCACTAATACTTTTAACACTGGACTACTGCAATATTGTTTATATGGGTATACCCTAAAAAACTGTAAGGAAACTTAGGATTGTCCAAAACACAGCGGTCCACTTGATATTTGGATTAAAAGAGAGCAACCATGTTAGCCCCTACTACAGACTGCTTCACTGGCTGCCAATGGATGTACGAATAATTTTCAAGTTCTCTTGCATATGTTTCAAACTGGTTTGGGGACTAGCTCCTACCTACCTGCTTCCTCACTTCACTCTATACAATCCTACGAGACAAACCAGAAACAGCAACCTATTTGCATACCTAAGCATTACCGGCTGCAGATACAAAACCTTCCTGGATAGAGCTTTTATGTAACAAGCTAACAAACAACAACACTGGTTAGACAGCTACATAAATGGAGCAAGACTGACATATAATGCCTTTAGAAAAGCCATAAAAACTGCCTTATTCAACAGAATTGTCACCTAAAAAAGTATCTACACCTAACACTACATATGTCCACTCCTGCTTTCAAGTCTGAAATGTCTAACATTATATTTCGCTGCCTTTTTAAGACTCTGTTTGCTGTATTTTCACTGCCTTTTGTAAGATTCTATATGCTTTTTGTAAGTTTCTATATACTGTATCCCGGACTTCAACATATTGTAACTCGCTGACTGTCCAACTCTCTTCAATGTGAACTGTCTAGAAGTCTCACGACTATGGCGGTATAGAAGAATAAAGTTATTATTATTCAGCGATTCCTGCAATTGGTTGAGAGCGTGATTCTGAGAGTCCTCATTTGCATGAGGATGCGTTGTGAATCATCCCCCCGGTCCCAAATCAGATGGTCCGTTTAGTGAATCTCCCCCATAGTAGGTGTTTGTGGACAGCAGGATACAAGTCTTCACAGCATGGGTGGCATTACCAACACAACCTGCACAGAAAGCTTGCCAGCTTAGTAATTAGGAAAAGAAATGAGCCTTGAGGACCCCCTCAGAGAGATTGTGGAGGGCTGACAGACCAAACCTACTGTTGTGTTGGGAATCCTTTTCCAAACAGCAGTGGACTGCAACTGTCCATGTTACAGCTCTGCAAATCTCCTCCATGGAGACTGTTCTCAAGTGGGATACCAATGCTGCCCATAGCTCTGACATTATGAGCTTTGAAATCCCTCAAGAGTCATGCTTGATGCAATCTGCTAGGCAGTTAGTGTGCATTTATTGACTTCAGCCCCATCCTATTAGATAGAAGCAAAACAAAGCTGGATGGACTTTGAGTGCATTCCAAAGAGAAGGCCAGGGCTCTCTTGCAAACACAATGTGTGCAGTACAGTTTTACCTTTGTGAGTGTGAGGCCTGGGAAATAAATGGTGGCATAATGATAGATTAAGATTGAAATCCAACATCACTTTAGGAAGGAACTTAGGGTGAATGCCCAGAACCACCTTGTTGTAGAATTAGTGTAATGTATCAGTTACTAGAGCCTTGAGCTCCCATATTCTGTGCATCAAAATCACTCCCACAAAAACAGTGTCATCCAGGTTAGGGAGTTTAGTTTTACAGGTACGAAATGTCTTAGAGGAGCTTTCACTAACTAGGTTAAAACTTCATTGAGGTTCCATGACAGTGCAAAAAGCTTACCTGGAAGCCACGTATGCAGCGGAGAAAGCCTGTACATAAGACAAAAAAGAGGATCCAACAGATCTGCAGTAAAAACCGATAAACCAAGGACAAAGAAAAGGACTGCAGACAGGTGTACAAGATGCAGGCAAAATTTATTATAAGCTAATAAACACGGTCTGTGTTTCGATCAACACTGTCTTCTTCAGGGGGTTCCATATAAAGGTGGTAACAAATAAACGCAAAAACTATGCCTGATCTGTATACGGTGTAGTTCATATGGTGCTCTGCTGAGTCCCTGTCAGGCTACATTAGGATTCCAGGATGGAAACGGTGCTTGAATCAGAGGCTGTAATCTCAATGCACCCTTCATGAACCTGACTATGTCTAGGTGGGACGCTAGCAAAGCTCTTTTCTCTTGTCCCCAGAAGCAGGAGGGTCCTGCTACTTCAGCCCTAAGGAACGCCACCGCCATTCCTTTGTCAAGGCCTTCCTGTAGAAACATTAGTATGGATGAGATAGGTGCATTGGCTGGCTCTAACTTCTTTTTGCTGCACCAGCGTTGAAAACATCTCCCATGCCTTATCATATGCTGAAACTGTTGTGAGCTTTTTGGCTTTAAGCAAAGTCGCAATGACTATCTCTGAGTACCCTTTGTGGACTAGCGCTACATGCTCATGAGCCATGCTGTATCTTCTAGGCCAACTAGCCCCTCTGAAAGCAAGTCTGCTCCTTTTGTAGACATACAAGATCAGCATACCAAGGGTACCTGAGCCAATCTGGCGCTACAAGAACCACTAGTCCCATGTGATGAGCTATATGGTGGATCACCTGGCCTATCATGGGCCAAAGGGGAAACACGTATAACAGCTTGGCCTCTGGCCATGGTTGAACCAGGGCTTCTAGGCCTGCACTTCCGGACTCATAACTTTGACTCAAGAACTGATCTGCCTTCTTGTTTTTTACAGTTGCCATGAGGGTGAAAATCAGGCAACCTCCACCTCTCACAAATGCTTGGAAGGCTTGCAGAGAGAACTTGCTTGTTGAGGTAATCCGCTTGAACACTGTCCACTCCAGCCACATGTGCCGCCTAGATGGCCTGCAGGTGTGTTTCTGCCCAATGGAACAGTGCTTTCGCCTCCTGTCATAGTGGAGGGCTTCTGGTGCCTCCCAGTCTGTTAACATAAGCCACCTCTGTGGCATTGTCGGAGAATACTCTGAATTGCTCTCCAGCAAGGACTTCAGTTGGAGCAGCGACATCCAAATTATTTGGAATTCCAGTCTGTTGATAGATCAATTCCGTTGAGACGGGGTCCTTTGGCCTTGGACTGGGTGACTGTTGCAATGAGCCCCAAGTGAACACGCTGGCATCCATTGTGAGGGTGACCCAGGACTGGATCTAAAGGGAAATCCCTTTTGCCAAAAACTGTAGAAGAACTGGCAACCAGCGAGACAGCAAGGCAACCTGGAGGGCACACATGTGCCCATGCCCATGACACCACTTCTATCACGGCAGCCATAGAACCCAGGACTTGCAAGTAATTTCATGCAGTAAGCTCTAGCTTGGTTAATAAGGCTGTAATCTGAACATGAAGATTCTGTTTGCATGCTGCTGGAAGAAAGATGTGGACTTTCACCTTGTGGAATTGGACTCCCAGATATTCCAGGACCTGTGTTGGCACCAGGTGGCTCTTTCAGTATTTCCCAATCCATCCCAGATTGTGCAGTGTTTCAACAACTGCTGCAACCTGCTCTGCGAAGAGGAGCGGCCATCACTACCATAACCTTGGTGAATGTTTGGGGTGTTGTTGCCAGCCCAAAGGGAAGTGCCGAGAATTGATAGAGATTTTCCAGCACATAGAAACTGAGGACATTCCTGTTCTAGGAAGACAAGAAAGTACAGGTAAACGTCATCAAATTTAAGGTAGCCAGAAATTTTCCTGGCTACACCGCTGCAATAACTGAGGGAACAGTTTCCATCCGAAACCGAGGCATTCTCAGTACCGTGTTGACATGCTTGAGATCCAGAATGGGCCTACATTCCTCTGAGCCTTTCTTTGTCATGGCAAAGTATATGGAATATCTGCCGGATCCGAATCATCTGGAGGAATTGGTTCTATGGCTTGGATATCTAGCAATCTGCTTAGCGTTGCTCTGATCCTGTTTGCTTTATCTGATAGGCCTGCTGGTGAATCCATGAACCAGTCGGAGAGAGGATGTGTGAACACTATCTTGCAACCCTCCTTCATAAGAACATAAGAATTTCTGCTGCTGGGCGAGACCAGTGATCCATCATGCCCAGCAGTCCGCACACGTGGCAGCCCCAGGTCAAAGACCAGTACCCTAACTGAGACTAGCCCTACCAGTGCACTTCTTGTTAAGCAGGATCCTGTCCAACCCTGTCTTGAATCCCTGGAGGGTGTTTTCCCCCACGACAGATTCTGGAAGAGCGTTCCAGTTTTCCACCACTCTCTGGGTGAAGAAGACCTTCCTTACGTTCGTCCGGAATCTATCCCCTTTCAACTTTAGAGAGTGCCCTCTCGTTCTCCCTTCCTTGGAGAGGGTGGACAACCTGTCCTTATCTAATAAGTCTATCTCCTTAAGTACCTTGAATGTTTCGACATCAGAGGAGGTGCGGGTCCGCGACAGAAGAAACAGTTCCTAAGAAGTACAAAGATCGCTAGCACCGCAATCTGTTTGTAGGCTGTTCCTGGAAGGCAAACAGTGCGGGGAGGCCAGGGGGGGAAGCGGGAGGCCACGGGGGTGGGGGAGCCGACAGTAGCCCTTCCCAACTGACCCTCCCCACTCGCCCTCTAAAGCAGGTGCGGCAGCTGCTGGCCTGCAAGAGCAGTGCTGCCACTCCTGCTTTAGGAGGTGAGGTGGGAGGATCAGGCAAATTGGGAAGCCGATTTTTTTTTTGTTTTGAACCGATTCGAATCGATTCACCCAAAGTGAATCGGGCAGCACTAGTGATGATGCCGCTAGCTACAGGAAATTTATTTTAAGTAGTGGGGAAAGGGGATGCACTAAACCTTCAGGAATTACAGAGTCTGATGCAGAAAGCTGGGTTGGGGTGCAGACCTGGTAGCTCGCTACTCACTGACAGGAAGGGGAGCATTTGGCAATGAGCTGTGGATTGTTAGAGCATTTTTACCATAACAGAAGCTTGCATGCTCATTGCTTATTACATAGCCGTGGAATTTAAAAAAAATAATTTTGCGATAGAAGCCACATGCTGAGCTGGCTCTAGTGACTTTTTGCATTATCCCCTGAACATTCAGACACACTTCTTAATACATGGGACTCACCCAGCTTCCTGTTACTGGAGGGCAACGTAGAATCCTCAGGCAGAGGCATAAATGATGAAGCTTGTGAGCCAGCTATGCTTCCTGTACGTGCCTTCTGAGTACTCTTATGCTCGTGTGAAGGGGATCTTCTTGGGTGGGTACTCTGGGAGAGCAAGGAGGTTGGCTGCTTTAGTTCTACATCAAGTTTCCCATTCTCCAGGCCAGAGGCTGCAGAGGATCAGAGATTGCCATTTATTAGCATCAGTTATCCACTTGTAACTGGAACTTGCAGCAACAAAGTGATGGGAGAGATCTCATAGTTTCTATACTCTCTCCTCACTGCTGTCCAGACTGAGTACCAACATAAACATCACCACTTACATTGTAACACAATCACTACTGCAGTAGTGATTTTCTGTGTTATGGTGCCTTGTAAAGATCCTCACACTTTTTTTTTTTTTTTATCAGTAGAATGTGAAAATGTGCAACTTCAAAATACATCAAAGGAGTCATCTATTTCATCTACATTTTCAACATGAAAAAAACAATTACAGAACTGTTGAACAAGTAGAGAATGACAAAATTTTTCCCAATCCTTCCGCATGCATGTGAGTGACAGTGACCAGGCATGCAGAGGGGAGAGGTACTTTGAAAGATGCAACTGCCAAAGCCATATTTATTCCCAAAGTGCCTACAGACAACTAAAGGGGGGGGAGGGAATAGTCTGTGTTTCCCGCCTCAATCTTGCCCTCTCACCTTTTTTCTGTAATAGCAGCAGCAACTACATTATAAAGATTTAGTATGAGGCCTGAAAGTTTCTGCACCGTGCACAGTCCCAAATAGTGCTTTACCTTTTTCTCCCACACATGCAGAAGGACGGAGGCAGAACACTGTGCAACAGTTTGCAGGCTTCATGCTGAATCTTAATGTATTTGCTGCCGCTGCTCGTGGCCTGGACCAAGGCATGGCAGCAACAGCAATGCTCTGGTGCCTAGTGGAAATTTCTTATGCCTAAAAATTCAGGACGTTAACTGCTACGTTTCAGGTTTTCAAAAGTTTCTGTGCTGCAGAAGCTGAAAAGCCTCTCTCATAGAAATGCATCAGAAAATTTTGACTGCATAAGCCTGTGAACTGAGGGGTTCTCCCCCTAGTCCAAGAGCACTCAGATCCTGATCCACTTCGTCCAGTGTCATATTGTCTCTGACCAAGGCTTCTCTCTGGGAGAAAGGATAAAGCAACCAGATCAACATCTTCAGGGACCCCTTCCGACTAGCTATCAATGTCTGGGGAGCCACGAGCCTCCTTGAAGCAGATACTGGAACATGGGGAGGCTGTGCAGGTGGTTGCTCTCTAGCTGACCCAGAATATGCCGCAGCATTGCCAACATAGGCTTGCCAGAGCAAGTTCACAAAGTCAGGCATAAAGGACTGCGAACTCCCTTCAAGAGCAGGGTTAGAGCACTTTTTCACTTTGGGGCCATCAGAACTTTTATTAGGCACTCGCACCGCATCACAGGACTCCCAAAAGGGTAAAATCATCCCCAATTTGTCCCAACAGTCGTTTATTTATTTATTCATTCAATTTTCTATACCATTCTCCCAGGGGAGCTCAGAATGGTTTACATGAATTTTTCAGGTACTCAAGCATTTTTCCCTGTCTGTCCCGGTGGACTCGCAAGCTATCTAATGTACCTGGGGCAATGGGGGGATCAATTGACTTGCCCAGGGTCACAAGGAGCAACATGGGTTTGAACCTACAACCTCAGGGGAAGTTCTGGTAGTTCCGCTGAGTCAGGAGTGGTACCGGAGGACTGGCGAAGGGTAGATGTGATCCCTCTCCACAAAAGTGGAAGTAAGGAAGAAGTAGGGAATTACAGGCCGGTAAGTCTGACTTCTGTGGTAAGCAACACTTTTAAAACAGAGAATGGTCAAGTTTCTGGAATCCTGTGGATTACAGGACCGGAGGCAACATGGATTCACTAGAGGTAGGTCTTAGACAAATCTGATCAATTTCTTTGACTGGGTGACCAGAGAATTGGATAGAGGATGTGCGCTAGATGTGGTGGTGTATTTAGATTTTAGCAAAGCCTTTGACAGTGTTCCACGCAGACATCTAATAAATAAACTGAGTGCCCTCGGGATGGGTCCCAAAGTGATGGGCTGGGTCAAAAACTGGTTGAGTGGAAGGCGACAGAGGGTAGTGATCTATGGAGATCGCTCTGAGGAAAGGGATGTTACTAGTGGTGTGCCTCAAGGTTCTGTTCTTGGGCCTGCTCTTTTTAACATTTTTATAAACGATATTGCTGAAGGTTGTCGGGTAAGATTTGCCTCTTTGCGGATGACACCAAAATCTGCAATAGAGTAGACATGCCAGTTGGTGTGAATAACATGAAGAAAGACCTGGCAAAGCTTGAAGAATGGTCTGAAATTTGGCAGCTAAAATGTAATGCTAAGAAATGCAAGGTCATGCATTTGGGCTGCAAAAACCCGAGGGAACGGTACAGATTAGGGAGTGAAGAGCTTATGTGCACGACAGAAGAGCGAGACTTGGGTGTGATTGTATGTGATGATCTTAAGGTGGCAAAACAGGTTGAAAAGGTGACGGCGAAAGCTAGAAGGATGCTAGGTTGCATAGGGAGAGGTATGGTGACTTTGGTGAGATCTCATTTAGAATATTGTGTACAATTGTAGAGGCCATACCTTTAAAAAGATATAAAAAGGATGGAGTCAGTCAAGAGGAAGCCTACTAAAATGGTATGTGGTCTTCATCATAAGATGTATGGGGACAGACTGAAAGATCTCAATCTGTATACTTTGGAGGAAAGGCGGGAGAGGGGAGATATGATAAGAGACATTTAAATACCTACGTAATGTAAATGCGCATTAGTTGAGTCTCTTTAATTTGAAAGGAAACTCTGTAATGAGAGAGCATAGGATGAAGTTAAGAGGTGATGGGCTCCGGAGTAATCTAAGAAAATACTTTTTTACAGAAAGGGTGGTAGATGCATGGAACAGTCTCCCAGAAGAGATGGTGGAGACAGAGAATGTGTCTGAATTTAAAAGGGCCTGGGATAGGCACGTGGGATCTCTTGGAGAAAGAGATAATGGTTACTGCGGATGGGCAGACTGGATGGGCCATTTGGCCTTTATCTGCCATCATATTTCTAAGTTTCTCACGGTTCTGAGGCTGTAGTTTTAACCACTGCACTACACTACAATACACTTTCCCTACAGCATTAAAAAGGTGGTCAGAGGCTAAACCTGCGGTTCCCGCCTCCCCAGCATTTGCAGTGGAACACGCGGCACAAGAGCGCTCTTCGGGTGCCCAACCGTCACAAACTTTGCATGAATTCATGTTATTGGAGCAAGAGGACTCCATCTCTGGTGGTTAGAATAAAAAACAAGGCTTTTTAAAAAAGTCTGAGAACTCAGAATTCAAATCGGGAAAAATCTAAGATGGCCAGTTCCAGGATTTCTCGCGAGAACTTGCGGCAGCCTATCAAGGAGCGATGCAGGGCCGGCCAGCAGCACGAAAAGCTTGCTGCTGCGTGCCAGCTTGGGTGCGCCACTGGCTACTTATGTTTACTGTAGTAATGTTCTGAAACAGGGTTAATCTCAGCACACTGATATTATTAGGCCCTGTGAAAGAATTATGAATCATTCCCATTCCCTTTCCCCTCTTGCCACGTAGCCATTCTAAAGCAAGGGAAAATGTTAGCACCTTGTGACAGAATGCTTAGGCATTCCCCCCTCCCCTCTTGTCACAAGACCCCTGTCACATATTAACCCTTATTTTATTTAAGCAGTCCATATTTGGAAAGGACATCAGCTGACAGGCATTGAGGACGTGCAAAAAAGCAGTTACTTACCGTAACAGGTGTTATCCAGGGACAGCAGGCATATATTCTCACATGTGGGGTGACGTCATCTACGGAGCCCCGATGCAGAAGCATTTTCAAGCAAACTTGATTGAAGATTTAAGTTTGCTCTGCTGCTCCACGCATGCGTGCCTTCCTGCTCCACTAGGGGGCGCATCCCCTCGTGGTCTCCAGTTCACTTAACTAGCAAAGAAGCCAACCTCGGGGAGGTGGGCGGGTTGTGAGAATATATGCCTGCACAGCTGTTGAAAGCACATGCGTCTTCTTCGCTCCGCGGAAACGAAGAAACTGGGGACCATGCTCTCCTCCGTCGAGCGGGAAGGCACCCGCGCATGCGCGGTGCGGTCAACTAGAACTTTCTAGTTAAAAGTGTCCATACCGGGGTTCCGTCGGTGACGTCACCCATACGTTAAGAATATACTGCCTGCTTGTCCTGGGATAACACCTGTTACGGTAAGTAACTGTGCTTTATCCCAGGACAAGCAGGCATGATATTCTCACATGTGGGTGACCTCCAAGCTAACTGAAAAGGGATGGAGGGAAGTTGGCAATTTAAGCAAATAGATTTCGCAAAACCGATTGGCCGAACCGGCCATCACTCCTGGACAGTGAGTCCAGACAGTAATGGGAGGTGAAAGTATGAACCGAAGACCACGTGGCAGCCTTGCAGATTTCCTCAATAGGTGTGGACCTGAGGAACGCTACGAAGGCTGCCATCGCTCGGACCTTGTGTCCCGTTACTCAACCATGCAGTGCGAGACCAGCCTGAGCGTAGCAGAAGGAGATGCAATCGGCCAGCCAGTTGGACAAGGTGCGCTTGGAGACTGGGTGACCTAACCGGTTTGGGTCGAAGGACAAAAACAGTTATGGGACTTTCCGGTGTGGTTGAGTGCGTTGGAGGTAGAAGGCCAACGCTCTCTTACAGTCAAGAGTGTGGAGCGCCACTTCTCCGGGATGAGAGTGGGGCTTGGGAAAAAACACAGGTAAGACAATGGACTGATTGAGATGAAAATCAGACACTACTTTAGGTAAGAACTTTGGATGAGTTCGGATTACCACCTTGTCGTGATGGAATACCGTGAAGGGTGGTTCCGCCACTAGAGCTTGTAGCTCACTAACCCGCCGAGCGGAAATGAGCGCAAGCAGGAAAATCACCTTCCAAGTGAGGAATTTTGGATGGCATTTGTCTAGGGGCTCAAATGGAGGTTTCATTAGTTGAGCCAGAACCACGTTAAGGTTCCAAACCACCGGAGGAGGTTTGAGAGGAGGGTGGACATTCAGAAGACCCTTCATGAAGCGAGAGACTAGGGGATGGAGCGAGAGGGCTTTCCCTTCCAGGGGCTGATGGAAGGCTGCAATCGCACTGAGGTGTACTCGAATGGAGTTGGTCTTTAGGCCGGAGTGAGATAATTGAAGTAAATAGTCAAGGACCAGGGGTCCTGGCTGTGAGAGGAGCACCAGGCTGAGAATCTGGTCCACTTTTGGGAGTAGCAGGTTCTCGTTGAGGTCTTTCTAGAGGCCTCCAATATCTCCTTGACTGATTGAGACACGGGGAGAGAAGTCAGGGGGAAAGAAACCAAGCATTCAGATGAAGAGATTGAAGATTGGGATGTAACAGCGAACCCTGACCCTGTGATAGTAGAGAGAGAAACCGAGGCAGAGGCAGTGGATCTCTGACACTGAGTTGAAGTAGAAGGGAAAACCAAGGCTGGCGTGGCCAGCGAGGAGCGATCAGGATCAGGGTGGCTTGTACTGTTTTCAGGTGGATGAGCGTCCGCAGGATCAGAGGAAACGGCGGGAACGCGTATAGGAACCTTCCCTCCCAGTCGAGGAGGAAGGCGTCGGCCTCGAGCCGGTCCAGGGAGTACATCCAGGAGCAGAAGAGAGGCAGTTTGTGATTGTGGGGGGATGCGAACAGATCTATTTGAGGTGTCCCCCACTGTTTGAACACCTGTCGTAGGGTTTGAGAGTGCAGTGACCACTCGTGTGGCTGGAGGAGGCGGCTGAGTCTGTCCGCCAGACAGTTTTTGTTCTCCTTGTATGTACACCGCTCGAAGGAAGGTGTTGTTGGAGATTGCCCATTTCCAGAGGCGCAGGGCTTCCCGACAGAGGAACCAAGACCCTGTTCCTCCTTGTTTGTTTACATAGTACATTGCTACCTGGTTGTCGGTTCGGATGAGGACCACCCGGTCGTGGAGCAGATGCTGAAAAGCTACAGCTGCGAGATAGATAGCCCGGAGCTCTAGCATGTTGATGTGGCAGCGGCGGTCTTCCGCTGACCACATCCCCTGCGTGCGTAGGCCGTCCAGATGGGCTCCCCAAGCGTACTCTGACGAGTCCGTGGTGAGTACCTTGCTGTGATGAGGGGCGAGGAAGAGTAAACCTTTGGAAAGATTTGAAGAGTCGGTCCACCAGCGGAGCGATCTTTGCAAGGAAGGAATCACTGTCACGGGACGGTCGATTGGGTCCCGGTCTTGACGCCATTGAGAGGCCAGGGTCCATTGAGGTATTCTCAGATGGAGGCGGGCGAAGGGTGTGACATGGACGGTGGAGGCCATGTGGCCTAGGAGAGTCATCATCTGTCGGGCTGATACCGAGGTCAGCAGGGAGATCCTTCGACTCAGACTTACTAACGCCTCTAGGCGCGGAGGGGGGAGGAGGGAACGGAGGCGAACCGTATCCAGCATGGCCCCGATGAACTGTAGGGACTGCGAGGGGCGTAGTTAGGATTTTGGGAAGTTTATTTCGAACCCCAGACTTTGTAGGTAGGTAATAGTCTGTTGGGTCGCTGAGATAACCCCTTCCCTGGACGGGGCTTTGATCAGCCAGTCGTCCAGGTAGGGGAATACCTGGAGGCCCTGGGAGCGTAAGGTTGCTGCGACCACCACGAGGCATTTGGTGAAGACCCGAGGTGATGATGCTAGGCCGAAGGGGAGGACTCGGTATTGTAGGTGCCAGTCCCCTACCTGAAAACGCAAGAACTTGCGGTGGGCGGGGTGTACTGGGACATGTGTGTACGCCTCCTTCAGATCGAGGGAGCAGAGCCAGTCGCCCTCGTCGATCATGGGGTAGAGGGTCGGTAGGGAAAGCATCCGAAATTTTTCCCGTACTAGAAATCTGTTGAAGCGTCTCAGGTCTAGTATTGGGCGTAGGTCTCCCGTTTTTTTCGGTACCAGGAATTAACAGGAGTAGAAGCCCTTCCCCCGTTGGTCGGGGGGAACCTCCTCCACTGCCCTGAGGCGAAGCAGGTCTCGAGCCTCGGAGAGGAGTAGGGGTAGCTGCGTCCGGTTGGGAGGACAATTCCTTGGGGGGTTGTCTGGAGGAATGGCCCAAAAGTTGAGAGAGTATCCTGATGAGATCACGCCAAGGACCCATGCATCCGACGTGACTTGTTCCCAGCGAGGGTAAAAGGCTTTGAGGCGACCTCCAATGGGAAGGAGGCCTGGGACTATGGCGGAGGGGGCCCGCCCCCTTCCGCGAATCTCGTCAAAAGGACGGGGATGGTTTGGAGGCCGCAGGCGGTTGGGACTTGGGCATGGCCCAGTGGTGGGCTTGCGGCCACCTGGGTGGAGGCCGCGAGAAGGGAGGGGTGGATTTTTGTGGGTAGCAGCGTGGAGGGGCCCTAAACGGCCTGAGCGCGGGCGGTTTAGGTTTTTGCCGGACGAGGGAGGCAAACGAGCGTTCGTGTTCGGAGAGGTGTTTTGTGGCCGCCTCGATCGTGTCATCGAACAGTTCTTTTCCCACGCAGGGTAGGTTAGCCAACCGGTCCTGTAAGTTGGGGTCCATGTTGACCAGGCGCAGCCAGGCTAGTCGGCGCATGGCGATAGCAAAGGCTGCCTCTCTGGAGGAGAGTTCGAAGCCATCGTAGGCCGCGTGGAATAGATGGAGGCGCAGGTTGGAGAGGGACTCTAAAAGGAGGCCAAACGCTCCTTGGCGGGAGGCCGGTAGGTCAGTCTCAAAGGCTCTCAATAGTCCAATGAGGTGTTTGAAGTAGGATGTGAAGGTGAAAGTGTAGCTTTGCACCCTAGAGGCCATCATGGCATTCTGATATAGTCTCCTGCCGAACTTGTCTAGGGTTCGGCCTTCTCGGCCTGGGGGGACCGCGGCTGAGACCCGGGATGGGTGGGCCTTTTTCAAGGAGGATTCTACTAGCAGCGACTGGTGGGAGAGCTGTGGTTGTTCGAATCTCGGGTAGGGTACTGTGCGGTACTTGGCCTCCATTTTGGAGGGTACGGCTGTGACCATGTAGGGGGTCTCCAGGTTCCTGAAGAAGGCCTGTTGGCGTACCGGGTTAGGCGGTAAGCGCAGGGACTCTCTGGGCAGTGATGGCATATCCAGCTCCGCTAGGTATTCCTTAGAGTATCTGGAGTCGGACTGGAGGTCTAAGTCCAAAGCGTGGCCCATGTCCTGGACAAAGCGAGTGAAGGATGGGCGAGATGTTCCGAGGCCCCGTGCGGGGTCGGTGAACGAGACCTCCGTCGGGTGGAGTAGGATGGGGAGGCTTCCCTCGAGTATCGAGGTTCCTGCTCCGATCCACGCTCCGAGACCGGGGAAGTACTGTGAAAGTGTTCCGGGGTCGTAGATCTCCGACGTCTCGAGGAGCCCCTCGGAGACGATGCCGGGGTTCGAGGTACCGATCGATGTCGAATCGGTGACCTCGACCCGGACTCCCTCGGTGACAACCTGCAAACTCGGGTCGGAGTCCCGGTCCGAGGGGGAGTTCGGAGGATGCGCGGGTTGGAGAGTGATAACTCAGCCACCCTTAGCAGTCCCGTACGAGGTGTAGGTGAACGGCCTCGTAGAGTGGGGGAACCCCGGGCTTTCTTGGAGGTACGGCGGTTCGAGGTTTTAGCACTACGTTTTGCACCGCGGCGGTCTGTGGAGGGAGAGCGCCTCGGGTGCCTCGGTGAGGAGTCCAAGGAGGATGGAATGCGGCGAAGCTTGCGCGCTTTTCTTCGAGGTGGCTCGACGCGAGGCTCAGGCTGGTCTGGCACATGCGGGGTCGAGGTCGAGGCCGGTTGCAAATGGGCCATTGCAGTGGACAGCTCCGACGAGATCATCGCTCGGAGTAGGTCCTGGAAAACGGGCACGGACAGCATCGAGGGCATGTCCACTGCCTCGGTGCACTCCACCGGGGGCGACCTCGTATCAGAGTATTCCCGTGTGGTGGAGGCACGGCCCGAAGGCTTGGAGGGCTTCGCCGGGGTTGTAAGCATGGGGCTTCCGCCATGCGTCGCCGGCGTCCCCGAGGCTGGTTTCTTTGCTGGTATAGAACCTGAAGAGGGAAGAGGGGACTTACCCGGAGCCGAGGTCTTCTGTTGTCCCGAGGACTTCGGGTTCGAGTCTCGAGGCGATGCCGAGGTATTCGGGGCCGAGGTCAAGGCCGGGGCCGACCTCGAGGCCGAGGTAGAGGGTTGGTCCGGGGCGAAAAGATCCGCCATGCGGGCTTTTCTTCGACGGAGGGCCCGGTTCTGGAAAGTAGCGCACTGGGGGCAGGAGTCGGTTGGATGAGCGGCCCCCAGGCAGAGGATGCACCGGCGATGCGGGTCTGTGATGGAAAGAAGCCGCTCGCACCGGGAGCACTTTTTAAAGCCTGTCAAAGGCCGGGACATAGAATCGAAACTGGCCGCGGCTCGAATAGCCACGCGGCCACGAAAGCCTCCGGGTCGGTGGAAAACGAAGCAGGAACAGTTGAAACAAGAAAAAAACTCGCGCACAGCGACTAAATCGATAAAAAACAAGAAAAAATCGCGGTGCTAGAAGGCAGTTGGGGCAGAGCCTGAAAAAACACGACTTCTAGGCTCAGCGGAAAATTTTGAACTGGAGACCACGAGGGGATGCGCCCCCTAGTGGAGCAGGAAGGCACGCATGCGTGGAGCAGCAGAGCAAACTTAAATCTTCAATCAAGTTTGCTTGAAAATGCTTCCGCATCGGGGCTCCGTAGATGACGTCACCCCACGTGAGAATATCATGCCTGCTTGTCCTGGGATAACACAGGTATTGTCTAAGTGCTGAGTTGGAGGGTGATCACAAGCATGTACCTTTGTATCCACCAATCATTAGACATGTAATCGAGGGAGTTACAATGATGTCATTAGCATAGAATCATAATAAAAGGGGTTCGGAGCTAGCCACTGGCAGCCTCCATCCCGACTCATATCCTGCATGTGTGTGTTTGCTGCCTTTCATCCCTACAGTTTACAATCTTCTGGAGGATTTCAGCGCGGGATACACGCTAAACCACCAGGTACAGGTGACCACCAGGTGACACCACCAGATGACAGGGAGGGAAGGAGGGAGGGTGGTAATTGTTAGTGTAGGCCAGGGCAGGAGATGGGAGGGATCCCTCCTGTCCTGGCCTACCACTAGATGATTTAAGTTAAGGGAAACAGTTAATCTGCTGGCTGGGTTAGAGGGCAGAGGGGAGTATGGGATAATCAAGCCATTGTGACATCACTGATGAGGCTGGCTCTTTTTAGGGGGCAGAGGGTACGGGGAAAGAAGGTGGGACAATGTTCAGAGCCTGGCAGGGAGGGGGGACAGTATGCAGAGCCTGGCAGGGAAGGGGGCTTGATTCACAGCCTGGTAGAGAATGGGACTGAGTTCAGGGCAGGGAGGGAAGGGGGCTGGGTGCAGAACCTTGCAGGGGAGGGTGTGACGGAGGGGACACTGGGTGCAGATCCTGGCAGGGCATGGCACTTGAATATTAAGCCCTTGACTTATATTCGAGTCAACCATTTTTCCTCCTTTTTTGGGGGAAAATGGGGGTCTCGACTTATATTCAGATCGACTTATATTCGAGTATATACGGTAAAAATCAAGAGAGATATTGAGGTTAGGAGACATACAAAAAACTGTCAAAGGATGAATAGAAAATGAAACTTTGCCTTTTTGTTTAGTTCATTTGTTTCCCCTTGCTCCATTGCTCTTCTAGCTTAATCAGAACCAATCTCTACCAAGCTTTAGAGATATGAACTTTCATTCATGGTTACCCAAGATTTGGTTACCTCCTATCTAAGCCATCAATGAGCTGTTGGACTAGATCTTGCACTTAAATTTCCCCATTTATAGTATATTGCTATTTACAGTGATGTTCTCCTCCTCGTTATAGCTCTCTACTCCTGCACTTGCCTGTCACATCTGGTGCCTCTACGGTGGCTGGTTCAGATTCTTCTAGTTCCCTGGCATCTATAGAGAGTGTATCCAAGCCTTCGCTGAGTGAGTCCACAGACTCTGTGTCATTGACAGAGCCATTGATGTAGCCATTCATGCCTCCCTTTTCAGAGGATGTTGCCGACTGATCTCCCTCATTGGGAACTTCTTTGCTCCCATTAGCTGGACTGCTGGCTGTTGTAATTGAGGCTTTGGGCTTGCTTTTTTTCTTTTTGTTCTGGGGATAGAGAATAAGCAGGCAAACATATTAAGCCATAATCCATAAAATGATTAACATTTTATCTATGCCAGGAAGAATCAGAAACAGCCTGCCAAAAAACAGCTACTCATCTTAAGACTACCAGGGGTCACCAATTCCTCTCGTCCCCTTGCAGGTACAGGTTTACAGTAACACCCCTATAAGTTAATAGACTCCCCCTTCCACGGTCAAGTCTGCAATTTATATTCTGCTGTCTGAATCATAACAATTGCTTGAAGTCAAGTATAATCAATACAAATACAACCATTAAAAGCTAACAACTAAACAATCCCTAAATTCTCCTCCCTTTTCCTCCACAGAGACAAATTCCTAAGATCCTGACCTTCCTTCCTCACCACTACATAAGATTAGGCAATATTGTAACCACCAGTCTTTAATATACCATCTCCCCTTTCTCACAGCCAGCTTATAGTCAGTCATGCCTGTCTAATGGACTACTTTCTTGCCACCATCTCTCATTTATCAACAGCCCAAAAGTTGTCACTGTTCAACTGACAATTTTAAGCCCTATCAAAAAACTATGAAAAGTTTTTCCTCAAAAACTAGACGGACTTTTTTCAGGAAGAATTTCTAGCGGCATCCTGTTTCACAATTTTGGGTTGGTTATAGGTTTCTTACACCATATCGCAAAACCTTTTGGAACCATCAACAACCTGGTTGACTTTCTTATGAATCATTAAGACCATTTTACAAGTAGCTGGGTTCATCTAGTCTCAACATTCTAATCACTAGGGTTATCACTTTAAAGCTTCCCTTTTCCTTACTGATCCCCACACCACAGCATAGGCCTGTAGCTATTAGTGACTGCTGCTCCCTTGCAGGCACTGATGTAGAGCAAGTCACTAAACACACAATTCCCTCCCCAGAGACAACAAGTCATTGATCTGCCCCCTCCTCAAGACTGCAAAAATCACTAAATTGCTCCTTTTTCCTTACAAGTTTGCATAGCGTCACTGACAACCCCCAGACTTGCAGTGAAGGCAGATGCAGACACTTTTCACTATAAACACCAACGAATTCGTTACCTTTTTTTTGCCCGTCACTGTCCATTCCTTCAGCACTTCACAGGCATTTCCTGATTGGAAAAAATAAGGGAGATGAGAGACAGATAACTGAGGAGGAGTTAACATGTATTGAACTGTTTTACACACCTTGAAAAATCATTACACTTTTCATTATTAAAAGGTGATTCAGAGGGTTACAGGCAAATATAGAAATACAGAAAAATGAAGGAAGATAAAGACCATGGGGCCAATAGTCAGACTGTGAGAAGCAGTCTGACTATCTCCTGCGGTATTCAATGCCAGGGCCATATCCAGCTACTGGCAATGAATTTCCGGGATAAATGTAGCTGTTGAAGACTTAGCCAACCAAGCCGATATTCATAGCTGGTCACTGGCCAATCCGCTGCCTGAGATATTCAGTGGGAAATAGCCTCAAATCCTGTCAGACAAGTGGACTATTTACCTCTGCCAGTAGACAGAGCCATAGCAAAACAACAACAACTCAGAACTGACTTCACTTCCCTTATAGAGGGTTACTTCTGTTTTCAGTTACTTGGTATCCAATATCAAATTTAAGATCACTAAATGCAATCCTCATGTTTTGGGATTCCAATCCACTCCCAAAACCAAACCTAGAGCAGTTCATTGTCACTAATCCAGTAATGAGAAGCCCGTATACCAAGGAAACTACCACCTTCAGAGTAAGCTACAAGATGCTCTTTGTTAGTTTTCTGAATTGTCAGACCGAGAACTCTCGACTGTCATGGCTTCCTTGGGTGGGTTCTGGACTGGTCTGGCAAGACTCAAGGAAATTAATAAGTCCAAATTTCCCCTTCCTCATTTTCCATGCCAGACCAATACATATGAATGGGATGTATCCAGTGGAAGGAAGACATGATAGGTGAAGGACTTCTGAGGACTAAGGTATCAAACTTGCATACCTGCATACCCATGCTAAGGAACTTAAGAAGGTGTGCAAAAGAAGCAAAGGCACTGTCCTACTAGTATCTTCTTGAAGACTATCTAACTCAGTGTTTCTCAACCTTTTCAAGGGAAGTACCTCCTAAGCCTAATAATACCAACCGAGTCCTCCCGCCCAAACTCTGTCCCTGATCCACTCCCATAATAATAGTACTAATTGTAATGCTATTTTTTCCATCCATTTTTCATATACACACAATATAATCTTATTAATACATAATGTAACTACAAAATTGTAAAAACACAAAGCACACTGTACGCAGAGAAAATGTTAATTACCCAAGGCAACAAAATTTTTTTTCGGAATCTGACAACAGTACATTTTTCTAAATCAGTTTTTCATGCTGATTTCAGATCTATTAGTTTTTTTCAGTCACGTAAACTTTTAAAGTTATAAGGTTTAAGAATTGCAGCATCAGCTTAAAGAAATATTGCAGTATCTTTGGTCCAAAGTCAAATAAGCACACAGCATAGCATAATTATACTGGACTGTGCCACTTAGCACCAATATTTCTTCAAAAATGCTTAGAGTATGATTTCTTTTTGTGAGTTGTGTCCGGATTGGCACGGCACAACATCCATCAGTAGTTGGCCATCATACTCTCATTCCAGAAACCTTGGTAGCGACGCTCCATTAACTGAATGTCCTGGTGAAAACATTCTCCTTGCTTGTCACTCACCATACCAAAATTTTCCGGAAAAAAATCAAGATGTGAGTGCAAAAAGTGTATTTTTAATGACATGCGACAGCCAAGTTTCTGATGAGTCAGGAGATTCTGATATGAGTCAGGAGATTCTGATATGAGTCAGGAGATTCTGATATGAGTCAGGAGATTCTGAACTCCTTCCTTGTATGAAGGAGACTTATGGTTGCCCAGAAACTTTTCCACTAACCACTTGAAGCCTCCCAAGCTTCAAGCTCAGCTGCTGAGAGTGATTGCTTAAAATCTTCATCTTGCATAATGGACTTGATCTGTGGGCATATAAATATCATTTCTTTCAGTTTTGCAGTGCTGATTTTTGGAAATTTCTTAACAAGATATTGTTCTTCATGAACCCCAGCTTGATATGAAGAGGTGGAAGAAATATTTTATGAGGATCCACCAATGGCATAAATTTCACACAGCTTGTCCCTGGGTTATAGGTATCCCTCAGCTGCCAGACACACTTGACATAATGTTCAGCTGTAGATCTGCTATACCTTGTGGAAACTTCGTACTGTCAGATCTTACTTTGACACTACCGCTTTTACTCTCTTAGTCCAGACATTATTTTTGAGTATTTTAGATTATTGTAATGTTATGTATTTGACGACTACTAAGAAAAATTTGACTAGACTGGTTTTGGTGCAAAACACAGCTGTAAGAATGATCTACAGCCTGAAGAAGTACGTTCATGCCACTCCTTATTATCGTGAGTTGCACTGGCTCCCAGTGGAGGCCCGGGTGATTTTTAAATTAGGCTGCTTATGTTACAAAGTAGCTTTTGGTGCTGCTCCTTTATATCTTGCTGAAAGATTTGTTATCATGACTACTGAGAGAAGTAGGAAAACCCATGCCTTATTTACGTTCCCTTCAGTAAAGGGTTGTAAAGGTAAGAGACATCTTGGGCATTGACTTTCTTATCAGGCTGTTTCTCATGACAAAGATTTTCATCCATTGTTAACTAGATCTATATCTTATAAACATTATCGAAAACTTTTGAAAACTTTTCTTTTCCAAATTTCTAACTAAATCTTCATCCCATCAACATTGTATTTCCTCATAGCATAATCTTTTGTTAACTGCATTGAACTCATGGTTATGCGGTCTAGAAATCTTTTGTTATGTTATGTTATCTGCTATCCCAGGAAACAGCAGTATTTAGTGAATCTTCCTTGCATTCCCATTAGCATGCCAATGACCTTCATATCACCAGATGTTCCACTGGTGTGTTTTATAACTGATTGCTTCTGGTAAATTCTTCACATTCTCATAAGCAGGGCCAGATTAATCAATAGGCCCAGTAGGCACGTGCCTAGGGCCCGAAACTGTGAGGGGGGCCCGCTGAAGGAGGACGATTCACCTTGTCAACGACAACGGCCCCCCCCACCCGCACCAACCCTCCTATCTCTCCCTCCCATGCGAATCCTGCTGACTCTCCCAGTGAGATGACCGAGCAACAAACCTCCCTCCAGCAGTGTTGGCAGCTGCAGCATGCTAAACAGGCTGCTTCGTGGCTTTTTCCTACAGGCGAGTCCCTCTGCTGCGTCACTGATGACTGCCTCGGGTTGGGGGTGGGGATGAGAAGTACAGGAGGAAGGAAATGACAATCCCAGCATAAGAACCAGGGCAACCAGGGGAGGGAAAGAGACAGAGCAAAGAAATGCTTAAGGAGGAGGGAGCATAGGGACAGGGACATGGAATAATGCTAGAAAGGGGAAGAATAAAGATACAGAGATGTGATACTTAATGGAAGGGGAGGAAATGGTACACATGGTTAGTGAAGAAGAGAAGCAAGATTATGCACTTTGGGGGGGAGGTGAGGGCCCTGCCTGCCTGCCTTGGGGTGGGGGGGGGCCCTGCCTATCACTAGGTCTGCTTGCCCTGTCCCTGCCTACCACTAGACTATCAGAAGGGGGACAAGGTATAGAGCCTGGCAGGGAGAATTTGGTTCAGAATGGGGGTTTTTTTCCTCCTCTAAATCTAGGGTGCGTTTTATGGAGCGAAAAATATGGTACTTGGTTTGGAATTTCCATTGTGCAGTAACACTGCCTTCAAGCTTCTCTGTGAAGAATCAATGAAGAGCCGCTATTCATCTGGAAAATGCACTTGTGACAAACTGTTGAAGAGCCTGTTGATGTCATGACAAAAGCACAATGAGCCATTTACAGTGAAGATGGCATCCACCTGAGGGTAATCAAGGAACTGAAAGGGGTTATAGCTGAACTGCTCCAACTAATAGCCAATCTGTCAATCAAATCAGGAAAGATTCCGGAAGACTGGAAAGTGGCGAATGTTACACCAATCTTCAAGAAAGGTTCGAAGGGAGATCCGGGAAACTACAGACCAGTGAGTCTGACTTTGGTACCGGGAAAGTTGGTAGAGGCGCTGATAAAGGACTGCATCATCAATCACCTTGACAGACACAAACTGATGAGGACCAGCCAGCACGGCTTCAGCAAAGGAAGATCTTGCTTGACAAACTTACTGCATTTCTTCGAAGGAGTAAATGGGCAGATAGACAAGGGTGACCCGGTCGACATCGTATATCTAGATTTTCAGAAGGCGTTTGACAAGTTTCCACATGAACGTCTACTTCGAAAAACTGCGAGCCATGGAATCGAGGGTGATATACTCACGTGGATTAAAAACTGGTTGGCGGATAGGAAACAGAGTGGGGTGAATGGACAATACTCGGACTGGAAAAGCGTGGAGTGCTGAAGGGTTCGGTGCTCAGGCCTGTGCTCTTCAACATATTTATAAACGACCTAGAAATTGGCACAACGAGTGAGGTGATTTAATTTGCGAACGATACAAAGTTATTCAGAGTAGTGAGGTCACAGAAGGATTGTGAAGACCTATAAAGAGACAAATACGCTCGAGGAATGGGCTTCGAAATGGCAAATGAGGTTCAACGTGGATAAGTGCAAGGTGATGCATGTCGGTAACAAAAATCATATGCACAAATACAAGATGTCCAGTGCTATACTCGGAGACAGCCCCCAGGAAAGAGACTTGGGAGTACTTGTAGACAAGTCAATGAAACCGTCTGTGCAATTTGCGGTGGCGGCGAAAAGGGCAAACAGAATGCTAGGAATGATTAATAAGGAGATCACAAACAGATCTGAAAAGGTTATCATGCCGTTATACCGGACTATGGTACGCCCCCACCTGGAATACTGCATCCAACACTAGTCGCTGTACATGAAAAAAGACATAGTACTAATTGAAAGGGTCCAGAGAAGAGCAACAAAAATGGTTAAGCAACTGGGAGAGCTGCCGTACAACGGGCTAGAGAAACTGGTCCTTTTCTCCCTTGCAAAGAGAAGACTGAGAGGGGACATGATCGAAACATTCATGATATTGAAGGGAATTGACTTAATAGAGAAGAGAGATTGTTCACCATCTCCAAGGTGAAGAAAACGAGAGGGCACTCGCTAAAATTAGAAGGGAAAAGATTCCGTACAAACATAAGGAAGTTCTTTTTCACCCAGAGAGTGGTAAAAATCTGGAACGCTCTTGCGGAGGCTGTTATAGGGGAAAGCACCCTTCAGGGATTCAAGAAACGGTTGGATAAGTTCCTACTGGAACAGAACATACACAGGTAAGGCTAGACTCAAATAGGGCACTGGTCTTTGACCTAAGGGCCGCTGCGTGAGCGGACTGCTGGGCACAATGGACCACTGGTCTGACCCAGCAGCGGCAAATCTTATGTTCTTTTCTGTAAAGAGTTATATTAGCATCTTTTGCACGCAAGTGCTTTTGCTTAAGTCTTGAAGCAAGAAGTTCTGCTTTTTCTTTTGAAAGATTTAGATCACGAATAAGATCATTGAGCTCAGCTTGTGTAAAGGTCTCTGGTTCTGAATCTTCATCATTCACATAATCAGGATCAGATAATGGATTATGACCAGCTGCTGCATCATCATCACATTCCTTATCATGTTCCACAGAAGCAAGTCCGTCTTGTGGAGGTATAGGGACAGGCAGTGAGTCATCATGAGAAACAGGCCTAATAGCAGAATCCAGAGTAGGATATATAATTTAGTGCTTAGTTTTAGCTGAGAATCCACTTATGTTCACAAAGCAAAAGTAGCAATCTTTAATATGATCCCATGGTTCCATCCATATCATTGGGATTGCAAATGACATCGCTGCCTTTTGTCGATTGAGCCAATCACGAAGTCCATTGGAACAACTGGTACAGATGATATGTGGAGCCCAAGACTTATTCTGGTCACCCAGTGGACAGCCAAAGTACAATTTGTATGCCTTCTTCAGATCTACGGTAATTGGACAATGTTGTGCTTTCATTGTGAATGAACCACAGACGTAACAGAAACTATCTGGCTGATTAGTACAATGTCTTGGCATAATAAAGACTGATAATAATCTGTAGCATAAAAAAAAACACAGACAACTGTCGTTAACTCTCCTTATACGTTTATCCTATAAACGCATGATATATCGTCCAATTAACGTTAATAATTATATATAATGAGCCTCATTACAAAAATGTGATGTGCTAGAGAAAAACTAAACACAGATTTAAAATCAGCATGAAAAATACTACAAAACTCACCCAACATTAACTGATGTGTACTGTTGACCTGTGTTATTTATATTCGGGGGTTTTACACAGAGGCTAAAATATGCAACATCACCTCAGATGACTAAAATATGCAATGTCACCTCAGTAACAACTATAGAAAAATAGACAAACATAGTGCAAAATATAGACAGCAGATATAAATTCTCAAAACTGACACATGGCGGGATATCAAATTTTAATAAACCTGAATAAACCTGAAACCTGAACCTGAACTAAATTGAAAATAAAATCATTTTTCCTACCTTTGTTGTCTGGTGATTTCATGAGTCTCTAGTTGCACTTCCTTTTGACTGTGCATCCAATATTTATTCTATTCTTTCTGCCTCCTTCATACTTCCTCTCCCCCAGACTTCATTCCATTCCCCAACCAATATCTCTCTCTGTCCCTCCATGAATCCAACTTTTTCTTTCTCTCTCCCTGCCTGCCCCCCCCACTGAGGCCACCGCTGCCGATGTCTCCTTGCCTCCCCACCCCAGCCCTGAAACTGACCCTGCCACTCAACACACTCCATTCCCCTCCAACGTTTTCTTCCTCTCTCCCTGCCTGTCCCCCCGCTGAAGCCACCACTGCTTCCTCCCTGCCCCACCGCTGAAGCCGACCCTGCCATTCAATATGGATGTAGGTTTGTAGACACCCTCCAATCGGCTGAGGGAGAGGGTGAAGAAATGGAACGGTGGCTATGCTCTGTAGGAACACATCAAAAAGACTGAGGATTTTGGATGAGCAGTCAGCTGACTTTTAGGCTGACGCGTTTGTTGCTTCTGCTTTTTTGGAGGGGGATGGGAAGGAGCAGAAACCTTGGCAGAAAACCTGTGTTGATATGAGGAAGCAGACTTGAAGGGAGGTGATTTCTTCTTAGGCTTCACCAAAGTGTCCCATTGTCTCTCGTGGGCGGAGAGTTTTTGTGTGGCGGTCTCTGTGGAGGCTCCGAAGAGCTCATCACCAAGACATGGTGAATTGGCGAGACGATCCTGGTGATTAACATCCAGGTCAGACACCTATAGCCATGCAAGCCTGCGCATGGCCACCAACATGGCTGCTGCTCTGGAGGTTAGCTCAAAAGTGTCATATGCAGAGCGAACCATATATTTTCACAGCTGTAAGACAGGAGACAAGCTGCTGGAAACCCTTTGCCTTTCGAGCAGGAACGTATTTCTGATAAGCAGAAAACTGCTTATCTAGGTATCTGAGGTAACAGGAAAAAGTTTCCTGACCTATTCGCCAGCATGGAGTTCTGGTAGAGCCGGCGCCCAAACTTATCCATTGCACGTCTCTCCCTACCAGGAGGGAAAGAGGCATAGACACTAGCTGACAGTGACTTTTTCAAAGTGGACTCTACTACCAGGGATTGATGCGGCAGCTTAGGTTTATCAAATCCCAGGAGAGGAATTACTTTGTAAAGAGACTCTAGCTTCTTTGGTGCAATTGGAATGGACAGAGGAGTCTCAAAGTTCTTATAAAAAGTCTCTCTCAAGATGCCATGTAAGGGCAATTTTAGCATTTCCCGAGGAGTCTGGTCATAATCAAGAGTGTCTAGAAACTCCTTGTTGTACTTGGAATCAGGCTCCAAACTAATAGATAGATTCTTCCCCATCTGACAGATGAACTTGTAGATCTTTTCACTGGGGGAAGAAGCTCCAGTGAGAGAATGACATGGAGAGTCTGTTGCAGAAGAGCCTTCAGCTTCTGTGGTAGATGGGGTTGCCGGATCAGTCTCCCAATAGATCGGAGTCTTGTAACGCCGATGGGGACCGATGTTGGGATTGGTGCCGGTTCGGTGTCGGGGTGTCTGTATGATTGCGTTTGTGAGACACCTTAACAGAGTTGACAGGCAGTTCATCTCTTGATGACTGGGTGGACGGAGACCGGTGTCGAGATGATTGATGTTTCGACACCCATGTCGAAGGCCTGGAGCGGTGTGCCGGATCTTGATGCCGCACCGATGGAATATCGATGGTGCCGGTGGTTGGTGTCGTGATATGTTCAGACTGGACCTGTACTGGAAGAGTCTGTGTTGACACCGGGAGAAGCTTCGTCGGAAGCAACATTTGAAAATACTCCCCTAGCTCCTCCCAAAGCAAGGTATCTATTTTTTACTTGAGGGTTAGCACCGTACCGGTAGAGGCTTTTTCGTCGGTACTGAAGGTGCAGCAACATGGTCCAGTGAGGAGGATGCCAATGTAAAGGCACTCACCGGGATTGGGGCCATGCACTTACGGGACTTATGTGAGGTCAGCATGACTTGACTCAATGCAGCTTTGACCTGTGTCCTGGAGGATGAAGGGGAAGGCTTCTTAGCCGGCTTACCTAACGAGATGGAGTACTGCGACACCGGGGTCAGTGTTGGTGGTACTGCTGGTGCTGAAGTCTTCGGTGTCATTTTAGAAGTTGTTGCGGTTGGTGACAGTGACAAGGTCGGCTCCCCATCCATGCTGGCAGCTGAAAAGATGATTTTTAAGAGTTTTTTTCTGTAAGGAAGAGCAGCGCTTGCAAGTTTCTGCACAGTGCTCGGGTCCCCCCAAACACTGGAGGCACCAGCTGTGAGGGTCAGTTACCGAAATAGACCGAGCACAATGACTGCACTTTTTAAATCCTGTCAGTGGGCGTAGCATGGACAAGAATACTGCCTCAGCTAAATTAAACGCGATGGTTGAGTTGGACAAAAAGGCCCCGCCAGGCCAAGACCCGATGACAGCAAAACTAAATCATTTTTTTTTTTTTTTAGTTTGTGTTAAAATGAAAATAAAAAAGAGGGAAAAAAAGGGAATATGACTAAAAAGTCAAATTGCAAGAGTGGGAAGGCAATATTAATCAACAGCTGTTGAAAACACGACTTCTTTGCTCCACAGAAACTAAGACACTGAGGGACCACGTGCCTACGTCGGGTGGGAAGGCACTCAAACATGCGTGGTGTAGGCTATCACAAACTCTCTGAAAGTCTTAAAGTGGAGATGCACTTTTGAAGTGACGTCACCCACATGTGAGAATATGCTGTCTGCTTGTCCTGGGATAACAATGTTTCTCAACTTCTTCAAGCCAAGAACCCTTAAGTCTAACAAATATCAAGCGAGTACCACCACCCAAGCTCCGCCCCAGGAGGTAGGAGAGGTGGTGTTCTATTGCAACCAAATCCCCAGAAAGGTTGGAGGGGAGAAGGACCTGGTACTCTGGGTTTAGCACCCTTGGGCTCTGTGGATTGGCCTCTATCAATCCTAGTCCTCTAGTCTGTTCCCAAGATGGACATTTAAAGCTGCTGTGTCACCTTTCTGTCTCTTGCCCATCTACCCATCTCTCCCTCTTCCTATCCCTGAAATGCTTTCATGTTTTCCTTATATATACTGATTTGTCAACATTTGCTTATTTCTGATCTGAAGAAGGTTTACCTTCAAAAGCTCATCATAAAATGCATGTAGTCTAATAAAAAAAAAATATCATCTTATTTCCTATGTTTTTTTGTTTTATTTCTTTAAACTACCAAGAGGAAGGGAAATTGGTTCCAAAAGGTTGCCTGCAGTGTCCCCTAGACCAGTGGTTCCCAACCATGTCCTGGAGGACCACCAGCCAGTTGGGTTTTTGGGACAGCCCTAATGAATATGCATGAGAGAGATCTGCATATAATAGAGCTAGCAGACATGCAAAATCTGCCCCATGCATATTCATTAGGGCTATCCTGAAAACCTGACTGGCTGGTGGTCCTCCAGGACAGGGTTGGGAACCACTGCCCTAGACTCAGGATGGTAATCTGGTCCTACAGCCTTGCCGAGAGGCATACTCAGCCTACTCATAATTGTTGTACCAGGCCAGTTGTCTGGCTCCATTTGCTCTTTGCACCATTTCTGGCTCCATTTGCCAGAACAGAAACATAACCCGCTCATCGAGGCTGGTATGACATGGATAATAAGGAAACAGAGCAAAGATTATCTACTCCCTTCCACTTGCTTCCCCTCCCTCCAAAAAATTATCTCTCTCCTGCCCAGCTATAGGTGGGAGGAGATATTACAGGACCCAATCTGTGTTAGTTACAATGATGGGGAGCCCACAGAAAGCCTCTTATCCTTTTCCTCCAGTGAGATTCAATTTGTGGTGTTTTGTCACCCCCATATAGGATCCCATCCCCACTAAGGTCTTTCTCACTCTCTTCCCTCATACAGTACTGTCTCTAATGAAGGCTCTCTCTCCATCATGTAGGATCTTCTCCAGCACCAAGAGCTTTCTTGCTTTCCCTTCTTTCCATGTGAGATCTTGCTCCTATAGGACAAATTCTCTACCTCATTCTATATGTGATTCCAACCCCACCAAGAACTTTTTCTCCCCGCTACAGGATCCTTCCAATGTCTCACCAATGTCTCTTTTCCTCTTCTCCAGTGAGAGATCCCATCCACATCGAGGACTATTTCCCTCTCTCCAGCACACTAGATAATAAGAGCTCTATATTCACCTTTTCCCTACCCCATTCAAGAAGAATCTAATCCCTGCTGAGTGCTCTCCATCTTTAGGAAGGATTTGATACTAGTTATAACAACAGAGTTGCCAGTCAGAAAATTTACCTTCCATAAAGGCCTGCACCGTCTTATCCACACAGTTATCAAAATACTGCAGCACTAGGATGATTTCATTGTTACTTCTGTTGGGGATGATGGCACGAACGGCACTGATCTGAAAGAAACAGCAGAAAAGTAAATAGACTCACAAAAATCACTAATACTCAAAACACACCAAGCACATCACACCTGTCCTAGTATTTATCTAAAGAATTTAATTTATTAACTTTTAACACACTGAGTCAGGTTTTGACCTTTCAAACACTATAAAATAAAAACATAAAATGCACCAATGAAACATGTGATTTATTTATTGCACTTCTATTCTGCCTACAGCCTAGGCGGACTCCATTAATCATACACAATCTAAAACCACAGCACAATCTACAAAAAACAATATGTTAAAATAAAATGGCAGCAACTTAATCCTTCACAAGAAGAACTCTACTCTACCATAACAGCCATATTCACCTTAGAAAACAAGCAAGCCAAACAAATAAGTTTTCAAAGAAATCTTAAATTGGCCTGCAATATTGCACAACCTAAGGTTCCCAGGCAAGGTTCCACAAAACAAGGACCCATTATGGAAAAAGGCCATTTCTCTTCTGTCCCATAATGGATAGTCTTAAGACCCACATTTGTCAACTGATAAAGCTGAACCACCTGGGACAACTGCTCTGGTACCCGAGTATATACTAATTGATGGAGAAACACCCAAGACCTTGTATTCAGTCCAAAAGGACACTGGCAACCAATAAAGATGTTTTAGAATTGGAGTCATATGCATCAATCCAGCACACCCCATCAACAGCTGTGCTGCCACATTTTGCAATGCTTTGATCCTGGTCTACACCATTCCCAAGAACAACACATTGCAATAGTCAATCTTAACCAACACCACAGATTGCAGCATCTGTCTAAGATCATAAGACAACAGTATTGGCTTCAAACGGCCTAACAGATGAAGCTGAAAGAATGATTTCACCACAGCTAATACTTACTCCTGCTTATTTAACCTATAGTCTTAATATTATCCCCAAAACTTTCATACAGCATTCCACCTACAACAGCACAGAACCAATTGCAACAGAATCTTGCCATCATTCTCCCACCTGTCGCCCAACACACATTCAACCTCAGCTAACGAAAAAACATCCAAGCATCCATTCTCGCCAAAGAATCCAACAACTTCCTTTCTAATTCAGCTTCAAATCCAAGAACAGAAAAAAAAGAATTGGATATCATCCACATAAATGAGATAACTGATGATGACACAAAAGAATCACAACTTAGGTCTTCCCATTCAAAAGATCCTTTAGTGCCCACTTCTAACTTTTTTCTTTTTTTTTTCAAACTCCTTTAACAGTGATAACATAATGGCAAGTTTGTGACCACAATCATTTTTCTGGAGGTGGAATAGTGCCATTCAAGCAGGATTATAATTATTGTTGAACAGGTATAAATGGCACATGAAGGGGTGGGACATGTACACTCTTCAGGCTATATGTGGCTGCTAAAATTGTCCTGTTTATTTCAGCAAATAAAATCAGACCCATAATACAACAAAATAAGCAAACATGTTTTGTCCTGTTATAAGCCACCTAAATTTCAGCTCCCACCAGTGCACTGAACTTAGGAATAGAGAATGACACGGGGGAAAAAATTTGCCCCCGTCCCCGTGACCACTCTCCCTGTCACTGCCCCATCCCCGTGACTACTGTCCCCACCCCATCCCCCCAACCACTGTCCCCGCAGCATCCATACAAGCCTCAGTACTGCAATATTTAGCTTAGTCCTTCTTTATAAATCAAAGTTCTGGCTGCTGAACTAGAGAAAGAGATGTTCAGCTGTCAGGGCTTTGTTTATAAATTTTTATCAACACAACTAATATACTACTTTATCCTAAAGCAAGAAAAAAAGAAAATAAATAGAAATTTTTTTCTATCTTTGTTGTCTGGTTTCTTCTTTCCTCATCTTCTCATTCAATTCCTTCCATCCACTGCCTGTCTTCTCTCTGCGTCTTCCATTTGCTCTGTTACTGTGCCTCTCCCTTCACCCCCCCAATTGGTCTGGCACCCATCTTCTTCCCTTCCAGCGCCTTCTCCCCACTCTCTGTTCTCCATTTCCATTCAGCGTCTTCTGCCCACTCTCTTCCACCTTTCCCTTCAGCATCTGTTCCTCCCCCAACTCCCTTCAGCGTCTGTTCCTTCCCAACCCCTTTCAGTGTCTATTCCATTCCTTTCCACCACCACCTTTCCCTCTCGCCACCCCTCTTCAGCACCCCTCGCACAGTTCGAGCATCTCCCTTCCTCCCCCTTACCTTTGCGGTGTGTTAGTGTAAATTGTGCAGGCTGCCGGAGCCTGCCTGAAGTCATGTGCATCTGCGGGCAGAAGCTTCTGAGGAGACGCTTCTGCCCGCAGACGCATGTGACTTCAGGCAGGGTCTGGCGGCCTGCACCAATTACACTAACGCACCGCAAAGGTAAGGGGGAGGGAGATAGATGCAGCCAGTAGGTAGGAAGGAGGGAGGGGGCCGTGCGTTTTCTTTCCTTAACTGCGGAGACAAGACCATTCACCGCTCCCCTGGGTGGTGGATGGCCTTGTCCCCGTACCCGTAGTGAGCATTTTCTTTCCCGCCAGCCGCGGGTAACAGCCACCGTGCCATTCTCTACTTAGGAAGTCTAGTTAAAGCTCTGAAGCAGGATACTTTCCTGATAACCCTTTTGTATGACAAGCTCTTATCTTCTTCAGAAGTAACATACAGGTAACTCCTCTGCAAAATGAAGTCGTTACACCAAAATGTTCCCTCCCCACTGAGGAATTCCAGTTGTAAAATGTGATCGATATCTACTTGGATAAAGTTACTAAAAATTATCAAGCCAGCAAAAGACAGACAACATTCTCACAGAAGCACCAACCTTCTCCTTCATATTTTCTGAGGATCCTCCCTGGGCCATCACAGTATTGGACTGGACATCAAAAACAAACCCTGCAGGATCTACATGAGAAAAAGAAAATGGTTAGGTGAGGTTTGTATTAGTATTTATGAGAAAGGGGGTAAGCCAGTGGTATATCAAATAAATAATAAACTTGAACTTGAAACTCAAAGGATCCCATCTGTCCTCTTACCATTATATTACAGGCAGGGTAAGACTTGTTTCTGAGCACCCAGAACATAAGAACATAAGCAGTGCCTCCGCCGGGTCAGACCACAGGTCCATCCCGCCCAGCAGTCCGCTCCCGCGGCGGCCCAAACAGGTCACGACCTGTCTGAATAACCAGAAGGGGCCCCCTTGCCACCTTGGTTTCCCATTTAAGTCCTATCTTCCCATCGAAGTCCTAACCCTCCGGTCTTGCACATTTACGACTTGGTTGGGTTTCCATACTTATTACCTGGTTAGCTTTCTATACTTGTATTACATCCCAGCACCTCTCTCAGTATCCCACAATCCCTTTATCCCTCAGGAATCCGTCCAATCCCTGTTTGAATCCCTGTACCGTACTCTGCCTGATCACTTCCTCCGGTAGCGCATTCCAAGTGTCCACGACCCTTTGGGTGAAAAAAAACTTCCTTGCATTTGTTTTGAACCTATCTCCCTTCAGTTTCTCCGAATGCCCCCTCGTACCTGTTGTCCCCTTCAATCTGAAGAATCTGTCCCTATCCACCTTCTCTATGCCCCTCATGATCTTGAAGGTCTCTATCATATCTCCCCTGAGCCTCCTCTTTTCCAGAGAGAAGAGCCCCAGCCTATCCAACCTCTCGGCGTATGGGCAGTGTTCCAGCCCTTTTACCAGTTTCGTTGCTCTCCTTTGGACTCTCTCAAGTACCGCCATGTCCTTCTTGAGGTGTGGCGACCAATACTGAACGCAGTATTCCAGATGTGGACGCACCATCGCTCGATACAATGGCATGATGACTTCCCGCGTCCTGGTTGTTATGCCCCTCTTTATGATGCCCAGCATCCTGTTGGCTTTTTTCGAGGCTGCTGCTGCTGCATATGTAATAGCCCATAAGTTAGATAGAGCGCTTGACTGTGTACAGGTCAGTAATTGGAAGTGTTCTACTGCAGTTTCTATACAAAATATTTATCAGAGCGCTTCAGGAATCAGACTGCTGTCTTATTATGTTCAGAGCTGGCCTCTGCTGTGATGTATGTGCACGTACAAGTGTGAAAGAATGAGCAATCAAGTATGTGTGTGTAAAAGAGAAAGAAATTGGGCATTTTCAGAGGAAAGGGAAGTTTTTAAAAATCTCTAAAGTTATGTATTACGTGGAGCCTTGCTTCCCAACTCCATCACCATTGTTCATGACATAATTAATAATCAAGTGGAAAGCTGGAATAGTCGCTGTGGCAGTTCTGCTGCTGGGCTCAACTATGCCCTCAACGGGAAATGAACTATGACTTAATACCCCTTTGCTGCCATCTGTGTATCTTTAGCTGAGTTTTCAGAGCTTCCTAAAACTGAAGACAAACAAATGACCTCAAGTAGCCCAATAAATCATATTACATCAGTGCACTGTTAAACAACTATGCTGGTTATATTGATAGCTAGAATTCAACAGCAAACACATTTGACAACCATCACCAGTTTCTGCCCTTGCTTGAAGCTCTTGGCTACAACTCTGACTACATGACAGCAGCAAAATCAAAGATGTTTTAGTGTCAGCCCCAAACTGGCTGGCATACTCTTGCAATCTGGATCTTGCCTCCTCTTGCAAGAGGGAGGGGGAACAGGAGACAAGACAAGAATGTTACCATTTTCTAGTGTACCATCACCTTTACAGAGGGGACTCCACCTAGCAACTAGTTTCACTACTGGTATAAAGCTCATTGCTTTACTCCTGCTCCATTTGTCCATGCAAAGTTTGCATACACTGCAAATCACCACCGGGTTGTCTCCTATGGTTGAACAGAATGACAAAACAAAACCCTATGATCTAGTTACAAGCAAGCTCTCCTGGAACAGGATACACTATTACAGTGTATCACAAACTCAGTGTTCTACCTAGGGCCTTTTAGCCGGGCGCTCCGTCCGGCTAATTTAGATGACCGCCCGGCTGCCATCTATCGTGAATCCTGCTGCTGCCGCTCAACATAAAAAAAAACCACCCCATCACCTCTCACGGCTTGGAGATTTGTCGCCTTAGCCCGTAGCGAACTCATGCTTCCCGGGGGGAAGAGGAGACGGGAAGCCGGCATGCATACGTTCGAGCCCCGGAGCAGGAGTTCGCTATGGGCTAAGGTCAGCGACGGAGGGAAGCTTACTTTCTGTTTCCGTGAAGGCAGGACCCGGCAACGAGGAAGGCCCAAAGCAAGTTGTAAGCTTCCTTCCGTCGCTGACCTATGGAAGATAGGTCAGCAATGGAGGGAAGCTTGCGACTCTGCCGATGGGAGGGATGGGAAAAGAAATGCTGCTGCTGCCGCACCCAAGGGGGGAGGGGGAAGAGAAATGCTGCTGCACCCAATGGGGAGGGGAGGGGGAGAGAAATGTTCTGCTGCTGTACCCATTTTTGGGGGGAGGGGGAAGAGAAATGTTGCTGCTGCACCCAAGTTTTTGGGGGGAGGGGGAAGAGAAGTGCTGCTGCTACACCCAATTGGGGAGGGGGGAGGGGAAGAGAAGTGCTGCTGCTGCAGCATCCAATTGGGGAGAGAGAGGTGAGTAGAAAGACCAAGGAAGGGAGAGGAGAGGAAAGATATGCCAAGACCATGGGAGTGAAGGAAAGGAAAGGAGCTACCAGACCATGGGGGGGGGGGAGAAAGAGAGATGTCAGTGGGGAGGGGGAGGAGGCAGATGCCAGACCAGGTGAAAGGAAGGAAGGAGAAGATATGCCAGATAATAGAGGGGGAGATGGAAGGAGAGGAGAGAGATGCCAGGGCATGGGGCGAAGGAAGGGAAACTAAAGGAGACCAGAGGGAAAGGAGAGGAGGTGCCAGAGAAGGACAGAGAGGGATAGATAGAAGGGAGATACCAGACCATGGGGTGGAGAGGGAAGGATGGAAGGAAAGAAGATGGCAGTGCATAGGGGAGGGGATGAAGCTGAAATGAATCATGTAGAAAGGAGAGAAAGGGCACAGGATATAGTTTATTGAAGGGACATGGGAAGATGACATATGGAACAGAGAGAGGGCGGACACTGGATGGAAAGGGCAGAGAGGGTGGACAGTGGATTCAAGGGGCAGAGAGGTTGGACAATAGATGGAAGGGGTAGAGAGAGAGGGCAGAGGCTGGTTGGAGAGGGCAAAGAGAGAGGACAGATGTTGCATGGAAGGGAGCGAGGACAAACGCTGAATAGAAACAGAGCGAAGAGAAGATGATTAAAGCAGAAACGACAAAAGGTAGAAATTTTTTTGTTGTTGTTGCTTTACATAGAATCAAGTAGTATTGTAACTGTATTGATTAAAGTTTATAAATAGGAAATGGAAATAAGGCAATTTTTTTGAGACTATACCCCTTTCCTCAGGTCAGGACAGGCCACCATAACAGCAATATACTGTACTGCAGGGGTGCCCAAATGGTCGATCGCGATCAACCAGTAGATCACAAAAGCAATGTGAGTCGATCGCGTTGCCTTTACAATATTTTTTCTTCCTGCTTCACCGAGCCTGGCCAGATGCATACAAGTGCCGGACTCACAAGACTTCACCTCTGACGTCAATTCTGACATCGGAGAGGAAGTTCTGGGCCAGCCAATCACTGCTTGGTTGGCCTGGAACTTCCTCTCTGATGTTAGAATTGACATCGGAGGTGAAGTATTGTGAGTCCGGCACTTGTACATGCCTGGCCTGGCTTGGGGAAGCAGCAGGAAGAAATCAGCGTAGTGGCTTCGGGGGTAGGGAAAGAATCGGGGACGTGGAGAAATCGGCGTGATGGCTTGGGGGGGGCAGGGGGAGAGAGAAAGAAAGACAGGCAGGCAGGGGGAGAGAGAGAAAGAAAGGCAGAAATAAAGAGGGGGGGGGGAAGAGAAAGACAGATAGAAAAGGGGCAGAAAGAAATATTGGATTTACAGTCAGAAGAAGGAAGTGCAACCAGAGACACATGAAATCACCAGACAAAAAGGTAGGAAAAATGATTTTATTCTCAATTTAGTGATCAAAATGTGTTTGTTTTGAGAATTTATATCTGCTGTCTATATTTTGCACTATGGCCCCCTTTTACTAAACCGCGATAGTGGTTTTTAGCGCAGGGAGCCTATGAGCGTCAAGAGTAGCGCGGGGCATTCAGCACAGCTCTCTGCGCTAAAAACTGCTATCGCGGTTTAGTAAAAGAGGAGAGGGTATAGTTGTCTATTTTTGTATAGTTGTTACTGAGGTGACATTGCATATTTTAAAGTCATCTGCCTTGACCTCTGAAAAAAACCCCAAATACAAATGATAATTAATACTTTTTCTGCGTACAGTGTGCTTTGTGTTTTTTTTTTATTTTATTGTTGGTAGATCATTTTGACTTGATCATCTTAAAAAGTAGCTTGCAAGCCAAAAAAGTGTGGGCACCCCTGCTGTACTGTCTTGAAGAAAGATTTGGCCTCTGAAAGCTAATTGAAAAATGGATTAGTCCAAAAAAATGATATTTTCTTATTTCTCATTATTTGTTTTATTTCTATTTGTTAATTTGTAAAGTGGTCATTGATATGTATCAGTTTTTTCAAATTTACATCTACTGTCTTTATATTTTGCACAGTATTAGAGGACGTGTCACTGTTTCTGTGGTGTTGCAATATATGCAGAGTCTGGTTTCTTGGTTCAGTTTAACTTTTGTCTACATAGTTCTATTTTTAGTTTGTGATTATTCCATATTGGTCAAGGGTGTATCTGTCTGTGTGTATGAAAAGGACATGGCTTTCTGTTAGCAATGACTATACAGGATCAATTAACTGTGCAGGATCTGGCTTGTTAAGTTTTACATTGCGTGTATTGGTGTTCTAGTGTTCACTGCAATGTTTAAGATGCTGCCTTTTTCTAGGTGCACCCTTGTTGTGTGACTCATGGATAATTACTAAAACTGTCTTTTTTATATAGAGGAGGGGGTTGTAAAAAAAATAATCAGCACTGGCTGTCATATATACTAGGTACGCCACTGGATTTAATGACCCTATTCTAACTTTACTGTTGATGTAGGTGTTGTGTGTCCCCCCCCCCCCCCCCCCCCCCCCCGACTCCACACACACATACACATTATAAAGAATTAAATTAAAGTTGTATTAACATCAAGCAGCTTTCAAATGACATTATAAGCAAATAAAAATAAAATATTTTTAATACATTGTTAACTATTACCTGCATCTTTACCTAAACTGTTTTGCCCTAGCTCTCACTTTGCACTACAGCAAAATAAAGAAGTAGCAGATAAAAATCAATCACACAGGTCTGAGACCTAATTGAACCTAATGACTTCATTAATGCATTTCCCTTTTTTAAACCTCTATACCATTTGGAAGAGGGCAACTATCTAATTATTTACTTCTAGAATTGGATACTTCTTAAATTTAGTAAAAATATTCTGGCACAAATGGCAAACCTTAAAAAAGGAAGTCATATTGAGCATTGGAAAATAATAATAATTAACTAATAAAAATAGTACACATTTAGGGCTCCTTTTACTAAGCTGCGATAGCGGTTTTAATGTGCGCATAGCGCATGCAGAATTGCCACGTGCGCTAGACGCTAACGGCAGCAATTAAGCTGGCATTAGTTTTCCCGTGTAGCACGGGGGTTTGTGCGCGCTAAACACGCCAGCGCACCTTAGTAAAAGAGGGGGTTAATTTTCCCCACCATCAAATTCCTCATCCCGGCCCACCCGGCTACTTTTTCATGCCACCCGGCTGGAAAAAATTTCTGGGGACAACACTGCAAACTGTGTAACTCCTGAGATTCCAAGTGTGCCACGGCACACTGAGGAGGAAGAGAGGCGCCTGCCAGCTGACTTGCATGCAGGAGGAAGAGAGTAAGAAATGTTGGACTGGGAGGGGGGCCAGAAAGGACAGGAGATGGACTGCAGGGGGCAGAAGGGAGAGAGAAATGTTACACTGGGGGTGGGAGAGAGATGACTAAAGGAAGGGAGAGATACCAGACCAGGGAATGGAAGGAGGGGAATCTGTAGTACTATAGAAATAATATTAGTAGCAAGAAAGAGATGCCAGATTATGGGAAGGAGAGGAGAGAGCTACCAGATTGGGAAGGTGGAAAGAAAAGAGAAAGATGTTGGACTACAGAGAGGGGAGATGAGGGAAGGAGAGAGATGTCAGACCATGGAAATGGGGAGGGAAGGAGAGAGAGATAGGAAAGGAAGGTAAGACATAGAAAAGTAGATTTTGAGAAGAAAGCAGAAAAATGGAAATATTGAATATTAAGTTAATGCCAAAGATGGATGCAAAGCAGAAAGTAAAGGAGAGAAAACAGTCAATGGATAAGAAGTCCCTGGAAACATAGTTAAAAGCACAGAAAAATAAAGTCACCAGACAACAAAGGTAGGGAAAATGATTTTATTTTCAATATAGTGATTGAAATGTGTCAGTTTTGAGAATTTATATCTGTTGTGTATATTGTGTGAATGGAAAAAATTGCATTATAATTAGCAAAGGGGGTGGGATCTGGGGCAGAGCTTGGGTGGGCCTAGGGCGGAGCTTGGGAGATCTGTAGTTGGGGTACTTAGTTGATATTTGTTAGACTTAGAGGGTACTTAGCTTGAAGTAGTTGAGAAACACTACTGTAGGCAATCAGCCGGCATCAGCGCCTCTCCTTCTCTCTTCCCTGCTGGCATGTCTGGAGGGCCTGTGCACATGCATGGCTGTCGAAGTGATGATGTCACGTTTGTGCATGTTGTTATCACGACGGCATCCGCGCACTTCAGGGTGCCTTGAGCCATGGCCACCTACCTTTAGTGTGCCCCGGCTCGAGAAAGTTTGAGAGACACTGCACTATCAGAAAGCTGAATGAGAGGCCCAACTTGTTTAATGTGGGACAGTTTCCTTGCAATGCCATAAGATCTAAAGGATTAAAAGGTGTTCTATAAACAGATTGCCCCATTTCATGTGGAATCCTGTTAGATATAACTGGATTACTAATACAGGTCCATTGTTGTACTGTCCCACGTATTCTTAAAAGTGACAGAACTGTGACACCAAGCTAGCAGGTACGCAGAAAAAGAAAATGACAGCAGATAAAGATCACATGGACTATCAAGGCTGCCCATGCATAGCAACTACTAAGCTCTTCAATCACTTCTGCTCTTATCCCTTGATTTCCTGGATTCAGATACAGTCTTTGTCTCTTCTACTTCTGCTAGGAGGCTGTTCAACACATCCAAAACAATAAATAAATTGGAGAAAAATTATGTTCATAAATTCACCTAACTTATAATATATCAAAATAAAGTGAATGTAATTATAAATTATTCATCAAAAAATAAAAAATATATATAATAAAATATGTATTAGAGTGCTCAGTGTGAAATCTTATTCAAAACCAACAGGTTTAAGGAATAAAGATGTATTGTAACTACATCATTGCACTCACCTGCCTACCTACCCTTCAATACTGGTTAAATCAAATCTGACTCAAAAGATATCAAGCAGTGTAAAAAGTACTTAGCTGGATCCTGAAGAAGATGAGATCAGATGATAAATACAAAGTCCAATGTTTGTTACACTCATCTTCACAAGATGAAAACATAAGTATGTGTACTTGTAGGTTGTCGCAGGTGCTAACAATCATGCAACGAACTAATCCATATTGGTAACGCTGGCTTTGAAAAAAATATATTAATAAAAGTGAGTCCCCAAAACAAAAAAGTTGTTTTACCTGCTTCTACAAAAATCACCATGTATCCAAAAACTCCAAAACTCCACTACGTGAAAAGTTGAAATATCCAAAATCTCCTTTTGGATATTTCAACTTTTCACGTAGTGGAGTTGTGGAGTTTTGGAGTTTTTGGATACATGGTGATTTTTGTAGAAGCAGGTAAAACAACTTTTTTGTTTTGGGGACTCACTTTTATTAATATATTTTTTTCAAAGCCAGCGTTACCAATATGGATTAGTTCGTTGCATGATTGTTAGCACCTGCGACAACCTACAAGTACACATACTTATGTTTTCATCTTGTGAAGATGAGTGTAACAAACATTGGACTTTGTATTTATCATCTGATCTCATCTTCTTCAGGATCCAGCTAAGTACTTTTTACACTGCTTGATATCTTTTGAGTCAGATTTGATTTAACCAGTATTGAAGGGTAGGTAGGCAGGTGAGTGCAATGATGTAGTTACAATACATCTTTATTCCTTAAACCTGTTGGTTTTGAATAAGATTTCACACTGAGCACTCTAATACATATTTTATTATATATATTTTTTATTTTTTGATGAATAATTTATAATTACATTCACTTTATTTTGATATGTTCAACATATCCACCACACTTTCTGTAAAAAAATATTTCCTTAGAATAACACAAGCACCAATAAACCCATTACCATATTGTGTGTCAGACCTGAAATGCTCATGCTCCCTGGCACAAGGTGCTAGGTTTGATTGAAAATGAGAGAGACGAGCAACACAGCCACTGAATTTAATACAGGTTACAGACAGGTGCATTCTGGTAAATCTTGCTGGCTGACTCTAGTGCCCTCACCTGTTTCAACTAGAGGTTCATTCCTTTACATTAAGGACTGACAAACGGAGCCAGAGCCCACTATTGAAGAACACATCAATTTGGGTGCTGCAGGCAGAAAGAAGCAGGAACTGCCCAGAACATGGATACCTTATATCTATATATGGAAGACCCTGCCATATGCAGATTTCCAACTTTAGCTAAATGTCTATATCCTTTCACTTAGCACATGCACAAAGGGAAAATATGCTCATTAGCTATTGCAATTAATTTGTCAAAAGAACAAAACCTGCCAGATGTTAATTGCTCCTGGAAGCTCCCCAAGTACACTGTATATGAACTGAAATGGAACAGATACAATTCCATCTCTTGCCAATTATGTCTGACCAGCAGCAGTCCCAAAGCTCTAAAGCAGTAGTTCCCAACCTTGTCCTGGAGGACCCCCAGGCCAGTCGGGTTTTCAGGATAGCCCTAATGAATATGCATGGAGCGGATTTGCATGCCTGGTACCTCCAGTATATGCAAATCTCTCTCATGCTAATTTGGAAAATGATTTAAATGGCTATTTATTTAGAATAGCAGTTTTACAGACTCAGCAATAAATGCACCTAATAAAAACACCACCAAAAGCTAAGAGTTTAACCGTGTTTAACCGTGACAGCTTAACTTTTCCACTGCTACACATATCCAAGACATGTTTATAGTTCCAAAAGAACGACACAAGCATGAATGGAAAGTAAAATGCAGTTATTTCCATGGGTTTGTTCTGGAAGCGAGGACTATGCTGACATCACTAGCCAACAAAACCACCCACTGCATGTGAGCTTAAATGTACAAGGAAGGGAAATTCAACTGGAACTTTTTAACTGAGCGTGGAGGACACCTGGAACAGACTTCCAGAGAGGTGCCCAGCATGAGCTAAAAAATCAGGGGTGTCAAAGTCGGTCCTCGAGGGCTGCAATCCAGTCGGATTTTCAGGATTTCCTCAATGAATATGCATGAGATCTATTTGCATGCACTACTTTCATTGTATGCTAATAGATCTCATGCATATTCATTGGGGAAATCCTGAAACCCAGCTGGATTGCGGCCCTTGAGGACCAACAAATAAATAAATCAAATTGAAGTGGACATTGCTGAATGACGATTTTACCAAACACACACAACAAATCTTTCAGTCTGTATCTGAGGACAACAGTTTGTGTACAGCACTAAGTTATGTCTAGTAGTACTACAAAGATAAGCAGCAATAGTTATCAATGCCAATAAATTAATAGACAAAGATGATCATCATCCCTATCAAGCTCTGGAGAGACTCCTTTCCCTGCAACACAATGCAACAGTCCTCAGCCAGGAGCATCTCAATCTGTCACAGTGTAAATGAGTACCAGACTAGGAACAGAACTCTGCTCTCACAGCCAAAGCTTGCCAACTAAAGAGATCTATCTCACAATAATACTCTGTTTCACTAAAATAACACTTCCTGCATAGTGTCACTCTTACCGTGTTTCCCCGAAAATAAGACCTACCCCGAAAATAAGCCCTAGCAGGATTTTTGGGGTAGGTCTTTAAGCCCTACCCCCAAATAAGCCCTAGTCCCGGGATTCGCTGGCAATTCCCCTTCCTTCCCTCCCATCCCTTGTGCAGCAGAACCCTTGAGCGAAAACCCTCCCCCCCCAAGCACTCGCCCCCGCTGTGCAGCCAAACCCCCATCCTTACCTCCCTACCATCCAAACCCCGCCAAATTTGCTTGCTTCTGCTTCAAAACCTTAACAGGCTCGTCTCCAATCTACCTGTCTGATCACTTTGAATGTTCAGGCCTCACCCGCACTCTTAATATCCACCTGTTTACCTTCCCGTCCCTAAAGGGCTGTGTCTACAAGAGATTCCTCGATAGATCCCTGGCATTCCAAGCAGGCAAATGGAATAAATGTCTTACCACTTTCATTTCTAGCTCATCCTCCTACCAAACTTTCAGGAAATCAATCAAAACCTATCTCTTTGACAAATTTCTCTGACTCCCTCCCTGCCTTGTAACCCTGCCTTGTATCTCCGACATGCCTCTGGATTTCCTGACTACTCCCGACTTGCTAAGCTAAGCTGATTGACTTATTTGTAACATCGCTGTCTATGTACAGTCTCTTACTCTGTTAACCGCTCTGAACTGTTATGATACTGCGGTATACAAAAATAAAGTTGTTATTATTATTAAAGCTTGAAGACAACACGAGATTATTCTCCAATATCATTGCGCACAGTATGAATCATTCTCAGCAATTAATTGCCATGGGTTTGGATGAAGAGAAAGCATTTGATCGTGTGGAATGGTCTTTTATATTCAATACCCTTAAATGGTTTGGTTTCTCTGATATATTCTTGAAATTGGTTTCGGTTCTATACTCATCTACTAGAACCAGAATCTCAATTAATGGTGACTTATCTCCGGTTTTTCACATAGAAGAACTAGACAGGGATATCCTCCATCTCCTCTACTTTTCATCGTAGCATTGTGTTATGCCCAGGGGGTAAATGGACTCAGCATAATACGTGACATGTCTCCTCAAGTCTGCTTATCTGACCTCTTTGTCCTGAGTGTTACCTTGACAACACCAAAAGGATAGTAAAGACAGATGGCCTCTGTAACACCTTCTTGATAGCATCAAAGAGACAGTGCAACACCTATCCTGACTTCCTTTATTTGAGTGACAACTGGATAGCATCAAAGAGACAATAAACTGCAACACCTCCTTGCTTATTTGAGATCCTGACCTCTTTGATCTCCACAGGACAGTAAGACCAGATGGTCTCTGCAATAACCTTGCTTATCTGAGATCTGACCTCCTTGATCTGAAAAGGACAGCTGAGCTAACATCCTGACCTCCTTGTCGCTCAAATAGTATCAAAGAAACAGAGAACAAAAGAGCAGGACCAGCTGTCTTACTAATCGTAATAGCAGGACCCGCTCTGCAAACAACTCCTTGACCTAGGTGTTGTCAAAACAACTTCAAAGGGACTGGCCAGGGTGTGCCTGAATCAAAGGACGCTGTTTACTGCAGAACTATGAACTCAGCAGTTTTTACCCTATATAAAGGACGAACTCAGCCCATAGAAATTGAATCCAATTTCGTTGCAACAAAGGGACAGCCCGGTTCGGTGCTCCTCTCCTATCAATCGCTGTGGATTCCCGATTGTGAGGGATGGTGATGTCCGGAAATACGGTGATGTTATTCTATTTTTATATTTATCTATGCATGTAATAAAGTGTTATTGTTTAGGCTTTATATAGTCTGTGTGCTTTTCTGAGTGTCACTGATCATCCCACTTGACAGAAATAAGTGGCGGAACACATTGGAACCATTATTATCTGTAATACGTATAAACTCAGAAATTAAAGGTTTTGAATTAAAAAGCTTTTGTACTAAACTATCTGCATATGCAGACGATATATTAATATACACCCCGCCTGATTTGATTCCAGTGATAATTCAAACTATAAATGATTACTTGCAGGTTTCTGGTTAGAAATTAAACACATCCAAGACTGAACTTATGCCCTTAAATTGCCTTCATGTTAAACAAGGTCTGGAAGCAACTGGTTTTCTGTGGTCCCCAACAAAAATCAAGTACCTTGGCATATATTTTGGACCAACTTTAGAAGAAACATTAGATTATAACACCAAATACATTATTAAAATAATTGACTCAATACAGACTTAGTCTCCACTGAGATTAACATGGTGGGGCCACCTTCATACAATTAAGATGATGTTTATATTCGAGTCCACCAGAAAGCCGACTCTTTTGGACTCCCTTTACAATGACTGGCGCTGCTCTCCTGCAAGCCCCCTTGGCGACCGGAGCTGCTTTCCTTCAATCTCCTCCCCCCATGACTGATGCTACTTTTCTGTTCACTCCCCAATGACCGGTGCTGCTGCTGCACAATCCTCCACTCCATACCGCAGCCATCACATCTTTCTCCTTACCAACTCCGGCGCTGGACCAATGTGGGGCTTGAGCATCTACGCATGCTCAAGGCCTGACAGCTCCTGCCCCCTCTGAGAATCTCAGGGGCAGGGAGGGAAGGGGACTGGGTACAGAGCCTGGTAGGGCAGAGAGGGAAGGGGGCTGGGTAAAGAACTTGGCAGGAGGAGGGCGTGAGGGAGGGGACACTGGATGCAGATCCTGGCAGGGCATGGCACTTGAATCTTAAGCCCCCATCTTATATTAGGGTCAACCATTTTTCCTCCTTTATAGGGGGGGGGGGAAATGGGAGGTCTCGACTTATATTCAAGTATATACAGTACATCTGCTGTATCTTTATTGTTACCCACCTGTATCCCATGCACTGACAAAATGCATCTTTATAGTAAACCACTTGTATTGTAATCCACTTGTATCTCTTGTACTGACAAAATTGAAACGTGTCTTCTTAGCTCCACTGAAACTAAAACTAAGGGACTGTGCATCTATGTCTGGCGGGAAGGCACTTGCACATGCACGGTGTGGGCTGATCGCAAACTTTCTAAATCTTAAAAGTTGTGGTTCACTTTTCAAGTGAATGAACCAGGGCTCCGTCAGTGACGGCACCCATGTGTGAGAATATGCTGCCTGCTTGACCTGGGATAAAAGTATGATCACATTATTATCCTATTAAAGAAGAACGCTTTGGCATTTCAAATTTCCTTCAAAACGCCAATGCTCTCATCTAGAATTTTCTAATCTGGATTGCCTACATTTCTTGCCAGTCTATTAATTCTGTATCTCTTCATTCCAAGTTTAAGGATTCTTACAGCATATCTACCTTGTAGTTCAATCCTACACCACAATAAGATTCTATCATCAGGCGCTCTTCTTGTAATGTCTGTGGAACAATCTAGCTTTTGATTTATGGTTGGAAACTGGAAAATAAAAAATCTAAGTTAGATCTGAACACTCACTTTTTGGATTAACGTTTGCTGGTGGAGTTGGTAACTCTGTCCCCTGTTATCCCTTTTGTGGCTTTCTTTCTTTTACTTTTTATGTATTTATTTTATTAATTACTTTATGGTTTGTTTGTTTTTTATATTATATGTTGGGGTAATGTTCATTTCCAGATAATTGCAGGAAGTAGAAACAGCGTCCAAATGTTCATGTTGCTGAGAAGCAAAATGAGCAAACAATAGATGCAACAAGAGCTGCAGAAAACAAACCCCATAGCACAAACATACCCAGTAGACAAACCTCACTGATTTTTCCTGTAGCTGATGAAAACAGTATGGGATAAAATACTGTGGCAATACTAACATATTGCCAGGAAAGCCCAATGAAGAAACTTACATTCATGATAAAAACAATCTTCAGCTCACATTCACACTTTTAGACTGCCCATGATCTACTAAACAACTCTACCGAACCGCTAAAATGCAGGGGAGGGAACCAGCACCACCGTATGTCACCCAGCTCCATTTTAAAACTTCAGCAAAATATGGGAGCCAACATTCCTCTAAGAGAAAAACCCTCTGCTTCCAGATCTGGCCATAATAAAGTTCATCTAGTTCTAGATCAGGGGTGCCCAACGCGTCGATCGCGATCGACCAGTAGCTCAGGAAGGCAACTCGAGTCGATCGCACTCGTGTTGCCGTCCTGATCTACGGGCCGATCAGCCTTCCTCTCCAGTGTTCTCCCTAGGGCCTTTTAGCTGGGCGGTCCGCCCAGCTGTCATCTGCCGCTGCTGAACATAAAAAAAAAAACCCCCAAAAAAACCGGCTTGGAGATTTCAGCCCGTAGCGAACTTATGCTCCGGGCTCTAACGTGTGCGTGCAGGCTTCTCTTCTCTTCCCTCCGAAACCGGAAGTTATGCCCGGGGAGGGGGAGGGGGGGGAGAAGGGAAGCCTGCACGCACATGTTGAGAGCCCTGAAGCAAGCGTTCGCTACGGGCTAAGGCGGGAGACATGTTAGTGAAGCATTTCCTCTTCTTGCTGCCGGGTCCTGCCTACTTTCTGTTTCCGCGAAGGCAGGACCCGGCAGCATTTCCCCCAACAGTTCCTCGCGATGCTGGTCGGCCGAAGCAGGGAGAGGTTGGGGCGGCGTCGGCTTTTGGGCGTGTTATTGGCGTCGGCTTTCGGGCCTGTTATTGGTGGCGGTTTGGGTCCTCGATGGCAGTGGCAGTGTCTTGGGGGAGGGCAGGGAGAAAGAAAGAAAGAAAAAGGGCAGGCAGGGAGACAGAAGGAAAGAAGAGAAACAGAAAAAAAGGAAAGGGAGGCAGAGAGAAAGAAAGGGCAGGGGAGAGGAAGGAAAAGTTGGGGGAGGGAATGAGGTGTGGAGGAGAGGAAGCATACAGGCTAAAAGGGAAGAAAGATTGGATGCACAGTCAGAAGAAGAAAGTGCAACCAGAGACTCATGAAATCACCAGACAAGGTAGGAAAAATGATTTTATTTTAAATTTAGTGATCGAAATGTGTCTCAATTTATATCTGCTGTCTATATTTTACACTAAGGTCCCCTTTTACTAAACCGCAATAGAGGTTTTTAGCGCAGGGAGCCTATGAGCGTCGAGAGCAGCGCTGGGCATTCAGCGCAGCTCCCTGCGCTCTAAAAACTGCTATCGTGGTTTAGTAAAAAGGGAGGGGGGTATATTTGTCTATTTTTGTATGGTTGTTACTGAGGTGATAGTGCATAGAGTCATCTGCTTTGACCTCTTTGAAAAACCCTGGAATAGGAATGATAATTAACATTTTCTATGCGTACAGTGTGCGTTGTGTTTTTTTTAAATTTTATTGTTGGTAGATCATTTTGACTTGGTCATTTTAAAAGTAGCTCGCAAGCCCAAAAAGTGTGGGCACCCCTGTTCTAGATTGTGAGCCTACCGGGACAGACATGGAAAAATGTTTGAGTACCTGAATAAATTAATGTAAACCGTTCTGAGCTTCCTTGGGAGAACAGTATAGAAAACTGAATAAACAAATAAATAGTTCCCTCTATGTAACATACCAAGAGAGATGGAGTTAGTTACTTTTGAAAAGTACTTAAGTAAAAAGTAAAAGTACTGGCTTCAAAAACTATTGAAGTAAACGTACTGTGAAGATCTATTTAAGATGTGATTATCAAACTGTAACCCAAGATGTTTGTAAAGACCTGTTTGTTATATTCTGTGCGTGTTATTATTGTAATGCCGCCTAGATATAGTCAGTTGATAATTTTTTTTAAATAAATAAAATTATCCAAAAAATATACTCAAGTACAGCTCTTAAAGCTACATTTTCATTACAAAGTAAAAATTATTCTTAACAAGTTGGACCACAGAATCTAGAATGTTTACAAGCAATACTGCATTGTAGAGAGGTAAAAAAAAAAATCAAGTTCATGGACATGACCTCCACAAGTCTAGTTTTGTTTTTTTGTCTGGCCACTATTAATTGTGCCAAATTATAAGCCATTTAATTAACATTTAGAGGTTGCTCAGTGATTTTTAATTTAATATATAAAATTCAAGTACAGGATTTATATTAATTTTCCATCTAAACCTGAATTGTGAGCAAATGCACATGGAAAGATGTTAAAATACATACTGTGTTACTTACAGCTGGAAATAGGCTTGTTGGCCTAATGATTTATTATGCATTGTTCAATGTTCAGTGACGAATAGTAATATCTATATCTTAGGATATTATTAGTGGTATATAAGAATATAAACAAATAAGGAGGGCTGTTCCGTGCACCCCTGCAGCTAGCCTTACCCAGTGCTGAAGGACAGAGGTCTTTCCTGCCTGATGTTTAAGAATTTTGATAGGTAAATGTACATTGATTTTATAGCTAGCACATTTTATTGGATTTTAATGTATTTTAGCAAATTGTATTTATTCATTGATTGTATAATTTTTAATGAATGTGAACCACCTAGAACTATGTGGTAGGGCGGTATATAAAAATAAAATTATTATTATTATTTTAAAAGAACTGCTTGCCGCGGTAATTGAGAGGGCTGTTCCGTGCTGTCAAGCACCCCCACAGCCAGCCTTACCCAGCGCTGAAGGAGAGAGTTCTTTCCTGCCTCTTTTAAAAGAACTGCTTGCTGCGGTATCGCAGCCCGCGGTTGTGAGCCCGGGGCACAAGTCTGAAGGGACATGTTTAAAGGGGCATGACCTGCCCCTTCGGAACCTAGAGGAGCAAGGAGCAGGGGACTGTCGCTGTCTTCTACAATGGGAAAAAGAAAAGTGAAACTAAATATTGCCTCTTCAACAAAGGGCCCAATGGATCGACATATGCAACCCTTTCCAGCATCATCAACAGAAGCTAAGATAAACTTGACTTCCCATTCGATCTCCCTGTCCTCAGGGGAACCTTCACCACCTCCTCAACAGTCAAGTAACATTCAAGGAAGAATTGATTCTCTCTCCAAAGTTGGGGAAGAATCTTCTTCCTTACACTCATTTAAACTGGATTCAAATACTGTTTCTACTAACCAAAAGATGGGAAAAATAGGTGCTCATTTCTTGACTCCAGTCCAAATGGTACTGAAGCCTACTATTTCTCCCCCTAAACATAGAAACATGATGGCAGATAAAGGCCAAATGGCCCATCTAGTCTGCCCATCCGCAGAAAAGCACAGTTACTTACTGTAAAGCACAGTTACTTACCGTAACAGGTGTTATCCAGGGACAGCAGGCAGATATTCTCACTGATGGGTGATGGCACCGACAGAGCCCCGGTACGGACACTTCAAGAACTTGAAAAAGCTCTTGACGCCCGAACTGCGTATACGCAAGTGCCGTCCCGCCTGATGTAGGCGCACGGTTCCTCAATTAAGATAAGCCTGCTAAGAAGCCAACCTGGGGAGGTGGGTGGGTTGTGAGAATATCTGTCTGCTATCCCTGGATAACACCTGTTATGGTAAGTAACTGTGCTTTTTCCCAGGACAAACAGGCAGCATATTCTCACATATGGATGACCTCCAAGCTAACCAGAATGGGATGGTGGGAGTGTTGGCGCTTAGGAGAATAGATTTTGTCATACTGTTTGGCCAAACCGGCCATCCCGTCTGGATAAGGAATCCAGACAATAATGAGAAGTGAATGTATGAACCGAGAACCAAGTGGCAGCTTTATAGATTTCCTCAATAGGTGTAGATCTAAGGAAAGCTACTGGAGCTGCCATTGCTCTAATTTTGTGGGCTGTAACTCGACCCTCTAAATGCAGATCAGTCTGAGCATAGCAAAAGGAAATGCAAGCAGCCAACCAGTTGGAGATTGTTCTCTTGGAAACTGGATGTCCCAATTTGTTTGGATCAAAGGAGACAAAAAGTTGAGGAGATCTTGTGATTTAGTACTTTGTAAATAGAAAGCCAAAGCACGCTTGCAGTCCAGAGTATGAAGGGCTGATTCTCCAGTATGAGAATGAGGCTTAGGGAAAAACACTGGAAGAACAATTAATTGATTGAGATGAAATTCTGTAACAACTTTTGGTAAGAACTTTGGATGAGTACGGAGTACCACCTTGTCGTGATGAAAAACTGTGAAAAATGGATCCACTACTAAAGCTAGTAGCTTGCAAAAGAAAGACAACTTTCCAAGTGAGATACTTGAGATGAGCCGTAGACATTGGTTCAAATGGAGACTTCACCAACTGAGCAAGAAACACATTGAGGTCCCAAACCACTGGAGGTGGTTTGACATTGAAAAGTCTTTTCATAAATTTGGAAACCACAGGATGAGCAGTAAGGGGTTTCCCCTCTAGTGGCTAATGAAAATCAGCAATTGCGCTGAGATGGACCTAATGGAGGTTGATTTGAGGCCAGATTGAGATAAATGAAGTAGGTAATCCAGAACTGAAACAATGAGGTAGATCGAGACTCCTTATGATGAAGAGTGCACCACGCAGAAAACCTAGTCCACTTCTGGTTGTAACATTGTCTGGTGGCAGTTTTTCTGGAAGCATCTAAGACGTCTCTGACAGATTGAGAAAACTGCAGATTTGAAGTTATATTGAGAGGTACCAAGCTATCAGATGTAGGGACTGTAGATTGGGATGAAGAAGAGAACCGTGACGCTGTGTAAGCAGAGATGGAAATACTGGTAGAAGTAGTGGTTCCCTGCTGCTGAGTTGAAGTAGAAGGGAGAACCAAGGTTGCCTAGGTCACCGAGCAGCTATCAGAATTATTGTGGTGTGGTCGTGCTTGAGCTTGACCAGTGCCTTGAGAATGAGAGGGAATGGACGAAACGCATAAAGAAACTTGGTCGTCCATTCCAGAAGAAAAGCATCTGCCTCCAAACGGTGAGGGGAGTAAATCCTGGAGCAAAACTGAGGCAGTTTGTAGTTGTGGGAAGACACAAACATATCTATTTGAGGAGTCCCCCACTGGGAAAAAATGTGATGGAGAGATATCAAATTGAGTGTCCATTCATGAGGTTGTAGAAGACGACTCAATTTGTCCGCTAAGGAATTTTCCTCTCCTTGAATGTAAACTGCTTTGAGAAACACATGTGAAGAATTGCCCAATTCCAAACCTTCTGAGCTTTCTTGCAAAGTAGAGATCCTGTCCCTCCCTGTTTGTTCACATAATACATGGCTGCTTGGTTGTCTGTACGAATGAGAACTACTTGATCGTGAAGATGATGCTGAAAAGCTTTGAGAGCATTGAAGATCGCTCTGAGTTTCAACAGATTAATGTGATTCCGACGGACCGTGGCAGACCAATGTCCCTGGGTACGAAGACCATCTAGATAAGCCCCCCAAGCGTAGGTCAAGGAATCTGTTGTGTTGACCTTCTGATGAGGAGCAGCAACCCTCTGGAACAGCAACCCTCTGGAAAGATTGGATGAAATCATCTACCATTGAAGAGATTGCCGTAGAGCAGAAGTCACTATAATGTACTGAGAGAATGGGTCAAAGGCCTGTGCCCATTGAGAAGCCAGGGTCCACTGAGGAATTCTGAGATGAAGTCTGGCAAAAGAAGTCATGTGAACAGTGGAGGCAATGTGACCTAGGAGAACCATCATGTGCCTCGCTGAGAGTGAAGGGAGGGTAGACACTTTTTGGCAAAGTTGAATGAGTGCATCCTGACATTGCTGGGGAAGGAATGCTCTGAGTCGTGCAGTGTCTAGTATTGCTCCAATGAACTGCAGAGACTGGGATGGCTGCAGTTGAGACTTGGGAAAATTGACTTTGAATCCTAAATTTTGTAGGAAGGAAATAGTCTGTTGTGTCATCACAGTAACCCCCTTGAACATGGAGTCTTTTATGAGCCAATCGTCTAGGTATGGGAAGACTTGAAGGCCTTGACTTTGTAAAGCTGCTGCTACCACTACCAGGCACTTGGTGAAAACTCTGGGAGATGATGCCAGGCCAAAAGGTAGCTCTCTGTACTGATAATGTAATTTCCCATCCAAAATCTGAGGAACTTGCGGGAGGCTTTATGAATGGGGATATGAGTATAAGCCTCTGAGATCTAGAGAGCATAAGCAATCGTTGCGATCCAGAAGGGGATACAAAGATGCCAGGGAGAGCATCCAAAACCTTTCTTTGACAAGGAATTTGTTGAGAGCTCTGAGATCCAATATTGGTTGAAGACCTCTCGTCTTCTTCGGAACAAGGAAGTAACAGGAGTAAAACCCCATGCTCTACTGTTCTAAAGGAACCCTCTTGATGGCATTGAGAGCTAGCAGCACTTTACTTCCTGTAAAAGAAGGGAGGTCTGTGATGAATTGGAAGGACACTCTTTTGGAGGGTGATCTGGTGGAATCTGTACAAAATGAATGGAGTATTCTTCCTTTATGATGGAAGTGATGATTTCCCATCAGTGATAAAAGTGATTTAGTCACCCTCCGATGGGAAGAGGAGAAGACAGAAGCAGATAGATTGTTGTGATGCTCTGGCTTAGATGGTCAAAAAGGCTGTGTAGGCTTGGTTGCAGCTGGTGACTGAGGCTTTCGCTGACGCTGCTGTCATTGCTGGGCCTGCTTCTTTGGTGCAGGTCTTGAATAAGGAGCAGGTCTAGGGGGGTAGTGCCTCTGGTAAGAAGAAGAAGGCATGTTTCAAAATGGATGAAAGCCAGACAAAAGAAATTCCTGGCTTACCGTCAGTCAACTTTGAGTATGGGAGCAACTTTTCAGTTGTTTTCCTTGTAAATGTTGCATTACCTATCAGAGTATTAGATATTTATTTTATGAACCTGATCAGTTGAACTTTTTTCTTGAGGGTAAGGCAGCTGGAAGATCTTCAGAGGCTTCCATGGAGTCTCTCAACCAGGCCATTAGTTAAATGAATCCAACTGTACTCGGTAATGTGATTTAATTATGAAATATTCCTGAAAACCAACTTCCCTTGGAAGTGATGGATTCTCTCTCTCCCCCATATTGTGGACTTTTATATTGGTTACTAATGTGGAATTATTTTATAATTTGTTTTATTTGTTTCTCATTTCAATTGTTTATTTCCAGTTAAATTGTTGTTTAACAATTTGTAAAAGTATAAATAAAAAAAAAAGAAGAAGGCTTAAAACCCCTAGTAGCTGATGGTTTGCGTTTTGGCCTAAGCAGTGTGGCAAAATGCTTTTCATGGTCAGATAGATGTTTGGTAGCCTCTTGTATGTATTCTCCAAACAGTTCTTCACCCAGACAGGGAATATTTGCTAATCTATCCTGTAAATTAGGCTCCATATCCACGAGCCGCAACCACGCCAGCCTCCACATAGCCACTGAAAATGCTGTGGCCCTGAATGATATTTCAAAAGCATCGTATGCTGCCTGAACCATATGTACCCTAAGCTGTTGAAGGGCACGGTGCATATGTTTACATTCGTCCAGACGATGAGAAGGTAGACCTTTAAAATAGGAAGGCATGGTCTTAATCCAGTACTTCAAATAAGATGTAAAAACACAGTTACAGTTGAGAATTCTGTTGCCCATCATGGAATTCTGATAAATTCTATGGCCAAACTTGTCCATTGTCCTGCCCTCACGACCAGGAGAAACTTCTGCATATACTTTAGAACAGTGGTCTCAAACTCGTGGCCTGGGGGCCACATACAGCGCGCCAGGTACTATTTTGAGACCCTCGGTATGTTTATCATAATCACAAAAGTAAAATAAAACATATGTCTCTTTAGCTATAAATGACAATATTATTATTAAGACTTAGCCAAAAGGAAAGATTTATAAACTATAGAGTTTTACCTCATGCAAAATTGTCATTTCTTTAATAAGACATTAACTATTTTTTCTAAGGCCCTCCAAGTACCTACAAATCCAAAATGTGGCCTTGCAAAGGGTTTGAGTTTGAGACCACTGCTTTAGAAGGATTGGATTTTTTGAGTGAAGAGTCAACCACTAAAGACTGATGTGAGAATTGTGGCTTCTCAAAACCTTTACACTGAACCATCCTATATCTAGATTCCATTTTGGATGGTACTGCTGGGATGGAATATGGAGTATTAAGATTTTGCTTAAAGGCATGTTTAAGCATACCATTCATAGGTAACTAAGAGACTCTTTAAGGAGTATTTAGCTGAGTTAGAGTTACCTCAACCTCCTAGTGTATTTAGAATCATATTCAAGTGCAATTTGTAGATCTTTAGTCATCTGATGCTGCAATCTGGTGAAAGATATTGAATCAGAAGATGACTCTTCCCATCTAGGAGAACCCTCTGGCATCTCATAAGACGGAGAAACTTCAGGGTCATATTGGAAGTGAAGCTCCGAGTCTTCAGGTAAAGAAGAAGATGACCACCGACCCCCTAGAACCCCTAGATGCAGTGTTGAAGTGGCAGGGGACTGAGAAAGCTTCCTCTTCAGAGACCGTGTTGTAGAAGAAGGCCTCGATTTTGAAACCTGCTCGCAAGAGTGATGAGGCAAAAAAGACAACTCACATCCCGACTGATGAGAGCACTCTACATGCAAGACTGGAGTCTGATGTCTCAAGGAAATTCAAGAAGATGATTTGAACTCCGATGGTTCAGCTCTCGATGTGGATCTGCACCGGTCAGTCGAAGAAGATCTATGTCTGGAGAACCGGGCCTCGTGCCTCGATAGTCGATGTCGGGGCAATGTAGATTCCCACTCCGAGCCCCGATGCCGATCTCTGTTGCGATCCCCGATGTGTAGGACAGGGGTAGGCAATTCCGGTCTTCAAGAGCCAGAGCCAGGTCAAGTTTTCAGGATATCCACAATAAATATGCATGAGATAGATTTGCATCTCAAGGAGGCAGTGCATGCAAATCCATCTCATACATATTCATTGTGGATATCCTGAAAACCTGACCTGGCTCCGGCTCTCGAGGACCGGAATTGCCTACCCCTGGTGTAGGAGAACGCCTCTTCGAAGATTGACGCTGCCTGGACGGTGACTCAGATCTGTGATTGACTCGACCTGAAGAAGAGGATCGACGTTGAGACGCTGTGAGGACTTTGCACCTTCTTTTGCAGCAGTGCGATGCACAGACTGGTCTGCTGATAGATGTGTCGATGAGGAAATAGTTTTAGCCAATTCCTTCTGGACGATGTTGACTATCATCTGAGTCAAATCAGGTACTGATACCGCTGATACAGCCGGTGTCGATGGTACCACGGTGCACTCCGGTGAGGGTGACCTCAAAGATGAGGCAGCTCGAATTGTGGAGGCAATCCGCTTAAAGGGTCTCTTAGTGGCCGGCATGACTTCACTCGATGCCTGAATGGCCAGAGACTCCGACTGGGATCTATCGCAGACAAACACTCGTTTCCTGATGATGCCTTCTTAGGGTGAAACGGGTTGAGCAGTGAGCAGTGTGAACGTGGTGCTATACGAGTGCTGCTTTGAGTGCTATTTGTTGTTAGCCCAGTGAATCCATAGCACGTTGCACTTCATCATCCTTGAGCTGCATACAAGCAAGCACTTTAACCTGCTTCTTCAATTGCAGATAAGTGCTTTTCTCGCATGTTTGATAATCATCATCAGCGTTTATTTGTGCAATATTAGCTAGCATTTGCACTTTATTTTCTCTTTTGTGAAATATTTTTCAACTATGGCACTCAGCACTTTAGATTGGAGCACTCGAGCACTTTAACCCTGCTTCCACAGATGCAGATAAGTGATTTTTCTTTTCTGCATATTATTAAACCATTATTTAGTGGTTAATATTAGAAGTTTCATTCCACAATAATTTAAATAAATAAGAAAATAAATAATAATATATAAAAAATTATACATAAAAATTCTAAGAGTGGAGGTTTTTTGATCTATGAAAGAGACCAAACACCATAGTATTATAGGGAGAAAACGTACATGTTCTCTAAGTGGTGAATCTGAGATCTTTTCCTCCACTTAGGTATATCTATTACTATCAACTTGTTGTAGTAACGTGTTTGGCTTCTTAGCTAGCTCACCTGGAGTTGGTGACAGCGATACCAACATTGAGACATCGGAAAACGAAGATGACTTCGATGTTGATGTCTTCGATGTGGGAGCTTTCCCCGAAGACGATGTCTTGGTTGAGATCATCCTCACAGATGTCGAGATCGAAGCCGGTGGTGAAGACTTCTCTGGGGTGTGCTCCATGCCAAAGATTTTCTCCTGCTGGGCCTGCCAGTTTTTCAGAAACCGCTTCTGTAAGGTAGCACAGTGGACACAGGATCCGGGACGATGATCTGGCCCCAAGCATTGTATGCACCACTTATGCGGTAATAGAGCTAGTACGCTGACACTGGGTGCACTTTTTAAAACTGGAAACCAGCCGGGACATCAACGGAAAAATGGTCTCAGCCAAATCGAAGCCCAAAGGCAGAGGCTGCGGAGTAGGCCCCACCATCAAAAAGTAACGGGACGAAAAAAAGCTTACTTTTTTTAACGAAAAAATTCACACGATTGAATAACTCCTCGAGCAAGAAAAGAAAAAAAAAAAAAAAAAAATCGAACAAGCTGTGGCTGGAAGGCACTAATTTAACACGCTGAGCCTTGAAGTAGGGACTTCTCAGCTCCGCGGAAAAACTAGAACTGAGGAGACGCGCGCCCTACATTGGGCAGGAAGGCACTCGCTCATGTGTGGTGTGGCAGTCGCAAACTTTCTTAAAGTTTCTTCAAGCAAGATTGCTTGTCAGGCTGTCCGCATCAGGCTCTGTGGATGACTTCACCCATATGTGAGAATATGCTGCCTGCTTGTCCTGGGATAATATATAGTCTACAGGTTAAATTTGTCATAGTTACAGTGAAAGATTTTTCAATACAAGTTTTTATCCTAAAGCAGCATATTCCGAGGATCTTGTATCAATATACATTTATTTTTAATCTATCGGTCAATGGGCGAGGGAGTTAAGTGAAGTGAACAGGTATGTTTTTATTGCTCTCCTAAAGTTGATGAGTCCTTTAAGGGATCTAATCTGTGGGGGCAGTTGATTCCAGTGGGTTGGTATGAAGTGGGAGTAGGAACGTCATTTGCAGTTTGCAGTTGAAGGGCAAGCCCAGGAGGCATTTTGAGACATATTTCATTCTGGGAGTGGAGGGAACTGTTCAGCACATATGTATGGAGGAAGCTTGGTCATCATGTAGCCTGGTACCATGTCATGCAAGGATTTGAACACTAGCATCAGGCTCTTGAAGACACAATGTTTGGCAAGAGGCAGCCAGTGAGCCGATGATACAGCCTGGGAGACAAGGTTGCGGGGATGGAGGTTTTTTAGAAGTCCGATTGACACGTTTTATACATGCTGGAGACATCATATGTTCTTTTCCGTGAGACCGCTGAGTAGTGCATTGCCATAGTCCATGCGGGAGAGGACTAAGGCATAGAGTGGGTGAAGTCAGACTCGGAAAAGTAGTTCCTTATTTTTTCTGAGTTGGCACAGGTCAATGAGGAAGATACCACCTGAGAGATGTAGTTGGAAAGCGATAGGTTGGAATCGAGGAGTATTCCTAGGCTGTGTACTTTGGTCTTGGTAGTCGAGTTCCAGTGTAGAGAGGGACGGATGTAGTTGCAGTGTTCTTTGCAGATCTAAAGGAGTTCCATTTTGGAGGCATTTACATAGTAACATAGTAGATGCCGGCAGATAAAGATCCGAATGGTCCATCCAGTCTGCCCAACCTGATTCAATTTAAATTTTTTTTATTTTTTCTTCTTAGCTATTTCTGGGCAAGAATCCAAAGCTTTACCCGGTACTGTGCTTGGGTTCCAACTGCTGAAATCTCTGTTAAAACCTACTCCAGCCCATCTACACCCTCCCAGCCATTGAAGCCCATCCTCCACCAAATGGCCATATACAGACACAGACCATGCAAATCTGCCCAGTACTGGCCTTAGTTCAATTTTTTATATTATTTAGTTGTAGTTTGTTGACGGACATCTAGTTTTTGATTTCTGAGAGGCAGTTTAGGAGTTTCGTAATCTGGGCATCATGGGTTTTTCCTAGCGGTAGGTATAATTGGATGTCATCCGCGAAGGAGTGACTCTGTATTGTGGGCTATGTTTAGGACAGGTCTAATGTAGAGATTGAATAATAGGGGGGATAGTAGAGCTCCCTGCGGAACACCATATTTGATCAGTTTCGGTAGAACATCATTGAGCAATACGCTTTGGGATCTATTATTCAGGAAGGAAGCAAACCATCGTAACGCAGTGTCTTGGATACCAATTTCAGAGAGCTGTGCAAGGAAGAGAGGATGGTCAATAGTGTCGAACATTATTGAGATCCAGCAGCACCCTTTACCTTTATCCATGAGTTTCCAGCAGTCGTTGATGATGTTCAGAAGGACGGTTTCAGAACTATGGAATTTCCTGAATCCTGATTGGAAGGTGGATAGGGCTCCTTGTCTGTCGATGAAAGAGTGTAATTGGTTTAACACTGTTTTTTCAAGGATCTTGGAGACGAAGGGTAGGTTGGAGACAGGTCTAAAGTTGCCGGGCACATTAGGGTCGAGTGTAGGGGTTTTCAAGATTGGTCTGATGACAGTTTACTTTCAGTTTGCAGGGACTTTGCCTGTTTGTAGAGAGGAGTTGATTAGAGAGGAAGGATGGAGTCTACAAAGACATCTTTATTAGAAGCTCACTGAAGGTTAAAAGTCAACATACAGAAGAGATGGCTACTTTTCTAGAACTTTCTTACAAAAGTATGGGAGAAGTAGAGAACTGTAATGCAACAGGTTTCTGATTCACAGATAGGAGCAATGAGCACAGTTATTAGTATTTTTTTTGCTATTAATTTATTTTACTTGTTTGCTGTTTTATTTAATATTATTGAACTGGCCTGATGCTAATTTATTTAATTTTCTTTCCAATAGCTTATCAGACAGAGAAACTGTAGTAGAGCAATTTACAAAATTAAAAGCAAAAACAATATTTCATCCAGTGAAAGTTTGTAAAAAAATCCAGGTTTTGAGCAGTTTTTGTAAATAGAGTATAGGCAGGTTCTGTTTTTGTACCAGGTGGTAGAGCATTCCAAAGTTTTGGGGCAACATATGCAAATGCAGTCTTATGGGTAACATTCAAACATATCTGAGATGCTAGAGAAGTTGTAGAAGCAGGCTTTGAGAGAACCGAAGTGTGCGAGAGGGGCAAAGGGAATGAGTAGATTATATCTCTAATCTGGTGTGGTGGATTTTAAGCCTTTATGACCCAGTGTTATGAACTTAAATTGAATAAGAGTGAAGATAAGGAGTCAGTGTTCAGATTTAAATAGCAGAGTGATATGATCAAATTTATGTGTTCCTTAGAGGAGCTTTGAATAATTGAATGAACCAACTGTAATCATTTAAAGGACCAGATAATAAGGAGAGAAGGACTGTACATTATGCTCAAACAGTCCAGTTTGACAGCCTGCCGTTTACAGATCAAATATCTCATGAGAAAATAAAATTATGGTGCCAGATTTGGTGGGAAAGGAGGAGGATGGTGGTGGGAGTTTGTAGGGGCCATAACAATTATGGATGTAATTTATCATCATGTGATACTATACTGTGTGCCCTTTAAGGAAAAGGCTATGTCTAAAGGCCACTCAAACAGGGCTGGGCTGCAGGCTGCTGGCCAGAATAAAATGTAAACTGAGGATTTGGAAAATTGCAGTAACCATGTCAACGACTCAGAACAAGGGACACAGAATCCCTTATCTGTTCCCAAATTTCTACTCCAGACACAGTAGCAACAAAAAGCACAAAGCCTGCCTTTTCCCATTCTTAACTGTTCCAAGGGAACACTTGCAGCAATAACACAACTAAAATATACACTCTGATGAAACCCAAATATAACTTACAAACTGAAAGTCTGACAACTAAATTAAATCCATCTCTGGAATAAAAAGGATCTTCTAGACAGAGTTAAGTCTGGGGGTGGTTCTCAATTTTTTTTTAATTGCTTTTATGTCTCCATGATGGAAAAAACATCCCAACTATAGCTCACAATTAAGATGCAAAGCAAGCAATGCAGCTTCCTGAAAACATACATGTGCAAGCTTTCAGAATGATCAGGGAGGAGATGAACCCCTCCCCTCTCTGCAAGAGGCAGCTAAATGGGGAGCAAACCTGAATATGGAAAGCTGCGTTTTACACACTCACAGAAGGGCTTCTAAAATTGCTAAGATGCTCAGAAAAACACCACCAACCTTTTTATGTGATATATGGGTAGGATATTATATGATCCCTTATGGTGTATTTTAGTAAAATACATGCAGATGCACCAAATCTTACTGGCAAATACATTTACAAAATTGCTACACTTTGTATGGGAGCTTTTGGATAGGCTATTTTATAAAGGCACCACACATACTTCCTTGCTTAGATGCCATTAGGAAATTAGAAAATCAAGCCCATAGAGGCTAACAGGTATGATACCTATGTGAGAAATCCAAAAAACCACCTATACCTAAAAAGGCAACACAGGTGCCTATCATTACAGATCCAGCTCAAAATGTGCACAAATTCACACGTGCTCTTTAAAAGATGCTTGTACATTTTATTATATGAAGATAGTTTGGAGTGGAATTTTGATCTATGTCCCCAGAGATGCTTAATTTTAATTTTAGCACCTTTATTTAATAGTCCAACTTAAATGGGAGCCCTTATCAAGAACCTTAATTGGTGGAACAATCACTTTTTGATTCACCTATGGCTCTCATATGGATAATTTCATGTAGCGGTTTAATTGATTCTCAGAAACACCACCTCGGACTCCTATAATTCATAGTCCTAGGCTTTAAGTGTTAAATCCTCACTACATCATAATAATTTTATAGTAATTCAATTTAATATGTATAAATAAATAGTTTAGCTTTGGTTAATAATATAACTTATCTCAAATGTGGTCTTCCTTAATGGATAGATTCTGTACAAACGTAAGGAAGTTCTTCTTCACCCAGAGAGTGGTAGAAAACTGGAACACTTTTCTGGAGTCTGTCATAGTAGAAAACACCCTCCAGGGATTCAAGACTAAGTTAGACAAGTTCCTGCTGAACAAGGACATATGCTGATAGGGCTAGTCTCAGTTAGGGCGCTGGTCTTTGATGGACCACTGGTCTGACCCACCAGCGACAATTCTTATGTTCTTATATAGGAGTCCGAGGTGGTGTTTCTGAGGATCAATTAAACCGCTATATGAAATTATCCATATGAGAGCCATAGGTGAAAAAAAAGTGTTGTTCCACCAATTAAGGTCCCAGAGATACTTAAGCACAGATTGCATAGTAGGTGCAATCTGTGTATATAATCAGCCACCCAAGTTTATAACAGAGCTGTGGAGTCAGTATATAAAACCTTCAACTCAGACTCCTTTATCTATTTATATAAGTGGTGTACTACATGCAAGGTGTGACTTCTTGGGATTTTGGCCAGCTATTATGGATTTGCCATTTGTGTTCTGTGTGTGTGACCAAGGTGCTTTGTTAGCATGATTTTTCTGTGCAACATTTTGTAGTAATTTGGTTTGTTCAGTTGTCTTCATAGTAGAGAAATATTTGTGAGACAGGGGTTTGTTGATCCTTGTTTTGTATTTGTGATTTATAAAATGACAGTTGTACAGAATATTGTTTCTTTTTATACTTTAATAAAATGATTTCAATATAAAATAATAACTTTTTGAGGCTTGTGCAGTTGGGATCAGACAGAGTTTGCAGGGATGGGGTAGGGACGGACAGGGACAGAGTTCATGGGGAGAGAGACAAACTTCATCCCTGTGTTATTTTGTAATGTTACTTTCACTAATAAAAATATCATAAAATATATTACATTTTATAATCAAAGAACTTGATATAAAAAATATATTCTAAAAGTAAATCATATCCTGAAAAAAATTGTTTTTTACTTTGTTGCCACTCATCTTTGGAATTCTCTTCCTCGCAATATATGGTGTGAACTACCTTTAAACAATTTCAAAGTTTTGATGAAAACTTGACTTTCCAGCATAGCATATAAGTTAAAATTTGAGCCAACTTAAGCTTGTCTGGTTTGTGATTAGAATTCTCTTTCCTCCCTTTTTCTCCTAGATTTTTCAGACTCTTTCCTTATCTACCGTATATACTCTAATACAGGGGTGCCCACACTTTTTAGGCTTGTGAGCTACTTTTAAAATAACAAAGTCAAAATGATCTACCAACAATAAAATTTTTAAAAAACACAAAGCACACTGTATGCAGAGAAAATGTTAATTATCATTTATATTCTGGGGTTTTTTCAAAGAGGTCAAGGTAGATGACTCTATGCAATGTCACCTCAGTAACAACTATACAAAAATAGACAAATATACTCCCCTCCCTTTTTACTAAACCGTGATAGCAGTTTTTAGTGCAGGGAGCTGCGCTGAATGCCCCGTGCTGCTCGTGACGTTCATAGGCTCCCTGCACAAAAAAACGCTATTGCAGTTTAGTAAAAGGGGGCCATAGTGCAAAATATAGACAGCAGGTATAAATTCTCAAAACAAACACATTTTGATCACTAAATTGAAAATAAAATCATTTTTCCTACCTTTGTTGTCTGGTGATGAGTCTCTGGTTGCACTTTCTTCTTCTGACTGTGCATTCAATATTTATTCCCTTTTTTCAGCCTACTGTATGCTTCCTCTCCTCCATACCTCATTCCCTCTCCAAACTTTTTCTTCCTCTCTCCCTGCTCCCTTTTTCTTTCTGTCTTTCTGTCTCCCTGCCCCCTTTCTGTCTTTCTGTCCCCCCCTTCTTTCTTTCTTTCTTTTTCCCTGCCCTCCCCAAGCCACGGCTGCTGCCATCGGGGAACAGACCACCAAGCCAACGCCGCCCCAAGCTCTCCCTGCTTCCCGACGCAGAAGCGCCAGGCCGACCAGCCTTCCTCTCCGACATCAGAATTGATGTCGAAGAGCAAGGCTGGTCGGCCCGGAGCTTCTGCATCTTTTTTACGGCATTGGGATGCAGGTAGAACGTGAAGGCAAGGCAAGTCTATCACGGAGCCTGGGATGGGCTCTGCGATCGACTCGCATTGCCTTCATGATCTACTGATCGATCGTGATCGACCTTTTGGGAACCCCCTGCTCTAATATAAACTGGGATTTTGGGGACAATAAATTGGCCCAAAAATAGTGGTCCTGGTTTAAATTCGGGCTAGTGCCCCACTTCCAGAATTATTGCAGGCCGCCACCAGGCTCTGCACCCTGCCCCCCCTCCCTGCCCTATCCTTGGTGATCCAGAGATGCAGCAGGCAGGAGTGAGCTTTCCATATTCCTGCCCCACTGCTAACCCGGTCAGTGATGGCTGCCGTGAGATTGGGTTTCTTCATGCTTTGGCGCTGCTGCTCGGTGGTGAGCAGCTTCCTGACTGGCTCCCGTGTATTCTCGCAGAGTCTGACAATGGAGGGGCTGGGTGCCAGTTAGATGAGAAAATATAGTAAAAAGACAGTTTTAAAGGGAAATGAGCCCTTTAGACCGGCACACCTCATGATTTTTTTTTTTTTACAGAATAGACTCCATGGCTCTCAAAGCTGGAGGGCTGACCAACCAGGGGACCAGACCGCCAGCTGAGGCACCTCTACAAAAATATGGGGAGGTGGAAGAAGGTGGGGGGAGGGACCCAGCACGAGACCCGCCAAGTTTAACACTCCCAAGGTCGGACAGATACCTAAACAGGACCCGTCCAAGCTCTATCCAGCACAAAAAAGGAACCCAGGAGTCCAAAACAAAATTCCAACAGTACTAAGAGGAGAGCAGAATTAGTCTTACCACCTGCTTTAGCGGAGACTGAGGAAGACTGAGTTGCTAGGCAGATTCTAGCCTGATATACAAGTTTGTGCTCAGTCTCCACCTGCTGGTAGCAGTGAGGCATATAATCCATTTGTAAGGACTATACCAGTCTACCAAACAAAACAGAAGCCCCCTTTCTGTGTGTAAAACAGACTTTGCATGAAAAAAAGCTTTATACAGTTGCCCCTATGTGAGCTGGCTTGGAAAACATGGCAGAGCGTATGGAATATCACTAAAGGAATCAGACTAGATGAGGAGCTTGTGATCTCACACCCAAACTCTCACTAATTGTCATTAAACCTAGTAAGCAGAATTTGATAGAAGCCTGGATTTCACATAAACTCCTCAAGCTTACTACCTTTCCCTGCCAGGTCTTCTTCATTACAGAGTTGTAACTCTGAGGAATGTCACATGATCACTGCTTTCAGTACATGCTGCAGCACATAATGACCCTAAACTAAATATATGCCAGCTGCTGATTTGCATGGTAGGAGCGGGATAGGTCCATGCAGGTGTCAAGCAAAGAAACAATTTGAAAATTGTGCAACTGGTGGCATGGACTGCAGGTTTCACTTGGAGAGCTGAAACTAACCTCTGGCAAGTGGTACAAAAACCACATGCAAAAATCACCATTGTTCAAATCTCACAGAAACTATTTCTAGATGTCTTTATGAGCACCTGGTAACATTTTAAACTGCTTTGGTTGTACCCACAGAAATACATCAAGTCCATGACCTCCTGTTTATATATCTTACAAACCCTCACCAAGTGGTGAGTCAACACTACGTGGCAGAGTACCTCAGAAACAAAATTCACAATGCTACTGTTGAGAGCCACCAAACAATTCTTAGAAAATATTGTAAGTAAACAAAGGCTGTTAAAAGGAAGTTTTTTAATTAAATGGCAAGAACTCTGCACCTCAGAGCAGTATGTGCAAAGGTTAGAAGATGCGTAAAAATTGCATAAAGAATTAAAAGGGAATAAAAGACATGGCACTGGATCTGTCTGCTGTGATGAAGCCAGGTTTCATTTTCCTCAGAGGTAATAAGACCTGGATTTCTACAGATCCTCTCAGCAGTTTCTCTCTCAGTTGATCATTATGCTGGACAAACAACCATATTTACCTATGATCTGCTGTGGGGGTCTCAGTGATAAATCAGTAGTAGGACATACAAAGGAGTAAAGAGTATCCAAAGACAAAATAAATCTGGAACATGTGGGGTGCACTTTGGAGGAGTTTAATCACACTGCTAAAACTTAGAAATCTATCCCTTTCACAGACTGCTTAATGTACACATATCACCCTAAGACAGACATGGGCAAACTATGGTCCACGGGCCATATCTGGCCCATTTAGATGTTTAAACTGGTCTGCTTCCACGACTGGTGTGTGGAAGGAGCTAGAGCGTTGCCGCTGCCGACCTCTGCCCGTCTGCGGCAGGCACGAGCTGCAGTACTTTAGGGGAGCTGCTCCCTGGCTCTTCTCCTGCAATCGGCCCCGCACAGGGGGCAGGGTGACTGGTGTGTGGAAGAAGCGTGAGTGTCACCACCGACCTCCGTTTGGCGCGTTTTAGCGGGTTGCACGGTTGTGTGTTACAAATGGCCGAGAGGAGACCTCATGCCTGAGCGGACAAAGCGCTTGTGGAAGGCGTGAGCTGCAACGTTTTAGGGGAGCTGCTCCCTGGTTCTTTTCTGCGCAGTGGGGCCACCATGCAAAGCACCAGCACTGCTAGTCCAGGCAAGTACTGAGAGGGGAGGGGAAGGTTGGGGGCTGGGATGCTGCTGGACTACAGAAAATAAAGGGAGAGCTGCTACAGCACTGGAAGGGGAGAGTTGGAGGCTGGGAAGCTGCTGGCCTAAAGAAAATAAAGAGAGAGCTGCTACTGGACCTAGAGGGAGGGGAAAGAAGGGGAGATGCTGCTGGGAGGGGAGGAGAGACAGGTAAGAGAGTTACTGTTGGATAGGGGGAGGAGAGAAGGGGTACTGCTGGACAGAGGAGGAGGAAAAACAGAAGGAAACAGCTGGCAGGGAGATTAGAGGAGGGGAAGGGGTCAGGGTGGAATGGCGAGATCAGATGAGGGAAAGGGGATAGACAATGGAATTATAAAGTAGAGAGAGAGATTGATGCTGGGAACGGGGTCAGCAGATAAATAAGGAGAGAGGGACAAAGATGCTAGATCTGGTGTAGGAGAGATAAAAATGAGAGCAGTGAAGCTGGAATGAATCATGTAAAAAGGAGAGAGGGGGCACAGGCTGGATGGAAAGGGGAGAGGGGCATAGAAAGAAGGCAGATACCATATGGAAGGGAGAAAGGGCAGACAGTGGATGGAAGGGGCAGATGCTGGATTGAAAAGACAGAGAGGGCAGACACTGGAAGAAGAGAGTGAAAAGAAGATGAAAGCAGAAACCAGAGACAACAGTCTGCCCTTTTTTTGGGGGGGGCATTCTTTCTGCCTTAGCCCTTTCTCTTACCATCATCATTCTGCGGAGCATCAGAACCCCCTCCCCCCTCTAACAAATTTAAGAACCCATTGTGGCCCATGAGTCAAAAAGTTTGCCCACCCATTCCCTAAGATATACTTTCTTTCTGGCTCTGCTGATTGTACAGGATAGAAGAAGAGCAGCCGACATCCCCACCCTATCACCAAAATGGATACCACAGACTCATTCCCAGCATCCCCAAACCTTGCATACACTGGAATCATCTGCTATGCACCGCTTAAGGGCTAGGAAAATGCACTCCATGGGCAGATTACCTCTTGTAATTTGAGTCTTGGTTAAAAACAGTGTGCTCAAGGCAAGGCAAGGCTTACTCCTTCCCATTAAAAAATCCGAAACATTACCAGGAACAATCTACATCAAATCCACGCCCCTACTTATGGACACTAAAATAAAACTACTGGGTGTTACTCTAGATAGAGATCTCACTTTCCATGATCACATAAGTACAGTTGTAAAAACATGCTTCTTTAAACTTCGTATCATTCGTTCACTTATTTCCACTTTAAATACTGATTCGATCACTATCCTTATTCATTCTCTAGTCATTTCTCATCTAGACTATTGCAATTCATTACTAAACGGACTACCCCAAAAAGAAATCCGCCGTTTACAGATAGTACAAAATACCGCAATTAAACTCATCTACCAGACGGGAAAATTCGAACATGTTACTCCGCTCCTAAAGGAAGCACATTGGCTCCCGGTTACATACCGCATAACTTATAAAATTTTACTGCTTTCTTTTAAAATCAAACTTTCACATCTACCTTTATTCCTGGACAAATTACTAATACCCCAAAGTTCTCCCCGTACCTTACGATCTGCTGACCAAAAACTCCTCTTCATTCCCTCCATAAAAGAATCTTACTATACCAGGAAAACAAATTTTGCTATAACAGCCCCTACACTATGGAATTCTCTCCCTCAATCTCTTCGAGACGAAACTGATTTACCTAAATTTAAAACTAATCTTAAAACTTTCCTATTCAAGGATGCCTTCAATAAATCCTAATCTTTTATATCCACTTATCTACTCATCCTTTTCAAAAATTTCTTTTTCATTTCAGCGCACATCATTTATACCATGCACCCTTCTCCTCCATGTTCTATCCCTTCCCTCTATCTCATTTCCTCAAATATTATGTAACTTTTTCCCTCCTTCCCAACTTTCCTCACAGTCACGTTTGTCAGTATATGTTTAATGTGTTTTTATTAATTTTTTCAATACACTATTAACTAGTTCTAACTTTCCTTCTTATTAATTTCTTGTTTTTTTAAATTGTAAACCGGTCAGATATTTGTTTTATGATCGGGATATCAAAAATCAATAAACTTGAAACTTGATGAGAGGGATGGAAGAGAAAGAAATATATAAGGAGTAAATACAGGAGGCTGGATCATTGGGAAAGACATAGAAATCTGTAGTCCAGTAAGCAGTCCAGAAGCTCTCCATGGAATGGACAAAGAGGGTGCCTTCTGATAAAATCTGCTATAAGCCAAACAATCCGTGATTGTTATTAGACTTTTCCATTAGTTTGCCAGACTCTTACTAGTTGGGAGTCAAAATGGAAACAATTTTCATGCCTCATGTGCACAGCCCTCTCTCTCAAGTGCTGACTGGCCCACTGCTTTCTGCCTCTATTAATAAAGAGAAAAAGATGATACCTGCCTTACTTAATCCTTCCTTGGTGAAGCAGCAGAGGAGAGAGGTGTTTTGCCAGATGGGCATCTACCATGTAGTTTTATGTACCATCTCACAGCTGTAATGAAGGTAGCAATGGACCAACTTCAGCAGGTCTGGGAACCATCTTTCAGCAAGTGAAAGATCTAATAAATTTAAACATTCTTACCCTTTTGATATGATGTTTTAGACATTCCAGCCCTTGTTTTTTTAAGTTGCAGAAAAATGAAGATTCTTTGTCTTGAAGATTTTGATTTGAAGTTTCTGAGATTGAGAACACACACAAATGAAAAATCACTTGTTCTGTCAGGCACAGTCCAAGCAAGCAAGGAGCAGAAGTGACTAGTTGATGGCTTAGGGAAGACCAGCCCCCATCTTCCAAGATATTGGCTCCAAACTCCTCAGAGGGCTCTTCAAGAGTGTCTAAGTGGACAAAATAAATGAAAGTTCAAATGAGACACGGAGCACAATAACTACCTCTCAGCACTCAGCCACTAATGACACAAAGATGGTACTTAAAACCTTTGGAGTAATCTGATGCCTTTAACCATTGCAAACACTGATTTATTTATTTATTTTATTTATTCATTCAATTTTCTATACCGTTCTCCCAGGGGAGCTCAGAACGGTTTACATGCATTTATTCAGGTACTCAAGCAGATTTCCCTCTCTGTCCCGGCTGGCTTACAATCTATCTAACATACCTGGGGCAATGGGGGGATTAAGTGACTTGCCCAGGGTCACAAGGAGCAGCGTGGGTTTGAACCCACAACCTCAGGGTGCTAAGGCTGTAGCTTTAACCACTGCACCAAGATCCCTCTATTTGCATATATCTAGTCGAGTCTCAGGGACAGAGCTTTAGGACTGCTGCTATAATAACTAACCTGTACTTTTTTTTCCATGACACCAAAAGATATCTTTGCTTCTTATTTGTAAGTGACACTCCTGGAAAGGACTGCGTCACTGCATTTTTTCTATGCACACCGTGAGATCATAAGTGCTTCACCACAGGGACCTTGCTCTCACTTAGTGTTATACCTGCAAGACTAGTTAATTATTTGTTGGCTCTCTGTCCAGAGTTCTTCCTGCCTCCTTCCAGCAAAGCTCACAATCAACCCACACAGCACCTTATAAAACAAATAACCCAATTAAACAACAGGACATTGTGAAAGTACAGGATGTCAAATTCCTGAATTTTGTAAAATCTAGTTCAGCTGCATAAACTACAGCAGTATCCCTTTCTTTTCCTATGCAAGCTCTGTTACAATTAGGTCTTACTGCGCAACTTTGGGGTTATGTGAAGGGATCCCACCCAGTCACACAATTCTGTTTCCTAGCTGTGCTCTACACCTGCTAAAAGCGAAGGCGCCTTATCAATGGATGGCTGCCATAGCCCCCCCTCTTCTTCCCCCCCCATCTACACAGTGATTTTCATATTTAAGCAATCCACAGTCTTTCAGCTAAGTCTGCTGCCCAAATCCTCACGAGTATTACGTATACTTTCCAGACAGCAGCAGTCTCAAGTTCTAATACTCATCATTTCCTGAGAGTCCGCAGCTGGGAGCACAAATTCTCCAAGAGTTTACTAGCAATTTAACAGGAAGGGAGAAATTAAGCACAGGATTCCAATCGCCCCTCAGTTGCAAATACTGGATTACAGTTTATATGGATGGCTGTGGCCCATGAGTGTGCCAGGAGGTGACTGGGGAAATTACAAACACTGGCCTTTAAACAAAGCCTAGTGAAATTCTCAATCGTGTGCTGTTTAAGTGAATGGAGCTAGCTTTCTTTTAAGAACACAACCATAAATAAGCCCTCCTGGGTAAAGATCTTGCAGACTTTCAGTGTCTTGAGATGTCCCCAGCATTGCCATGAGCTGTCCTGTAGCTTTCTGCAGCCTTTGTGTTTACTTATGTGCGAGGGAAGCAGCAACCAGCTTGATCAGATACACGGCGTAGAACCAGAGAGGTGTACATTTTGCTTGTCATTTGGTTTACAAAGGTCATTACTTTAGGTTTACAGACCAAGGCCTAGATTCTCAAAAACACTTTTAAAAAAATGACAGGCTGCTATCACAGCCGTTCTGGTAGCGATTTTAAAAAATTGAGTCATTCTCAAAAAAATGCTCATGCAAGTGAGGTTGGCGAAGAGTAGCAAAGACTCGCTAAATTTGCATGTGCCCATCGCTGGTGATAGCAAAGGGCACATGTGCAGAATAAATGCAAAAATAAATACTGTATACAAAAGCAAACAAACAGTGGGAGAGATGTCCACTCTCTCCCGCTGCCAACCAACCCCCCCCAGTAGCAGGAGAGATTCCCATTCTCTCCCATTGCCATGCAACACCCCTCCCCCCTCTGGAGCTTCTGATGACCGGTACCCTCTTCCCCTTATCTTGATTTAGATGGCCGATAGGACTCCCTCCAGCCAGCTGGCTCGCCTCTTCAAAATGGGCCTTCCCCTTCCTGGTGCATCTTGGGATGCACCAGGGAGGAGCCTGAGGCTCCCAGGTTTTTGAAGGCCCCACCCATGGGTTGGCCTTAGGCATCCAAGCTAATCAGAGCCTTAGGCTCCTTGCTGATACATCTGAGGCGGGATCTAAGGAGGGGCCTTAAACAACCTGGGCCAATCAGAGCCTCAGGCCCCTCTCTGGTGCATCCCAGGATGCAAAGGGGAGGGGAAGGCCCATTTTGAATAGGCAGGCCAGTTGGCTGGAGGAAGTAGGCATCCCTCCGGTCAGACATATTAATCAAGGTAATGGGGAGAGTGTGCCGTCGTCAAAGGCACTGGGGGGAGGGGGTTGTGTGGCAGTGAGAGAGAATGGGCATCTCTCCTGCTACTGGGGGGTTGTCGCTTTGCGGCGGGAGTGGACATTTCTTCTGCTGCCGGGGTTTTAAATAGTGCTGCCACTGTACTGGCACCCCTGGTGGTCGCTGATTTTTGTCGCCAAAAGCAAACACTGCTCTTGGAGAACAGTGCAGCGATTTTTAAGAATCCACCGGAGTGCTCATTTCAATACTGAAGAGCCTATTTGCATGGCAGTGGTGAAGATTGCTAGAAAGCTTGCTAAATGCATAGACAAGCCGTTTTGATAATCCACCGCTAAAATGCATGCAGGCTAAACTGCTGGAAACCAGTTTAGCAACCATGTTAAAGTTTTGAGAATCTGGCCCCAAGTCCCCAAATATTGTTGCTATCCCTTCCTACGCTCTAATCTTGTACAGAACGCCTTAGGTCTTACACAGTTTGGTTGGACATTTCAGTCAGTACCGGTCCTTAGAAAGGTGGCCCATATTAGTGATCATAGGATTACAAAAGTTAAAGACACAGTGATTAGGTTCACACTTTCCAGTGAAGATTCTTATTTGGAACTGAGCGAGACGACTTACAGCATGTCTAGCCTCATCAGTGAGTTAGCTGTGTTTGGGCACAGTGAGTTTAAAAAAGAGAGAAAATCGTGCTTTCTTACAGACGTAAGATAAATTTCAGGAAAGCACTGCTTTTTTGCTCCTCATTGTTGCTTCACATCTGGCTAATTAGCTTTTGAGTAAAGCAGTCCCTAGCCAGGCTATTTTAGGCTTGTTGATCATATGTAGAAGCAAGGCCTCAGTAATGCATGTAGGATACTATTCTGCTCTGGTAAATAACCAAACTTGTAATTTACACCTACTGGCAGAAGGACAATCCATCCCCAGAGAGCCCTGTCACCTCACATCAGTGAAGGCCCTGAGGTACAATGACACCTTGTTTTTCTGAATATAAACTTGTAGTGTGAAGGACGGCTTGTTACTGCACACTTAAAAAAACCCCCCAAAAAACGTGTCTAAACCCTCCATGTTAAATGGCTTGTCGCAGGTAGTTTAACTTATGAAACACATAGCACTCCAGGATGCCAAGACTAATCAAGACCAGTTTTGCTGGGCCTATCAGAGGAGACTCTGATAGTCTAAGCTCTGCAAACGCATGCAGCCATACACCACCATAACAGTGTCTGGGACAAGAGGAGAAATACTATTTTCACCAACTCCCAGCTCTAAGAACCAAGACATAATATAAAGACAATTTAAAAAGACCCACAAAGGAAGCGGTGGGACTGCTGGATGACCAAGGGATAAAGGGAGCACTAAAGGAGGACAAAACAATCACCAACAGACTGAACACGTTTTTTGCGTCTGTATTTACTGAAGAGGATATCGGAACCTATCAGGCTATATGCTGGGAGTGAAAATGGGAAAATGACAGGGTTAACGGTCAGTCTAGAAGAGGGATGCAGGCAGATTCATAGGCTTAACAGCGATAAATCCCCAGGACCGGATGGCATCCATCCGAGGGTCATCAAGGAACTGAAAGGGACCATAGCTGAACTGCTTCAACTAATAGCCAATCTGTCGATCAAATTGGGAAAGATTCCGGAGGACTGGAAGGTGGCGAATGTTACATCAATGTTCAAAAAAAGGTTCGAGGGGAGACCCTGGAAACTACAGACCAGTGAGTCTGACCTCGGTATCAGGAAAGATGGTAGAGATGCTGATAAAGGACCGCATCATTGATCACCTTGACGAGCACGGTCTGATGAGGACCAGCCAGCACGGATTCAGCAAAATCAGATCTTGTTTGACAAACTTGCTGTACTTCTTCGAGGGAGTAAACAGGCAGATAGACAAGGGCGACCCGGTTGACATTGTATATCTGGAGTTTCAGAAGGCATTCGACAAGGTTCCGCATGAACGACTACTTCGGAAAATTGCGAGCCATGGAATCAAGGGTGAAATACTCACGTGGATTAAAAACTGGCTGGAGCATAGGAAACAGAGAGTGGGGGTAAATGGACAATACTCGGACTGGAAGAGCATCACCAGTGGGGTGCTGCAGGGCACGGTGCTTGGACTCGTGCTCTTCAACATCTTTGTAAACGATCTGGAGATAGGTACAATGAGCGAGGTGATTAAATTTGCGGATGATACGAAGTTATTCAGAGTAGTGAAGATGCATAGGGATTGCGAAGATCTGCAACGTGACATAATCAGGCTCAAGGAATGGGCATCGACATGGCAGATGAGGTTCAACGTGGATAAGTGTAAAGTGATGCATGTCGGTAACAAAAATCTCATGCACGAATATAGAATGTCCGGGGTGATACTTGGAGAGACCTCCCAGGAAAGGGACTTGGGATTTCTGATCAACAAGTCGATGAAGCTGTCCATGCAATGTGCGGCGGCGGCAAAAAAGGCAAACAGAATGCTAGGAATGTTAAAGAAGGGAATCACGAACAGATCGGAAAAGGTTATCATGCCGCTGTACCGGGCTATGGTGTGCCCTCACCTGGAGTACTGCGTACAGCACTGGTCGCCGTACATGAAGAAGGGCACAGTACTACTCGAAAGGGTCCAGAGAAGAGCGACTAAGAGGGTTAAGGAGTTGGAGGAGCTGCTGTACAGCGAAAGATTAGAGACACAGGGCCTCTTCTCCCTCGAACAGAGGAGATTGAGAGGGGACATGATCGAAACATTCAAGGTACTGAGGGGATAGACTTAGTAGATAAGGACAGGTTGTTCACCCTCTCCAAGGTAGGGAGAACGAGAGGGCACTCTCTAAAATTGAAAGGGGATAGATTCCGTACAAATGTAAAGAAGTTCTTCTTCACCGGAGAGTGGTAGAAAACTGGAATGCTCTTCCGGAATCTGTCATAGGGGAAAACACCCTCCAGGGATTAAAGACAAAGTTAGACAAGTTCCTGCTGAACAAGAACGTTCGCTGGTAGGGCTAGTCTCAGTTAGGGTGCTGGTCTTTGACCAGAGGGCCGCCGCGTGAGTGGACTGCTGGGCATGATGGACCACTGGTCTGACCCACCAGCGGCAATTCTTATGCTCTTATGTTAACATGCCAGATCAGCTCTTATCTGTACATCTTCCTTGCAACATATTTTATTTAATGTACCTCCACAAAAGGTGAATTCCAAAGTATCTACAAGCAGTCCCCGAGTTTTAGACGTTCGACTTATACTTAAGAATGCGGCTTCATTTAATTTCACCAAGCAGCATTTCCAGTGGCATAGACTCTTACACTTCTCCTGCAACAGATTCAGGAATGATGCACGGCCCCAATAAGAACAGAGCGTGGTTGTGCATGCTGTACCTTAGAGGGAAAACTGGTAGGGACAATTGCCCCTTTTGTCAGCTGGGAGCAGAGGTAAACAGCAAGAATCTTAAAATCTACAAGTTCTGAGTTACATACAAATCAGACTTAAGAATAGCTTTAAAAATGTAACTTGTTCTTAACCCAGGGACTGCCTGTACTGAAACATTCTGCAAGCAAGATATTTCATTAAACTACAGTTATGCCTTCCTGATAATCATCATTCCTGAGTCCTGCCAGACCAGTCCACAGGCAAACTACCTAGTGCAGCTAGGGATCTTTTGGCCCTATTCTCTCAGCCACAGATTATATCCATGGACTACCACCTTTAGGAGAAAACAATTGCTCTCCTACTGATTATTAATATGTCACAATCTAGGCTTATATTGAACAATAATAGGAAGATATGCAATAATATTCTGTGAACTACTATCAATCACTATTTATTGGGTTACAGGTCTGAGCACATCACCATAATCATTTTAGATATAAATCTAAGATAAGTATAAAATATAAATGAATATAAAAAGCCAAATACTGTGAAATTCAGTAGTAAAACAATCTAGGCTTAGTCATGCTAGAACTCTACAGTCCAGAACTTTCTGGGCATCACAACAATCCCATCAGAAAGCTGGACTAGTGTGGCAGGACTCAAAGTTTGCTAATTATCAGGGAGGGTATACTTATTTCCTTTTTTTCTCTATCAGATCAATCCAAACAAGTGGAATGTATTAATGCTCCCCTAAACCAGGTGGAGAATGCAATAGCTGCCTTTATTGTGAGCTTCTATACTGCTACTAATGACTGGGGAGTCCATTCAAAGCAGTTTGCATGAGCTTCTGTAAAGGTGTTACAATACAGTTACAAAGAGCTTCAGTGAGGTGTTACAATACATGGGCTCTATACAGAGGTACAGGGGTTTATGTAGTGGTACAATGCAGAGTTATTAGTACTGGCATAATTATGCTGTAATCATCCTACTTATATGCATATGTTTATACCAAATCAATCATCCTATGTATATTCACATATAACACTAGGTTTACTATTGCTGCTAAGCACACAATATTTCTACACCTCCTAAGGAGGTTAGCCAATTCAACTAAATATAATCTATATACACATATCTGTATTGTGTTTTATGTTTATCTTTGAAATATCTTCCTCAAAGTCTAGTTTTCTAAGCTTCTGAGCTTTATCTATTTATATCCCAATTGTGTTCACCCTATTGTGTTTCTGATGGGGGGAGTGGGGACTAGCCAAATGTTTCCGCTACATTGTTTTATTAGATAAAGTAGTCTGTGAAAAGGATGGTCTTTATCTCTTTCTTGAACATTCTGGTATCCTTCTCCACAATTTGGCAGCCCAGACTGCAACCATGATCCCAGGTGCTGTACTAAACCAATGGCGTCCCTATCCGCAACTTATGGCATGTTTATATGGCGCCAGTTTTGAGAAACGGTTCTTGTATCCTTCTGAGCACTACAAAAATATTGTGTGCTGAAAGAGATACATTGATGATATTTTCACAGTCTGGGTAGGATCTTCAACGGAACTTGATGAATTTCTACATTGGATCAACACTTGTGACCCCAATCAGCAATTTGCAGCACATTACAGGATCAAATTTCATTCTTAGATCTGACTATCGCCCTCAACAATGACTCTTTCACTAAAAACAGACTGACCGCAATAATTTGCTGAGTTATGATAGCTTTCATTCCAAACATCTGAGGGACAATATTCCAACACGCCAATTTCTTAGACTCAAAAGATTGTGTTCTAATCAAGAATATTTTATCATTAAAGCTCAGGATATGATCAAAAGATTTTAGAGCAGGGTTATCCTGGCTCTGTTATCAGGAAAGCATATAAAAGGGCCTTTAATGTCCCTCGGGCAACTCTCCTACATCCACAACAACATCAATCAGACTCCTCCATTGTGTGTATATTACCCCATTCCAATCATGCATTTAATATTAAACACATCATTAAACAACACTGGAGTATTATGCAATACCATCCTGAGTTCCAAGATCTGCCCAGATTTGCGTTTTCTAAGGGACCCAACCTGAAACAACAGTTAGTACGATCTCATGTTATACCCACAGGAGAACCCATTGCATATAGCGGGCATCTACAATTCGGTCACTGCAAATTTTGTCAGTACAATACAACACTCTCCCAGCTCTCACTTCCTGACTGGGTCAAAAAGAAAGCCACCTATATGCCCTCCAATTGTGAGACTCAGGGGGTTGTATATAGTTCAATGCCCTTGCCTACTACTCTATATCGGACAGACGTCTCGCAGCATCAAACTTAGGATTGCTGAACTTCTAAGCAAAATTCACACTAACAAATTGGAAGCACCCTTAGTACAACATTGGACGGATAAACAGCACACTATTGAAGCCTTTTGCTTTTCAATTGTAGAAGTCCCTAAACTTTTGAGAAGTGGGGATCTCTCTCGGACTCTATGGATTAAGGAACAATGCTTAATCCTTAAACTGCACACCTTACATCCTGAGGGCCTAAATAGTGAAATAGAATGGCAAGCTTTTCTGTAGGCAGTGTCCAGTTCCGGGATTTGCTATTTTTTCTGACAGTTTAATCAGGCTCAGTTGAGTTGCACGTAGCCCCACCCATACGGGACGACATCAGCACACTTCATCTTGATATTCAAGTCGGCATTCTTTCAGCCGTTACACGAATGAAGAAGTAAGAAAAATTTTTAATCTCACTTTATATATGGCAAGTACCCTCCTTCTGTGTTGGCTTTATAGAGATTTATTATAGACTTGCTTTTTACATGAATGCTGTATAATTACAATTGAGTGATATTTACGTTTTAACCAACAGACTACAAGATTATTTGCCCGATTCACACAACTATTAGTTCCTTGGCATCTGAGTTGCTTACATCATCTTCTGGGTTCCTTGAAAAAGAACCTCGAAACAAGGTCCATGTCAAGAACTGTTGAAACACTTTAAAGCAGGGGTGTCCAACCTGTGGCCCAAGGGCCACATGCGGCCCCGTGAAGTATTTTGTGCGGCCCCGGTCAAGGGCGATGCAGTGTTTTCCTCTGCTGCCCCCAGGTGTTTACCTTCTTGTCGGCTCCCTCCTCTGTCTTGCTGCAGCGTTTGTGCGGCCCCAGAAACATTTTTTTCACCCAATGCGGTCCAGGGAAGCCAAAAGGTTGGACACCCCTACTTTAAAGCTAAGTGGGAATTTTTTCTCCCCCTCCTTTTGCCATCGAAAAACAGTTTTATTGTTTGGATAGCACGTTCACCTAAAGTTATTTCACAAAAGTCATACACAATGATGGGGCGGTGGGTTCGGCTATAGGAGCTACGGCTCTTGGCCGAATCACATAATTCTGAGTATATGTGAAAATTCAATTCATTCATTCTATAAGCCAGATATATAATTTATTTATTCACTTTTGAATTGAGGAGTCTTATTTAGCCGTATTACAATGCTTTCTCAGACATTTGAGCTGTCAATCCTGTTTCCTCACAGGGCTATTTTCCTGTCTGGCTCTCAGCTAATGGAAATGTTTCTCTACCTGTAGTCCCTGCTCTTCCTCAGCCAGGAAGCAAGTCCAGTTGCCCAATATGGTTGCCCAATATGGCATGAAAAACATGCTAGAATGAACCTGAGAATGGTCTCCAAAAGGCCTCTTCCTTCAAGATTCCCTAAATTGTTCCAAACTAGACCAGTTGCACCAAACAAGAAGTTTATCTATATGCTGAAGTCAGAGAATACCAATGGACTGCCTGGCTGTCTGAAGCTATATAACAGTTTGTCACTTTCTTTACCTGCTGGAAGAAGTTTGCACTCACTGTTTTTGTCTATTAATGACAAAGAAGAAAACCAAAAGGACTTTCCTATAAATCTGCAATTGCTTACAAACACCAGCATAGAAGACCCAAGATGGTGCTAAGTAACAGCAATGGTGATTTGGAGATTTGAAGTTGGAGATTTTCTACTTAAATTTTTATTGATCAAGAAGTAAACAGGTAAGTATGAAGCTTGCCCTCCAAGTCTTTGATGCAACCTCTACTCTCCAGGACTCCAGTAAGAGATTTTCTTGCTCTCCTTCCTCTTCCTTGGACACATGTGTTACATGGGAAGTAGAAAAGCACCCTCCCAGCTAGACAGTGAAGCATCTTAAGTCCCGAGGGCTACCCTGTACCTTCTGCACCTGCCCAGCAACTTGGAAGCTTTGACTCAAATGTCAATTATAGATTAGTAGAGGTGGCAACAGTTGTGAAGAAATTAGTAAACTTGGCTATTACAGGAAAAGCATGGAAATAGGGGATAGCAGTGGCAATAGTGAGAGCTTCAAGGACAGCATACAATGGAAGAAATTTAATGTCAAGGAGTCAACAGGAGACAATGCAACATGCAGTAAGTTATCTTGAATCTGAATCCTGATACTTCTGCTAATACTATTTCAATCAGGAACCCTAAAGTTCCAATCATTAAGCCCTCTGTCACACTGAACAGTTCAAATTTACCTATAGAAATCAAGTTTTATTTCATATTGATAGAACATAAGAATTGCCATACTGGGGTTGTACAAAGATCCATCAAGCCTAGTGGTGTCCAACCCAGATCACAAGCCCCAGGCAGACTTCTAAAACGTAGTTTCTCTGCTACCTGTCTATCTCCAGGGTTAAGCAGTGACTTTCCCCAGGTCTACTAAACCTTAGTAACAGTTTATGACCTTTTCCTCCAGGAATTTGTCCAAACCTATTTTTAGACCCAACTACACTAACTGCTTTTACCACATTATTAAGTAATGAGTCCCAGAGCCCAACTGTGCATGGAGTGAAGAAATATTATCTTATTTTAAATGCACTGCTTTGTAAAATCATTGTGTCCTCTAGTCTTTGTGTTGTTTAAATGAGTAAACCAACAACTTGTATTTACCTATTCCACTGCACTTGGGATTCTGTAGACCTCTATCTCCCCTCACCCATCTTCTCCAGGTTAAAGAACCCTAACATTTCTAATCTTTCTTCATATGAGGGTCATTCCATTCCATTTATTGATTGCTCTTCTCTGTACCTTTTCTAATTCTACTATAGAGATATAGCTACCTGAACTACACACAGAACTAAAGATGTGCTCACACACCATGAGCAATACAGAGGTATTATTTATCCATTTTAACCTGCCTATTACCTACTATATTGTTTGTTTTATTCTGTTTCCTAAAAATTCATAACAAACTATTTGCTTTTTTGTCCACCATCATACACTGAGCATCCAAAATAACACTTAAAGTTGTTTTCTCAGTAGTGACTTCTAACATGGACCTGGTAATATATATCTGTGATTAGGGTTATTCGTTTCTATGTACATCACTTTGCAGTTGCCCATATTAAATTTCATCAGCCATTTGGATGCCCAGTCTTCCTTAATTTCTCACAATATGCATGCGATTTACCGTAACTTGAATAGTTTTGTGTCATCTGCAAATTTGATCACTTCAGTTGTTCCCATCTCCAGATCATTTATTAAAATATTTAAAAGCACAGGTTGCAATATAGATCCTTGTAGTACTCCACTGTTCATCATCCTTCAATGAGCAAACTGCCTGCTTTCTATCTTTTGACTAGTTTCCAGTCCTATTCCATGGCTTTTTAATTACCTCAGGAATCTCTCAAGGGATTTTGTCAAACACTTTCTAAAAAATCCAGGTACATTATATCAACTGCCTCACTTTTATCCAGTTTATTTCTACCTTAAAAAATATAGCAGTTTGGTGAGGAAAGACTTCACACTTAGCTAAATCCATGCTGGCCGTCTCATTAAACCATATCTATTCATCTTCCATTACATTAAACTTATAGACTGCTTATCACACATCCAGGTGGTGTATAATAACTCATGCACAATAAAATCATAAAAGAATAAAAAGAACCATGCTAACAGCAAAGCATAACAAGACCCGTAAAAAACAAAAGGAATTGACCCCAAAATATTCACAGAGAAGAAAATCCAGAGAAAACCAAAAAAACTCTGTGGAGTGACAATGTTCCTGAATGGACTTTATTTGAAAGTCCCAAAGGTACACTGAAATCATCCACATAAAATAAATTCATCCACATAAAAATAGGTTATCCACATAAAAGCCTTAAAGGACCTAGTCCTGTATCCCTAGTAGGGCTGTGGAGTCGGAGTCGAGGAGTCAGAGTCGGAGGAAATTTCGGGTACCTGGAGTCAGAGTCGGAGTCAGAAGTACAAAAAACTGAGGAGTCGGAGTCAAAGTCGGAACACTTATCTACCGACTCCATTTTTGAACTTGGCATACCAATCACGAGTGATTCTTTCAGCTATAGCACCCACTATTTACACAGCACAAATGCGGCCTTAGAACCTTGATTAAAAGCAAAAAGAAGGTGGTGTCGAAAATGCTCATTTCTCTCAACTTGACATTCCATTTTAACGATCTGAAAATTAACCAGTGCTGAGGAGTCGGAGGAAATTTCGGGTACCTGGAGTCGGAGTCTGAAGTACAAAAAACTGAGGAGTCGGAGTCGGAACATTTATCTACCGACTCCACAGCCCTGATCCCTAGCGGACTAGGTCCTTTAAGGCTTTTATGTGGATGAATTTATTTTATGTGGATGATTTCAGTGTACCTTTGGAACTTTGGCACTTTCAAATAAAGTCCATTTAGGAACATCGTCACTCCACAGTTTTTTTGGTTTTCTCTATAACAGGACCCATAAAATAAAACAGTACACAAAGTAATTCAAATGACAGCACATATCTAATATTTAGCAAAGGACATAAAAAGACTTGAAGCTGTCCAGAGGAAGGTGACGAAAATGGTAGGTTTGCGTCAGAAGACGTATGAGGAGAGACTGGAAGCCCTGAATATGTATACCCTAGAGCAGGGGTGTCAAAGTCCCTCCTTGAGGGCCGCAATCCAGTCGGGTTTTCGGGATTTCCCCAATGAATATGCATGAGATCTATTTGCATGACCTGTAACTGTACATTGAGCAAAGGAGGAGGGGCATATCCAGCTCCTTTGTGAACAATTCAAGATGTAGGAAAAAATCATGATTAAATGAGCTGCCTTATCAATGCTTTATATCTAACTTTAGATGTTTACAAGAAAATTCTTTAAAAAACTGAGAGTGATTCAGAATACTGCTGTTCGCCTCATTTTTGGTTTTTGGTTTGAAACACCATTGGTTACCGATAAGAGTCTAGAATTTTGTTTAAATTTTCTTGTATTTGTTATAAATCAGTTTCTAGATTGTCACCAGGTTACCTTGTACCTCATTTTTCCTTGAGTCACGCTAATAAGATCACAGGCAGCGTACACTTGTTTAGTTATCCTTCCATAAAATCCAGTCGTTATAAGAAGTTCCTTGAGAGAACCCTCTCATTTCAAGCCGCTAAACTGAATTCATGGCTTGGAAAAATCATTCTAGAGGTCTCTTCCTATTTAGATTTTAGAAAATTAGAGACACAACTTTTTGATAGGTTGGTATCTTAACGCACTGCTATTTTTTAACAAGTCTTTTTAGTTCTATTTGATGTATTTATATCTGTATTACATGCATCAACTTTGCCGGTTAGGTTAGTTTTTTAACTGCATTCTTTTTTAAACTGTTAATTAGTTTAGATTCAGCTGATATTTTATTTTTATTATATGCATTTCTTTTGCCTGTTAAGCTGGTATGTTATCAGCATTCTCTTTATTTTTTAATGTATTTTATCCGCATTATATTGTAAATGCATTCCACTCATTATTGTTAACTTTCTCTTATTCCAATCTGTTGTATTTTATCTGTATTTTATGTACTTGCCCAGTTTGTTGTGAACCGCCTAGAACTTTTTTTGGTATGGCGGTATATAAGAATAAATTATCATTATTATTATTATAACTTGCTAGTGTTTGTGTCATTTCCTTTTTCCTTTATTTGAATCCTTCCATTTTTTGAAAGATATTCATTTGGTTGTAAAAGTCTCGTTTATCTTACCTTCTGACTATGCCAGTTGTCTGTCTTCCTTCCGCATTAATACGTGAGATACACATCCGACTTTGGCTCCCAAGATGGCATTATTAAACAATATCCACGC